>NC_092715.1:182877188-183180618 GCF_047496885.1 Scyliorhinus torazame
CGAAACCAGAGCAAAAATCCTAAGGCCATTACTTGCTTTCTGCTACACAATTCTGTAGAAGTTGTCCAGTCCAAGACTGCCCTCGAGACATTGATCATGTGTTCCTTTATATCACACTGTGGGCAGTTCTGTACCCAATGCCATGTTCACTCTTTCTGTGCCAGACTCTTCTACATTAGCATAAACACTAGCTTCTAAGCCTGTTTTCTGTGCTGTAACGACTTTTCTTGGCATTTTTAATGTTAATTCTGTAAGCAAGCTGAACTTAAAAATATGTAACTTTTTGTTTTGTTTGGTCAATTGTTTTTTTTTTTTGCACAAATTAGCAGTGAAACCACTGACAAAACTGTTTTGAGCAATTTAGCCAGTTGTTTGTTTCTAGTTGGGGAGCGGTTGCTTTGGGGTTGGAAGTGATGAGCAGTGTCGGGATGAGGTTTCTGATACCTAGTTGGCTTATTTGTTTCTCTTTGCTTTTGCCTTTTTAAATTTCTCTGCAGTTCTTCCATTCAGACCTGACGCTACGGGTGTAAAGTAATACCAAGAACATAGACTCTCTGCATATTCTTCAAGTAAGGTGAGGTGAAATTATAGAATCCCTACAACACAGACCATCCGGTCTGCACCGACCCTCCCGAAAGAGCACCCTACCTCGGTCCACTTCCAAGTCCTACCCCGTAAGCCCACCTACCCTTTTTGGACACGAAGGAGCAATTTAGCATGACCAATCCACCTAATCTGCAAATCTTTGGACTGTGAGAGGAAACTGGAGCACCCGGTGGAAACCCACGCAGACACGTGGAGAATGTGCAGATTCCACACCGACAGTAAACCCGAGGCAGGATTTCAAGCATGGGCCCATGGTGCTGTGAGGCAGCAGCGCTAACCACTGTGCCATCGGGCCGCCCTAATCTTTGAAACAAGCTCTTCCTCAAAAGGAAGTGGTGGAAGAGTCTTTGAATATTTTAAAGTCCGAGCTAGATAGATTCTAGATTTAATGAGGCGATGAAAGGTTTGGGGGTAGGCGGGAATGTGGACGTTGCTAAGTGCTCTTGATTCGAATGCAATGAGTTTCCTGTTTTTGTTGTGGGGAAGCACAGAGATACAGATTTTGCTGCACAGAAGGGATACTAGGGAACTCTGTACCTCCCCGGGGTGTTTCCGATTCTTTTTAAACAGATGGTTACAAAATCCTGGGGAGGGGTCAGGCCATCGGGGACATCGTTTATCTGGCCACCACTTATCCAAACTGTTAGTGTGGTTTGTATGAATAATTATGTCAGACCATACTTTTTTTTGTCTGTCCTGAATTCATGAAGTTTGACTTAATTATGTATTGATGCACTTATTCCTATTTTTCAGCATTTTAAAACAAACCCAGTTATTATTTTCCAGTTATGGGGCAAATTAACGTGGCCAATCCACCTATCCTGCACATCTTTGTGTTGTGGGGGGTGAGACCCACGCAGACACGGGGAGAATGTGCAATCTCCACACGGACAGTGAGCCAGGCGGAGATCAAAACTGGGTCCTCGGTGCCGTGAGGTAGCAGTGCTAACCACTGTGCCATCGTGCCGCCACTTTTCAGCATTTCGAACTGCGTGGATAAGCTTTACAAAATGCACTTGCAACATGGCAGCACGGTGGCACAGTGGTTATCATTGCTGCATCACGGCGCCGAGGTCCCAGGTTCGAGCCCGGCTCTGGGTCACTGTCCATGTGGAGTTTCTCCCTGTGTTTGCATGGGTTTCGCCCCCACAACCCAAAGATGTGCAGGGTAGGTGGATTGGCCACGTTAAATTGCCCCTTAATTGGAAAAATGAATTGGATACTCTAAATTTATATTTAAAAAAAAATGCATTTGCAACATCTCAAGGAGGTACATTTAGCATATTGCCATGGGGCTGGATATTCCTGTGGCCACTCGGGTGGAATTTCCACATGCTGTTCTAGCCGAACTGTAGCCCTGGCACCCCTTTTTTTTCCTTGAGCAACATTTCGATACACTGGCCAGCTCATGGTGGGAACCCCATCAGCTGCCGGAAGCCAGCCCCCAGAAAGTTGGAAACTTCAATGTTGCTTCCAGTGACAGAAGAAAGAAGTACTTGCGTTCACATAATGTCTTATGATCCAAGAGTGCAGCTGGTGAAATGCAGTCATGTCTGTTATGTAGGGAATGTGGCGGCTGAATTGTTGGCAACAAACTGCCAGCAACAGTAATGCGAAAATAACCAAATCCGTTTGGTGACATTGTCGAGCATTGACCAGGACTCCAGGGAAATCTTCCTTGCTCCTCATAGAATTATCAGCAAGGAAGGGTTTGTGACTAAGCTAGCGTTTAGTCCCACTCCCTGTAGCTATTTCTTCTTGGAAGTATTCATCTGTTTTCCTTTTTATTAAATCTGCTTCCATCACCTTTTCAAGCACTGGTTTATTTATCAGAACACATGCAAATATTCCTTGTGCCAGTTACATAAAATCTGTGCCCTCTGACTAAAGTTTCTTAGTCAAAAACATGGTAATTTTGAACATCTGTCAAATTTCCCCTTGAACTTCTCTGCTGTTGGGGAGCAACCCTAGTTTTGCTAGTCTGTCCACTTCACTGCCTTTTGTCCCTGGCACAAAACCAGTACATCTCCTCTGCACCCTCTCTGAGGCCTTGACATTCTTCCTAAAATATAGTGACCAGAATAGCCACAATACTCCATCCAACCAAGGATCTCCTATGGTTTTTTAACAATCTTAGCATTTAGTGCCATGGAATTGAAGTAACCAGCAGGATTGATGTGGGTAACATAGCTGACATGGTCCACATTGATTTTATCAATGTTCCACAGTCAACTGGTTTTTAAAAAATGGGATCCAGGGTAATGTAACCAGCTAGATAGAAAATTGGCTGAGTGGCAGGAATCGAGAGTAATGGTTGACGGTGATTTTGCAACTGGATGGCTGTTTCTAGTGTGATTGTGGGGCACTCTATGCTAGCTCCCCTGCTTTTCTGTGGTAAATCAATTATTAGGACTTGCATTTAGGGGGTGTGACCAAAGCGACACAAAAATTGGCTAATAGTGAGGAGAGGACGCTTGTCGACTGCAGGAAGATATTGACGGACTGATCTGGTGGGCAGAAAAGTGGCAAATGGAATTCGACCTGGAGAAGTGTGACGTGATTTATTTGGGAAGGTCAAACCAGGAAAAGGAATACACAATAAATGGGAGGATATGGAGCGATGTAGAGGAAGTGAGACCATGGGAGTGCATGTCCACAGATCCCTGAAGGTAGTAGAACAAGGACGAGGGGTAATTTACCATGGTCAATCCTAATGTGCATATCTTTGGATGGGAGGAAACCAGGAGAAACTCATGCAGACACTGGGAGACCGTGCAGACTCCACAAAGTCACTTGATTGGAATCTAACCCAGGTCCCTGGCGCTCTGAGGCAGCCGTGCTAAGTGCAAACGTGATCCTTTCATTTATTAGCCGAAGTTTGGAATATAAGAGCAGGGAGGCTATGCTGGAAATGTATAAAACATTAGTTGGGTGAGTACTGTGCACAGTTCCGGTTACCTCAAAGGATGTATTTCCATGAGAGAGGGTACAGAAGAGATTTATGAGGATGTTGTCAGGACTGGGGAAATTCTGAGAAAATTGGGTAATCTGGGGTTGTTTTGCTTGGAACAGAGGCAGCCTAGTGGAGATTTAATGGTGTACAACGTTGAGGGCCCTGGATGGTAAGACGCTGCTTTTTGCAGAGAGGTCAGTTACTTGGGGGCAACGATTAAAGTGATTGGTAAAAACATTAGAGGGGAAATGAGGGAAACAAATTCACCCAGAGAGTGCTGGGGGGTTGCACGTTGGTTAGTCTAGCTTTGGAATGATTACTGAGACATTGGGATGTTCAGACAACAAGTTTATTTTATACAACTGAATTAGTTACAGATATCCATGACTCGATGCTGCATTGCTGAAGCTATGAACATACTCCATTCTGTTACTTCATAATCATCATAATGAGATGCTATTTACAGAGTCCCACATATTAACCCAATATTGCACTGCAGGTCTGGAGCTCACTGCCTGAAAGAGTAGTGGAGGCAGAAACCCTCAACTCATTTTGAGGAAGGCAACTGGATATGCACCTGAAATCCTGTAACCTCCAGGGCTATGATGCAAGTGCTTGAAAATGGGATTAGCCTGGGGTTGGCAGTACCTGATGTGAACTGATGGCTCCTTTGGAGAGCCAGCAAGGACACTGGGCTGAATGACCTCCTCTGTGCTGTCACGATTCATAAGCCGGAGTGTTGGATTGACATCTCCTCATAGAGACTTTAAGTTGCAATCTTCTGACTTTTGAAGTGCAAGTGCTGCCAGGGAACTCCTAGAAAGGAGAAATGGGTGTTTTGGTAGTTCTTGTCCATGCTGGAGATCTATTCAATAGTAGTTGCAGGATAACGAGGGTGCTACTAGACTCTCCAGTTTATCCAGGCACGAAGGGTATTAACCAGATAACACTCTTCCTCGGCTTTTTTCCCCCCCACTGCATTAATTTGCAAAGGGCAGTGAAGAAGATGCTATTGACCATCCCAATAGGGGAGAGGTTGGAATCCAGCGATCTTTTCTCGCTTGTGTTCTGCAATGTTGGGTCAGTTCGATATAGAAACGGAAAGCAGAATTTGCAAAACTTCTGTATGCATTGGGGAGAGCTCTGAATGCTGTAAAATGCGCAGTAAATACACACCCTTGCCTGAGGAGATTCTTAATCAAATTACATGGTTGACAAGTCAATATCAACACACTCCTCTGAACCATTGTAACCTTTCTGTTGCAAGCTAAGTGAACATTCCCCTTTACATCATTGTATAATTTATTCGGTGGATTGCGTGGATTTTAAACAAGTTAACTGCTGTTGGTAAGCATGTATGCACCCTGGAGTGAGCAACATTTTTTTCTCTTGCATCGCCTATTAATATGGGGGGAAATTGGCCAAAGTGTCTTGGGAAAATAATTGGACAGAGTTGACATTGAGACAAAGAAGGAGGCGTTAGAAAAGCTTACCAGGAGGGCCTTGTGATGCTAATCTGAGGATAGTCTGGTCAAGTGGGATGTAAAAATATTATTGGCAGAATGATGGGGAGTTCTGCTAGCTCCATAGCAAACATTCTTCCCTCAGTGACCATTGCCAAAACTGATTAACTTTTGCTATGCGGGAACTCGCGAAGTGTAAAGTGGCAGCTAAATTTGTCCAGAGGTAATCCACTTGTTGGAAAGCTGTGGAATATCCAAAGAACATGCATAGTTGTACATGAATGCAAGTTTGCTTTCTTATCCCCATCTCCTATAGCCAGGTCGGGAAGGGTGCCACAATCGAACAGTTGAAGTTTTGATAAATATAGAGAATACAGTCTGTACATCCAATTGGATATATTGCGGAGCAAGTACAAATGACTTGAAAGTAACACTCCAAGTATGTTTATCAAATATGCAATGTGGCAAAGTGAAATTGTAAAAAGACACTAGTGCAGTGCTTATTGTTTTATACGTCTTCACGATTGTCATAGCTTTGACTACTGAGAAATTGAATTGTCAGACTTGTGTAGAAAAGCTATGATCCCTTTTCTTTGCCGTTGATTGAATAGTGAATGAAGAAATGCATTATTAAAGTAGCATTTCCAGTATCATGTTGCTGGTGTGAGAAATTACTTGGCTGCAGTACAGTTAATATGCCTTGATAGCTAAAAGCTGAATGAAATTACAAGTTACAAAATGTATTTATTGTAATGAATAAATGTCATGGACCTAGCAAAGGCAACAGTCAATAATTTAACCAGGGTATGGAGGACCGGTACAAACCCAACTTCAATGGCTGAATTGGGCAGCACGGTGGCACAGTGGTTCGCACTGCTGCCTCACCGCACCAGGGACCTGAGTTCAATTCCCGCCTTGGGTGACTCTGTCTATGAATTTTCATGATCTACCCATCTCTGCGTGAGTTTCCTCTGGGTGCTCCGGTTTCCTCTTACTGTCCAAGGATGTACAGGTTAGGTGGACTGGCCATGTTAAATTGCTCCTTGGTGTCCAAAGGTGAGGTGGGGAGACGCGGTGATTGGAGAGTGCGTGGAGTGGGTCTAACTTGGGTGCTCTTAGGATTGGTATAGACTCGATGGGCCGAATGGTCTCTTTCTGCACTGTAGTGATTCTATGAATTGCCTAATTCAGAGGAAGGATTATATAAAGCTCTGAGTTGGCAGAGTGCCAATTTTGCAGAGCTTTCAGAGATCAGTCAATGATGTGGAGGAGTGAAATAACTAACTTGAATTTAATCAAAACCGAAAATGAAGTAAACAATGGTGAACTATTCAACATTCTCCTGGACCTGTCTGCAGCCTTTGACAAGGATGCCCGCCTCTGCGCATGATTCTCGGGTTCGTTGCGCTCTCGCTCAAGCGGAACGAGGCCAGTGAATAGCTGGAGAGGCACAAAATGAGAACCACGCCAGGCGCCAAACCGTTTCCGTTGCACCAGCCTGATCCGTTAGGCGAAATCGGGATCTCACCGGAGCGTGGCGAGAAACCAATTAGCACCACTCAATACATTGACGAGAGCCCTCGGCAGGGGGTGGGCCACCATGGGGGGGAGGGTGCAACGGGGGGACAACCGGGTTGGCACCACCATATCAATCCTTGCATCGTCAGTACCCATTCCAGGGGCAACTCCTGTCGCTACTGAACCGACCATCCTAACCTCCATCGACTGCCAAGGCCTCTGGCCAAGCGAATGAAGGCGAGATTGGAAATGGGCAATCGTGGTTAAGTGAGCATTTCACACATCCCAAGTGGATTCCCGTGGGTGGGCGGGCCATGTAGCATCTGGGAAGTCATTGCCTAGCATCTCAATCACACCTTGATGCATGGACACTGTGCTTGAACACTGCAGGAGGCAACACCTCACACGCAGCAGCTAACATCTGAACACCCAGGGGATGCGACACATCTCCTGGGACATGTCCACTGCCGGAGGCTGGGTGAGTGCCACTGGAGGGGGAGAAGGAGCGGAGGCTGGGTGAGTGCCACTGGAGGGGGAGAAGGAGCAGAGGCTGGGTGAGTGCCACTGGAGGGGGAGAAGGAGCAGAGGCTGGGTGAGTGCCACTGGAGGGGGAGAAGGAGCGGAGGCTGGGTGAGTGCCACTGGAGGGGGAGAAGGAGCGGAGGCTGGGTGAGTGCCACTGGAGGGGGAGAAGGAGCGGAGGCTGGGTGAGTGCCACTGGAGGGGGAGAAGGAGGAGGAATGGACCAAGGGTTCGGAGGTCGGTGTGTATTGCGGAAGAAAGTGACCGAGGCATTATATGAATTGTGCACAAACGTGTTTAGTGTCTTTTAAAATTCCTTGCCCTATCTCCCGGTGCCTTCTGATCCTTGATGTGCCTTGTCCTCCTAGCTTTACCACTACTCCTAGGTGTGTCCCCAGGATGCAGACCTGAGGTGGAGGCAGCCAGCCGCTTGCCACGTCCTGTGGCCTTCAGCGTTCCTGGCGGACGTCCTCTGGTGCCAGAGAGTCCCGGCTCACTAGTCGGCGGCACATGCACACCCGTGCCTTCTGTCCTGTGTGCTGGCTGTGAGACGCGGCCTCATCTGATGGGTGGAACTCAGGGGAGCTGGTGGCCACCGTCGCCACTCCATGGGACGGGTCCGGGTTGGCACCCAGCAGCCCCTCCTCCCACAGGGTCCTGGGGTTCACCTTGGAATGGAGGGGCAGCTGGTTTGAGCCTCGGCTGCCCCTGCATCATCTGGCTCTGCCAGCCCTGGCGGCTCCCTAATACCTGCACCATCGTGTCAACGCCCTCGGCGATGCTCCTCCGTGACTAGGGTATGCTCTGCAGTGCCGTGGCAATGCCCCCTTGCGTCTGGGGCAAGCTCCACACAGCCTTGGCCATGCCCACCTGAGAGCAGGACATGTCCCACAGAACTTCATCAAGGTAGGCCTGGTACTGGGTGACATCCCCCAGCAAGTCGGACATTCTGCCGCGACCCTCAGCCGTGGCTGACACCGACTGTATGACACCCTGGACACCTTCGCTCATGGTGCCGATGTCGTGTACCACGCTCTCCAAAGCGAATGCTACCCTAGTAGTGTTGACCTCGGTGCCATGCATTGCCGGTGACAGCTCCAGTGCCTGTAGCCTCTGGGAGTCCTCCAACCGGCTATGGATCTGCTGGAGTGTTGCTGACATCTCCCTCTGAATGTCCCGACCGCACCAAGGTGTCTGCATCAGCTCCAGGATGCCCTTTTTCACAGGCTCAGCATCGGGCTGGGACCCAGCTGGGTCCTGGGATCCTGCAGCCCACTGACTCCTGGGGATTCCTGCCTCCACCTGATGTACATCAGCAGCTGTGTGGTGCTCACCAGATTGTGCCCTAGAAGCCTGACGAACGTTTCCCACCAAGGTGGGTGTATCTGTGCTGGCGGAGGTGGGGATGGGAATTTGACGTAAGTATCGGGTGGTGCGGTAGCACAGTGGTTATCACAGTTGCTTCACGGCTCCACGGTCCCAGGTTCGATTCCCGGCTTGGGTCACCGTCTGTGCGGAGTCTGCATGTTCTCCCCGTGTCTGCGTGGGTTTCCTCCGGGCACTACGGTTTACTCCCACAGTCCAAAGATGTGCAGGTTAGGTGGATTGACCACGCTAAATTGCCCTTGGGTTAGGTGGGGTTCGTGGGCTATGGGGATTTGTGGGCTTAAGTGGGGTGCTCCTTCCAGGAGTTGCTGCAGACTCAATGGGGCGAATGGCCTCTTTCTCCACTGTAAATTCTATTATGGTGGCATCCTCGGAGCTCTCCTCCAAGGTGGTCTCGTGGAAGGTGTGGGGGTGGGGTGGGGGGGCCATCCGGGGTGGGCCAGCGCCGTTGGCTGAAGGAGAATGGACATGTAGTCAGTGGGAGGGATGGGTCAGTCTCACGCCTGCTGTGTCCACCAGCCTCTGCACTGGTGACCGCTCTGTCATTGGCCACCCCAGTCACCTCCAGGGTTTGCTGCTCTAAGGTGGTGAGGATTCTGATGTCCGGCACGCCTCCGTCAATCTGAGCCCTCTCCCGGCGATTGTGGGAGAGCTTTTCCTGAGGAGACACAGAGGGCATACTTAGCCACATGCTTGGTTGCCAGAGCTGGGAGGGGGTGTGTGAAGGAAGGATTGGGTGGAGGGGGTGTTGAAGGGGGAGGACTGGGGGTTGCATGGACAGTTGGAAGGGGGGGGTGGAAATGTCCCGGGAGGAGAGGGGCTGCCATTGGTGTCTACTCACTTTACTCACTTGTGCTGCCTGGTGCAGGTCGTTGACATTTGTTCCTGCACTGGAGGCCGGTCCTCCCAGTCACACTCCCTGAGCACTCAGCCGCCGCCACCTCGTCCCAGGCAGCACCTGCTGCCCCTCGGGGAACAGAACATCCCTCCTGGCCTCCACAGCGTCCAGCAGCCTCCCTAGGCCTGCACCCCGAATCCTGGGGCTGGTCTCCTCAGCGACATTGTTGCAAGCTGGCTGGGGTTGGCTAAGCAAGTGCTGCCAAACTTGTTCGTGGGGGGCTGTTGAGCGTGGTGCCGGTGAATCAGCAGGCGAGCCTTCATTTGCAGTGAGAAGACCGTAAGTTAATAGTGTTGAATAGCGTTGCCGTCCTCGCTGGGCCGAGCGCCGGGAAGCTTGCGGCAATTCCTGCTTGCTACAACACTTTGAAATCTTTCCAGTGAATCGAGCCCATTATCTTTCGTCCATGCCACACGCTATTCCCCAGCCCCTGACTCTGTTCCAGTCCACAACAACTGTCGTGAGTCTGAATCGGACTGTTTGTAATCTTTCTTATTTTAACATGAAGATGAACTGGAACTTTTTGATCACTAATCTGTGCCACTACTGAATGCTTATTTGCATCTTTGGAAAATTCCGACTCCGTTGCACCTACTGAAACTTTTTTCTGTGCCTTTGTCAGCTCTAGAGTTAACTGTTCCAAGGCACTCCAGGCTAGCCTACTCTTCTAGCCTTGAAAACTTCAGGTCATTCAAAACTCTCCTCTCCCTGTCCTAATTTGCATCATGTTTATCCATTATTACGTACTCACCTACACTGCCTAAGCAAATTCTTGTGTGTGTATCATCCTTGCATTCAAATCTATCCATGGCCTTGCCCCCTCTGTATCTCTTCCCCACCAGCTATGTAAACCCCCCCCCAGATACCCTGTGCTCCTTCAATTTTAATCTCATTGAGCAACCCTGATTTGAATCACTCCACGAGTAGAGATCATGCATTCGGCTGTGAAGGCCCGAAACTGATTCACCCTCCTGTGCCAGATTCAAGATGTTGCATAAACACTTTATGTACAAGCTGTCTTGTCCCAAGAAATGAAACAGTTTTTTTCTCCAGCTTTAAATATTCATTTGATTTAACCTTCTAACCATGAGGCGATTCCTTTTGACACCACTTGTATTTAGCGTCTTTACATAATAAAACATCCCGAAGTGTTTCACAGGAGCATTATGAAACTAAACCACATGACCAAAGAATATGAAACTAAACCACATGACCAAAGAATATGGTTTTCAGAAAGGAGGAAAGCAGAGTGGTTTTAAGAGCCGAGATGTATGGGAAGGATATTCCAGAGCCTGGGCCTAGGCAACTGGAGGCGCAGCTGCCAACAATGGAGTGACTAAACTCTGGAATGCCAGAATTAGAGGACTGATCATTGTGAGGCGGAGAGGAGTATCTGCGTGGGTTTCATAGATCATAGAATTTACAGTGCAGAAGCAGGCCATTCGGCACATCGAGTCTGCACCCGCTCTTGGAAAGAACACCCGACATAAGCCCACACCTCCACCCTATCCCCGTAATGTGGGTAGGTGCAGACTCGATGGGCCTCGTTCTGCACTGTATGTTCTATGTGAACTCCATTTGCCATTTCTCTGCCAAGTCTCCACCCTATCTGTGTCCTGCTGTATCCTCTGACAATCCTCAACACTATCTGCCACTCCACCAACCTTGGTATCATCCATGACCTTACTAATCAGACCAGCTACATTTCCCTCCAAATCGTTTTATGTATATAACAGAAGCCCCAGTACCGATCCCTGTAAAACACCACGAGTCACAAGCTCCCATTCACAAAAACACCCTTCTGTGAACGAGGCAATTCTGTATCCATCTTGCCAACTCACCTCTGATCCCGTGTGACTTCACCTCTTGTACCTTCTGCCATGAGGCACCTTTTCAAAGGCTTTACTGTAGTCCATGTAAACAATATCCACTGCCCTACCTGCATCAATCATCTTTGTCACCTCCTCAAAAAACCTGATCAAGTTAGTGAGGCACTACCTCCCTTTCACACAATCATGCTGTTTATTGCTGATGAGTCCATTTGTTTCCAAATGTGTAGAAATCCTGTCCCTGAGAATTCTCTCCAATAATTTACCTACTACCGATGTCAGGCTCAACAGCCTGTAGTTTCCTGGATTATTCCTGCTACCTTTCTTAAAACAGCGGTACCACATTAGCTATTCTCCAGTCCTCTGGGATCTTACCTGCAGCCAATGAGGATATAAAGATGTCAGTCCAGGCCCCAGCACTTTTCTCCCTTGCTTTCCTCAGTATTCTGAGGTAAATCCCATCCGGCCCAGGAGACATATTTTCATTAATTTCTTTTATAACGCCCAATACCACCTCTTTTGATGTCAATATGACCCAGACTGTCCACACACCCTACCCAAGAGTCATCTTCCACAAAGTCCTTTTCTTTGCTGAACACTGATGCAAAGTACTCATTTAGTACCTCGTCCACTTCCTCTGGCTCAACGTATTTCCCCACTATCCTTAAGTGGTCCAATCCTTTCCCCGGCTGCCCTCTTGCTTTTTACACATGAATAAACAGCCTTGGGATTCACCTTGATCCTGCTCGCCAAGGACTTTTCATGACCCCTTCTAAGTACCATCCTACTTTCGTTATACTCCTCAAGGTTTTTGACTGTCTCCACCCTTCTAGTCCGTACAAAGGCCTTCCTTTTCTTGACGAGGTTCACAATATCCCTCGTTATCCAAGGCTCCCTAAACTTCCCATACTTATCCTTCGTTCTCTCAGGAATGTGACTTTCCTGAATCCTAATCAACTGTCGCTTGGAAGATTTCCACATGTCCGATGTTGATTTACCCTCCAACAGCTGCACCCAATCCAAATTCTTCAATTATTGTCTAATGTTATTGTAATTTGCCTTTCCCCAGTTTAGCACCTTCCTCATCCCTATCAAAAAGTACCCTAAAACTAATGGAATTGTGGTCAAGGATAGATTCTAGTGGGGACACCAGAGGGAACAGTGAGAGAGCAGGTAGAGAAACCATTGCAAGTGAGACTGTGGCTACAGTTAAATAAGAAGAGAACCAAGTGTGAGCAGGCTTGCCCAGCTGGATAAGCGTGAAGAGGTGTTAACGGAGGATGGTGAAGTCAACCATGTCAAAGGCTGCAGATGAGTGGAGAGAGAGACGAGGAGGAGAGGTTATCCTTTATCGCAGTCACGTAGGATATAATTTGTGACTTTGGTGCATGTTGTTTCAGTACGATGATGAGGTGGAAACTTAATTGGAGTGATTCCAATATGGAGTTCTGGGAAAGATGGAAACAGGTTTGCAAGGTGACCAGGCTTTTTTTGGAAATTTTGGAGAGAAAACGATTGGGGATGGCGAGGGCAGTAGAGTCAAGGGTGCTAAATGAATTGGAATGATTTGACCTACCATGTCACAATGTAGCTTTGTGATACTGAGGCACCTGAAGGCAAAATGTGGAAGGTTGAACCTTCATCAGATGCTGTAGTGAGAGTAATTTTTTATAGTGACTACAAATGTAAAACTTATCAGACCAGCGGAAGGCTTTGTATTAATCAAATGTGAAAGGCAGTACCCCCCCTCCCCCCATCCTTAGTTTCCAAAGGCTGTACAGCTGAAGCCAGATTAGGTTCATATTCTATTCTGGAGAAAGGACACCTACACCAGCTGTAGTTCAATACTGCAATACCATTGTTTGAAGAAGACGTCATAACTATTGAGAGACACCGCAGTGAGTACATTGTTATCTATTCGTGGCATTTAGCTGTTTTCAGTTTTTATACAAATGAGGGCTTTTTGAATTTGTTTTGTTTCCGGGCTTTTGTCGGCTGAAGTTACAACTGCACGAGATCAACGTCAGCAGTGTCGGTTACAATGAGAATTGTTATCTCAACTCTGTTCGCAAAGTGGTTTGAATTTCATTTACCTCATAATGGGGTTGCAATTAGAAGTTGATGGTGTTTGGTGTAAATGTTTCCTTTTAAGTGCATCACAAAAAAAACCTAGCCTGTCTCCAATAGTAACTATAATAGTATTAACCTAACTGGTCCCCATTAACTAACTTTATGATACAACTGATCAAAAAAGTGTCAACACTAATCCACTCCAGTGTGATACTCATGCACGCACAATGCCTTTTATAATTTTAGTTTTTTTATTTCTAATCTGGAACAGGCTTCCCATTATTTAGGTGAGATTTATCTTTTTTTGTACAATGTTTTTTTTCAGGTCCTGTGGGCGAGTCCAGGCCTTGTTAAACACCAACAAATAGGAGGAACAGTTAGCACCAGGAATTAATGGTGGAATGTTGGGAGCTGCAAAGTGAGTGGCTTTTGTTTGTGCCAGTTTGGGAGGTATTTTTGAAGATCAGCTTTTGGAAATATAATTGCATGGATGTAAAAATAATTATTTGCTTGGTAATGTGTATGTCTGTTTTAAAATGATGAGAGTTGAAACCCTGCTATTTACTTGAGGACATGATCCATGTTTATTTCCACGGGGTTGCAATCTTGTAGATGAGAGACTTCAAAATGCGGGGCACAATTTAACTAAGTGGGGACAGTCCCATAGCGAGTGTTTAGCTGCGTGTTTCCTGATGCTTGCAGCACCGAAAAATACAACACTATCTAACATCACTCGTGTTAGATTGGTGGTGGCCAGCACGGAACGCACGGCCGAGGCCACGCACAACCCCGTTTTCTGCACTGAACAGTTCCGCTCACTGGAATTCTGCAATGTAGCGAGAGATCAGAATGCCATTTTCAAATAAGTCGCCAATGAAACCGACCTTTGAGATGGGGATGCAGTAGTTCCTGGATGGATTGGCATTTCCCAAAGTGGAGGAGGAACTGGTTCAGGGTCTGGGGCCCCCAACTGGGCGGAGGGAGTTGATGGATGGTATGGGGGCGATGCAAGCGGGTAAAGCCCCAGGGCCTGGTGGGTTCCTGGTAGAGATAGGTGCGACCTGGGGCCATTGCTGGTGAGGGTGTATAACTAAATGTGGGAGAGGGGGGAACTCCCCATTACATTGTCGCAGGCTTCCATCGCCCTGATTTTAAAGAAGGATAAGGATCCGGAGCAGTGTGGGTCATACCGCCCGATATCATTACTGAATGTAGATGCCAAGTTATTGGCGAAGGTGCTAGCATCGCGGATTGGGGACTGTGTGCCGGGGGTGATGGATGAGGATCAGAAGGGGTTTTTTGAAGGGAAGGTAATTGTCAACAAATGTGCGGAGACTACTCAATGTAATTACGATGCCATTGGAGGGGCAGGAGGTAGAGTTGTGGTAGTGATGGATGCGGAGAAGGCCTTTGATTGGTGGTGTGGGTGTATTTGCTGGAGGTAATTGGGGTGGTTCGGAGTTGGGGCGGTTCGCATTTGGGCAGGGATTTCTGGATTGGGTCCAGCTGCTGTACAGGGCGCCGGTGGCAAGCGTGTGAACGAACAGAGTGAGCTCGGCGTACTTTGGGCTGCATCGATAGATGAGGCAGGGGTGCCCGCACTGTTGCTTTCCCCTTGATGATAGAGCCATTGGCAATGCCATTTCTGGAGTCGAGGGATTGAGCGGGGAGGGTGCCGAGCATAGGGTCTCGTTGAACGTGGATGATCTGTTACTGAATATTTTGGACCCAGCATTGGGGTATTATGGAGATTTTGGGGGAATTCAGCCAGAGTTTGGGATATTTTTTAAAAATATATATATATTTTATTCGAGTTTTTTGGCCAAACATAACAATACGTAGTGTTTCCTTTACACAACAATAAATCAATATAAATAGCCGTGGCCAGTTTTAAACAAATAAATAAATAATATATATAAACAGAAACAAAAGAAAAACAAAACTAAATGGCAACTGCCTTGTCCAAAATAAATACTCTCCCAAATTACAGTCCAACAATCCAATATACAATTACATATACCAAATACCTATACAATAACATCCCTGAGAGTCCGTCCGATTCCCCCCTCCCCCCTGGGTTGCTGCTGTTATCTACTTCTTTTCCATTCCCTCTATCTTTCTGTGAGGTAGTCGACGAACGGTTACCACCGCCTGGTGAACCCCTGAGCCGAACCCCTTAACGCGAACTTAATCCGTTCTAACTTTATGAACCCTGCCATAGCGTTTATCCAGGTCTCCACCCCCGGGGGTTTAGCTTCCTTCCACATTAACAATATCCTGCGCCGGGCTACAAGGGACGCAAAGGCCAACAGGTCAGCCTCTCTCGCCTCCTGCACTCCCGGCTCTTCTGCAACCCCCAAATATAGCCAACCCCCAGCTTGGTTCGACCCGGACCCCTACCACCTTCGAAAGCACCTTTGCCACCCCCACCCAGAACCCCTGTAGTACCGGGCATGACCAGAACATGTGGGTGTGATTCGCTGGGCCTCTCGAGCATCTCGCACACCTGTCCTCTACCCCAAAAAATTTACTAAGCCGTGCTCCAGTCATATGCGCCCTGTGTAGCACCTTAAATTGTATCAGGCTTAGCCTGGCACACGAGGACGATGAGTTTACCCTACGTAGGGCATCCGCCCACAGCCCCTCCTCAATCTCCTCCCCCAGTTCTTCTTCCCATTTCCCTTTCAGCTCATCTACCATGATCTCCCCCCTCGTCCCTCATCTCCCTGTATATGTCCGCTACCTTACCGTCCCCCACCATGTCTCTGAGATCACTCTATCCTGCACGTCCTGTGTCGGGAGCTGCGGGAATTCCCTCACCTGTTGCCTCGCAAAAGCCCTCAATTGCATATACCGAAATGCATTCCCTTGGGGCAACCCGTATTTCTCCGTCAGCGCTCCCAAACTCGCAAACGTCCCATCTACAAATAGATCTCTTAATTGTACTACCCCAGCTCTTTGCCATGCTCCAAATACCCCATCCATTCTCCCCGGAACGAACCTATGATTGTTTCTTATCGGGGACCGCACTCAAGCTCCCGTCCCTCCCCTATGCCGTCTCCACTGCCCCCAAATTTTCAATGTAGCCACCACCACCGGGCTTGTGGTGTATTTCTTTGGTGAGAACGGCAACGGCGCCGTCACCATTGCTTGCAGGCTAGTCCCCTTGCAGGACGCCCTCTCCATTCTCTTCCACACCGCTCCCTCCCCTTCTCCCATCCACTTACACACCATTGAAACATTGGCGGCCCAGTAGTACTCACTTAGGCTCGGTAGTGCCAGCCCCCCCTGTCCCTACTACGCTGCAAGAATCCCCGCCTCACTCTCGGGGTCTTCCCAGCCCACACAAAACTCATAATGCTCTTCTCAATTCTTTTGAAAAACGCCTTCGTGATCACCACCGGGAGGCACTGGAACACAAAAAGGAATCTCGGGAGGACCACCATTTTAACCGCCTGCACCCTACCTGCCAATGACAAGGACACCATGTCCCATCTCTTGAAATCCTCCTCCATCTGTTCCACCAACCGTGTTAAATTGAGCCTATGTAATGTACCCCAATTCTTGGCTATCTGGATCCCCAGGTACCGGAAGTCCCTTGTTACCTTCCTCAACGGTAAATCCTCTATCTCTCTGCTCTGCTCCCCCGGGTGCACCACAAATAACTCACTTTTCCCCATGTTCAGTTTATACCCTGAAAAATCCCCAAACTCCCCAAGTATCTGCATTATCTCTGGCATCCCCTCCGCCGGGTCTGCCACATATAGCAACAAATCGTCCGCATATAGAGATACCCTGTGTTCTTCTTCCCCCCCCCCCCCCCAAGTACTCCCCTCCACTTCCTGGAACCCCTCAGTGCCATGGCCAGGGGTTCAATCGCCAGTGCAAACAATAACAGGGACAGAGGACATCCCTGCCTCGTCCCTCTATGGAGCTGAAAATAGTCAGACCCCTGTCCATTCATGACCACGCTCGCCATCGGGGCCCTATACAGCAACTGTACCCACCTGATATACCCGTCCCCAAAGCCAAATCTCCTCAACACCTCCCACAAATAATCCCACTCCACTCTATCAAATGCTTTCTCTGCATCCATCGCCACCACTATCTCCGCTTCCCCCTCTGGTGGGGGCATCATCATTACCCCTAGCAGCCTCCGTATATTTGTATTTAGCTGTCTCCCCTTCACAAACCCAGTTTGGTCCTCATGGACCACCCCCGGGACACAATCCTCTATCCTCATTGCCATTACCTTGGCCAGGATCTTAGCATCCACATTCAGGAGGGAAATCGGCCTGTATGACCCGCATTGCAGCGGGTCTTTTTCCTCCTTTAGGAGGAGCGATATCGTTGCCTCCGACATAGTCGGGGGCAGCTGCCCCCTTTCCCTCGCCTCATTAAAGGTTCTCATCAGTAGCGGGGCCAGCAAGTCCAAATATTTCTTATAGAATTCAACTGGGAATCCATCTGGTCCCGGGGCCTTCCCCGCCTGCATGCTTCCAATCCCTTTCACTACTTCCTCCGTCTCAATCTGTGCTCCCAGCCCCACTCTCTCCTGTTCCTCCACCTTAGGAAATTCCAGCTGATCCAGAAAGCACATCATTCTCTCCTTCCTGTCCGGGGGCTGCGCTTCATATAATCTTTCATAAAATGCCTTGAACACTCCATTCACTCTCTCCGCTCCCCGCTCCATCTCCCCCTCCTCATCTCTCACCCCCCCTATCTCCCTCGCTGCTCCCCTTTTCCTCAGTTGGTGGGCCAACAACCTACTCGCCTTCTCCCCATATTCGTACTGTACACCCTGTGCCTTCCCCCATTGTGCCTCTGCCTTACCCGTAGTCAACAAGTCAAACTCTATATGTAGCCTTTGCCTTTCCCTGTATAGTCCCTCCTCCGGTGCCTCCGCGTATTGTCTGTCCACCCTCAGCAGTTCTTTCAACAACCGCTCCCTTTCCCTACCCTCCTGCTTTCCTCCATGTCCCCTAATAGATATCAGCTCTCCTCTAACCACTGCCTTCAGTGCCTCCCAGACCACTCCCACCTGTACCTCCCCATTATCATTAATTTCCAAGTACCTTTCAATACACCCCCCTCACCCTTAAACACACCCCCTCATCTGCCAATAATCCCATGTCCAGCCTCCAGGGTGGAAGCTGTTGTTTTTCTTCCCCTATCTCCAGGTCCACCCAGTGTGGAGCATGATCCAAGATGGCTATAGCCGTGTACTCCGTCCCCGTCACCTTTGGGATCAGTGCCCTTCCCAAAACAAAAAAATCTATTCGTGAAAATACTTTATGTACATAGGAGAAAAACGAAAACTCCTTACTTCTAGGTCTACTAAATCTCCAGGGATCTACTCCTCCCACCTGCACCATAAAATCCTTAAGCACCCTAGCTGCAGCCGGCCTCCTTCCGGTCCTGGACCTCGACCTGTCCAGCCCTGGGTCCAGCACCGTATTAAAGTCTCCACCCATTACCAACTTTCCCGCCTCTAGGTCCGGGATGCGTCCTAACATACGCCTCATAAAATTGGCATCATCCCAGTTCGGGGCATACACGTTCACCAATACCACCGCCTCCCCTTGCAGTTTGCCACTCATCATCACTTATCTGCCCCCACTATCTGCCACTATAGTCTTTGCCTCAAACATTACCCGCTTCCCCACTAGTATGGCCACCCCCCTGTTTTTTGCATCCAGCCCCGAATGAAACACCTGCCCCACCCATCCTTTGCGAAGTCTAACCTGGTCTGTCAGCTTCAGATGCGTCTCCTGAAGCATAACCACATCTGCCTTAAGTTTCTTTACGTGTGCGAGTATCCGTGCCCTCTTAATCGGCCCGTTCAGCCCTCTCACATTCCACGTGATCAACCGGGTTGGGGGGTTCTTTACCACCCCCCCCCCCCCCCCCCCTGACGACTAGCCATTTCCTTTTTCAATCCAGCTCCTCACCTGGTTCCCACGTAGCTGTATCCCCCCCCAGGCGGCGCCCCCCCCCCCCCGACCCCCCCCCCCCCCCCATACCAGCTCCCCCTTCTCCCCAGCAGCAGCAACCCAGTTAACACCCCCCCCCCCCCCCCGCTAGATCCCAAGCTAGCATAATTGCACCACCATGTTACTCCCAGAAGTCAGCAAACTCTGGCCGACCTCGGCTTCCCCCCCGTGACCTCGGCTCGCACTGTGCTAGGCTTCCTGCTTCCCTGTTCCCGCCATGATTACCATAGCACGGGAACAAAGCCCGCGCTTCCCCTTTTGGCCCTGCCCCCAATGGCCGGCGCCCACAGCTCCTCATCCTCCCTCCCCCACAACGTGGGGAAGAGAGAAGTTACAGGGTCGCAGGTTTAACAATCTGGGAAGTCTTCTCTTCCCCCTTTTCCCCCCTTCATCCCACAAATTCACCCCCCCACTTTTGTCCCAAACGTTCTTTTTTTTCTGGCCCGCTCACTCCAGCTTCTCCTCGACAATAAATTTCCACGCTTCGTCTGCCGTTTCGAAATAGTGGTGTTTCCCTAGATGTGTGACCCACAGTCTCGCCGGCTGCAACATTCCGAATTTGACCTTCCTTTTATGCAACACCGCCTTGGCCCGATTAAAGCTTGCCCTCCTTCTCGCCACCTCCGCACTCCAATCTTGATACACGCGGATCACCGCATTCTCCCACCTACTGTTCCGAGTTTTCTTGGCCCATCTGAGGACCATCTCTCTGTCCTTGTATCGGAGAAATCTCACAACTATTGCTCGAGGAATTTCTCCAGCCCTCGGTCTTCGCGTCATAACTCGATAGGCTCCCTCCACCTCCAGCGGACCCGTCGGGGCCTCCGATCCCATTAACGAATGCAGCATCGTGCTCACACATGCCCCGACGTCCGCCCCCTCTGCACCTTCGGGAAGACCAAGAATCCTTAAGTTCTTCCTCCTCGCATTGTTCTCCAGCACCTCCAGCCTTTCCACACATCTTTTGTGTTGTGCCTCGTGGATCTACGTTTTCACCACCAGGCCCTGTATGTCGTCCTCATTCTCAGCAGCCTTTGCCTTGACGACCCGAAGCTCCTGTTCCTGGGTCTTTCGCTCCTCCTTTAGCCCCTCAATCGCTTGTAATATCGGGGCCAACAGCTCCTTCGTCTCCTTTTTTTGAGTTCTTCCACGCAACGCCGCAGGAACTCTTGTTGGTCAGGGCCCCACATTAAACTGCCTTCTTCTGACGCCATCTTACTTTGTGCCTGCCTTCCTGGCCGCTGCTCTTGAGGATCCACCGCAATCCGGCTACTTTCCTCTCTTTTTTCCATCCGTGTCTGGGGGGGTTCCCTTCTGGATTACCGCACAGTGTTATTTGCCGTTAAAATTGCCGATGGGGCTCCTGTTAAGAGCCCAAAAGTTTGTTCCACCGGGAGCTGCCGAAACGTGCTACTTAGCTGGTCATCGCCGCACCCGGAAGTCTCAGAGTTTGGGATATTAATTGAACATGGGAAAGAGTGAGGTTAACCCTAAAATGCATTTTATTACAAACATGTATTAAAACAAGTTACAGCGAATAAACACCCCGGGAAACATACTTCCCAACAATCAACTATATGGTCAGTACAGATTTTCCCTCTTTTTTCACCTCCACCCTCCCCATGACGAACGGCTCCTCAAACACACTCACCAACATCTCCCACCTTTTCTCAAACCCCACTGAAGAGCCCCTTAACTCAGCTAACATTTTATAAACACACAAGAAACATTTCATCAACTACCAACACAACTAGCCCCCACAGACACCGTACTCTATATGTAACCCGTAATAACTTTCCTAACAACATCCATAAGCCAAACCCCCTTTTTAACAAAGCAATAGGTATAAACTGTTTACACAAGACAGTTATCACTTTTAAATTATCAAGTGGTCTGGACACCATTTAACATGCAGAGAGAGAGACAAAATGAACGTTCCTTGTCTGAATTCAGCTTTCAATTGCCTAAAACAAAAGTAAAACACAAAGCCACAAACGGCTTCCAGCTCAAAAAGAAAGTAAAAGCCAGAGACACAAACCAGCTCCTCCATGACATCACTGCAGCTATTTGATAATCACCCATTTCTTAAAGTTACACTCCCATGACACTGATTAATGCCAGAGGGCAGGAAAAGAGACTGGGGAGTTGCCATTATGGGTGGTTAGGGCTAGTTTCAGGTATTTGGGTATCCAGATGACACGGAGCTGGGCGCAGCTGCACAAACGGCACGGTAGCACAGTGGTTAGCACTTTTGCTTGACAGCGCCAGTGTCCCATGTTCAATTCCCGGCTTGGGTCACTGTCTGTGCGGAGTCTGCATGTTCTCCCCGTGTCTGCGTGGGTTTCCTCCGGGTGCTCCGGTTTCCTCCCACAAATCGCGAAAGATGTGCTGTTGGGTGAATTGGACATTCTGAATTCTCCCTCTGTGTACCCGAACAGGTGCTGGAATGTGGCGACTAGGGTCTTTTCACAGTAACTTTATTGCAGTGTTAATGTAAGCCTGCTTGTGACACTAAAGATTAGTGTAAAAAACCTTGGCTCGATTGGTGGAGCAGATGAAGGTGGATTTTAAGAGGTGGTATGTGCAGTTGCTGGCAGGGTGGGTGCAGATGTGAAAATGATGGTGCTGCCGCGTTTTCTGTTTGTGTTTCAGAACCTCCTGATCTTTGTCCCCAAGTCATTCTTTAGGAATGTTAATGGGCTGATCTCTGGGTTTGTTTCGGCGGGAAAGACCTCCTGACTGTGGCGGGCTTTTTTTGATGCAGGGGGAAGGGGGAATTTACCGTTGCCAAATATGATACATTATTACTGGGTGGCAAACATTGCAATGGTGAGGAACTGGGCTGTGGGATAGGGGCCGCTGTGGGGGCGGGTGGAAGCGGCGACGTGTTGGGGAACGAGTTTGAGGGCTTTGTTGTTGGTGCCTTTACCGTTCTCGCCAGCCAGATACTCTGCGAGCCTAGTGGTGGTGTCAGCCCTCGGTGTGGGGGCAGCATTTCGGGCTAGAGGGTGCCACTGTGTGGGCACCGATCTGCACAATTAATAGGCTTGCGCCAGCGAGGCTGGATGCGAGGGTTAGGAGGTGGCGACAGGTTGGGATTGAGCGCTTTGGGGACTTATTAAGGGGCAGATTTGTGGGGTTGGAGGATTTGGAGGAAGAGTATGGGTTGCCCAGTGCGAATGTCTTTAGGTACCTACAGTTCGGGACTTGAAGGAGGGAGGTGCCATCCTTTCCTGGGTTGCTGGAAAAGGTGTTGAAGGTTGAAATAGTAAAGGGCAAGGTGTCTGATGTTTGTAAGGAAGTGACTGTGTGGGAGGGAGCCCTGGTGGGGTACATTCAGCATTAATGGGAGGGGGTGGTAGGGGCTGCGATGTGGGCGGAACCTTATGGATGGTGAACACATACTCATCGTGCACAAGGTTACGCCTCGTTCAATTTAAGGTGTGCATAAGGTTCATATGACGGTGGCGAGGATGAGTAGGTTCTTTGTGGGGTAGAGGATAGGTGTGGGCGGTGTGCGGGAGAGCGCTGCGAATCATGTCCACATGTTCTGGGTGTGTCCAAGACTAAGTGGGTTCTGGGAGGGGTTCTTGGATATGATGTCTGAGGTGGGGGTTGGTGTTTAGTGGCGGGGGGGGGGGGGCGCAGACGGGTTTTATTGAGTTTCGTTCATATGTTTGTGTATAAATGTGAAAATGCCTTGAATAAAAATATTTTAAAAAAGGCTTGATGACAATACATTTTTTTTTTGGAGCGAAGGCTGTAGGGAAGGAGTTCAGCTTGAGGTAATTGTTGATTGGACAATTCTATTCACCTTGGGATGCGAGTGTTGCTGGTAAGGCCGGAATTAATTGCCCGTCCATCATTTCCCCAGAGAAGGTGGTTGTTGGGAAGGTGTTGCTTACAGAACAGTGTGTCTTAAATCTTTGTAGTCCTGTAGGTTATCCCAAGTCTTTTTTAACGGCTAGAACTATTCACACGTGTGGGCTAGGAGTTTTCTTCATGTTTAGCTCTTTACATTTCTCTGCTCAACCAAGGGCCCCTGCGTCTTGATTATGTGACGACTTGCATCATGCTGTGAGTGTTACTGTACTCGTCCCACAGTAACCATGTGTACTACGATTTTCCCTCTAGTCATTATCCAATGTATGTAAAGATGCACTAATTTACTTATTTCCGGTGGTCTGGAGGCCATCCTGTTCACCATTCTGTGTGGGGAGTGGTAGGCTGTTCAGGCGCAGTGTCCAGGCATCACCGTGTGAATGGGATGTGAGGCAATGACTCCCACGTGCTACATGGCCCGCCTACCCACTGGAATCCACTTGGGTTATGTGAAGTGCTCACTGAACCACGATTGCCAATTCCTATGCACTGCCAGAGGCCTCTGCAGTCGGTCGGGGTTATGGGTGGTCATTGGGGCAGATGGGCAGGGACGAGGGTTGCCCCCGGAATGGGTTCATACGATCCAGGGTAGCATGGTAGGGCTGCGAGCAGTTGCCCTCCTTGTGGCGACTTCCCCAACCCCTGCCGAGCACAGGGGCAACTAGCCCAGTGCCCCCGGGCTCTTTGCCTGTGAGCAAAGATGGGTACTCACCTCTGCTCCCCACAGAAGCCCTTTCGGCAGGTTCATGATTTTCAAAAAGGAGCACGAATCGGCGGCAGCATGACCACCTGCTTTGAGGGGGGGGTTGCTGCAAGACAGGAGGCCATTGGATAAGGGGTGGCTCTCGTTAATTCATAGATTATCATAGAATTTACAGTGCAGAAGGAGGCCATTCGGCCCATCGAGTCTGCACCGGCTCTTGGAAAGAGCACCCTGCCCAAGGTCAACACCTCCGCCCTATCCCCATAACCCAGTAACCCCCACCCAACGTAAATAGGGCTAAAGTGGTTTCTCGCCATGTTACGGCGAGACCCCGATTTCGCCTACAGGAGCGGGGCGGTTGCATCACAAACTGTTTGGCGTCTGGCTGATTCTCGTTTATGGCCTCTCCTGCTATTCACCAGCCTCGTTTTGCTTAAGCGAGAGCGTAACAAGGCCAGAGAATCATGCCTGTGAGCAGCATATCAAAACATTCGGTAGACTTGATCTTGAAAGGGTTGTTTTGGGGCAGAAATGAATGAGAAAATCAAGTGTATTGGAGGTTGCAGCAAGGGATTGACGTTCTATTTGTGTACAGAAGAGATTTCTAATACTGGTAATTCTGTTTGAGTCTGTTGCCTTCTGCTGAAGATGATTATCAAAGGCATGACAAAACTATGCCTTTTGTAAAGGGAAAAATGTAAACTTTTCTTGAAATATAATTACTTCCAATAGCAATGCATTATTTTACTTGTAGCCTAGTTCCTGAAATTTTAAGTTTTTATTTGGGGGTGTCCAACCGTCATGATTTATGGATAACTAAAGAGTTACCTGATCTTCACTTAATGAAGGTGCCACAAACAAAATGTGCACTCTTCGTTCAACTAATTAAACTAGAGTAAACAAATTAAGGAACAAATCAAAAGGGTTGCTTCTTGAAGGGGCGCAAGCCCAAACTAAAACATCAACGTAAACTTAAACCAAAACGTGATTGGGCACGGAAGGCCGTAATTGTGCCAGTGGGCACCGCATGCTCCCTCTCCTGGGACACCCAACCGTGAATGAAGCTGCAGAAGAGTGGCAGACGGCATGGCTGGATCGCCTGCTGCCGAGACCTATTGGCAAGTTTCACCAGGCCCAGAAGTCGGTTCACAAGGAGGTCCTTCTTTCCTGCCCCTCTCCACACCTGGAGCATGAAACTGAAGTGCAAACAAAACTTTAATAAAAGATTTGATAAACTAAATAGGGAGTGCAGCCTAAAACATTTCACATGGGCGTGGTCCACTGACTCCCCAAGGCCGCAAAAAAGGCAAGCATCTTGGGAGTGAACCGGTGCAAACAACGGTTGCATGGCACTGCTGCGTAAAGCACCCTCCACCTCAGGCCCCCAAGATCGAGGGAGAGAATTCTTCCATAGAGGGACCTCCAGTGGGGCACCTCCGTTGTCGGACGACGACAAGGTGGGGTGACGGGCGAGGGCAAGGAGGTGAAATGTGTGCAGCAGTAGCCTATACAGGAAACCCCTCTGCGCAGCGCAAAAGGGTAAGGAGGGCATTTGTGGGGCTCTGGCTCCTGAGAGAGGGGCCAATGTGGAATTCTGTCCAAGCAGGGGTCTGATGTGCTCTGTTGACTGTGTGGCTGCCAGGTGGCGTTCAAGGGCTATTACTACCCTTTTTGTCCAAGTACTCATAGTGCTGCCATAGTGGAGTGAAACCTGGGACATTTCCAGTTCCCAAGTGAGTGATGCCTGAACCTGATGCGAAATAGCACTTGGCTGGTGAATGGGAGTGGGATTTTGGATGGGAGGTGACTACCATTAGGAGTGCCCTCACCAATCAGTTTAAGAGTTATCACTTCAGTGAGATGTGAGACGAGGGGTAGGGAGAGAATTACAGTTGGGGAAGAGGCTGGTGTAGGGGAAACCTGAGATTTTATTGTGGGGCTGCAGGAGCACTCCTTCCTCGGTCATAGAATCATAGAATTTACGGTGCAGACGGAGGCCATTCAGCCCATCGAGTCTGCACCAGCCCCTGGAATGAGCACCCCACTTAAACCCATGCTGCCACCCCATCCCAATGACCCCAAATAACCTTTTGGATACTATGGGGCAGTATGGTAGCTCAGTGGTTAGCACAGTTGCTTCACAGCTCCAGGTTCGATTCTCAGCTGGGTCACTGTCTGTGCAGCGTTTGCACATTCTCCCTGTGTCTGTGTGGGTTTCCTCCGGGTGCTCTGGTTTCCTTCCACAGTCGAAAGATGTGCAGGCTAGGTGGATTGGCCATGCTAAATTGCCCCTTAGTGTCCAAAAAGGTTCATAGAATTATCATAGAATTTACAGCGCAGAAGGAGGCCATTCGGCCCATCAAGTCTGCATCGGCTCTTGGAAAGAGCACCCTACCCAAGGTCAACACCTCCACCCTATCCCCATAACCCAGTAACCCCACCCAACACTAAGGGCAATTTTGGACACTAAGGGCAATTTATCATGGCCAATCCACCTAACCTGCACATCTTTGGACTGGGAGGTTAAGTGGGGTTATTGGGTTACAGGGATAGGGTGGTAGTGTGGGCTTAAGCAGGGTCTCTTTCCAAGGGCCGGTGCAGACTCGATGTGCCAAATGGCCTCCTCCTGCACTGTCAATTCTATGATCATGGCCAATCCATCCAACCTGCATATCTTTGAACCGTGGGAGGAAACCGGAGCAGCTGGAGGAAACCCACACACACACTGGGAGAACGTTCAGACTCCACACACGGTGACCCAAGCCAGGAATCTAACCTGAGGCCGGATAACTGTGAAGCAACTGTGCTACCGTGCTCTCCTCTGAAGATTTTACAGAGTGTACTGTCTTGATTTTTTGGGTCTCCTGTTGTCCGCATTCTCTGCTGTGACTGTGTATTAAAATTGTGCCTGAGTCCTATTTAAGTCAGAAAAGACCTCAATTTACAAAGAACAATTACATCTCAGGAACAGGCCCTTCGGCCCTCCGAGCCTGCGCCGATCCAGATCCTCTATCTAAAACTGTTGCCTATTTTCTAAGGATCACTTCGCATTTGCCCGGATTGAACTCCATCTGCCATGAACTCCATCTGCCGTTTCGCCGCCCAACTCTCCAATCTATCTATATTCTGCTGTATTCTCTGACAGTCCTATTCACTATCTGCTACTCCACCAATCTTAGTGTCATCTGCAAACTTGCTAATCAGACCACCTGTACCTTCCTCCAGATCATTTATGTATATCACAAACAACAGTGCTCCCAGCACGGATCCCTGTGGAACACCACTGGTTACAGTTCTCCATTTTGAGAAACTCCCTTTCACTACTACTCGCTGTCTCCTGTTGCCCAGCCAGTTCTTTATCCATCTAGCTAGTATACCCTGGACCCCATGAAACTTCACTTTCTCCATCAGCCTTCCACGGGGAACCTTACCAAATGCCTTACTGAAGTCCATGTATATGATATCTACAGCCCTTCCCTCATCAATCAACTTTGTCACTTCCTCAAAGAATTCTATTAGGTTTGTAAGACATGACCTACCCTGCACAAAATCATGTTGCCTATCCTGATAAGCCGATTTTCTTCCAAATGGGAATAGATCCTATCCCTCAGTATCTTCTCCAGCAGCTTCCCTACCACTGACGTCAGGCTCACCAGTCTATAATTACCTGGATTATCCCTGCTTACCCTTCTTAAACAAAGGGACAACATTAACAATTCTCCAGTCCTCCGGTACTTCACCTGGTTCAAGGATGCTGCAAAGATATCTGTTAAGGCCCCAGCTATTTCCTCTCTCACTTCCCTCAGTAACCTGGGATAGATCCCATCCAGACCTGGGGACTTGTCCACCTTAATGCCTTTTAGAATACCCAACACATCCTCCCTCCTTATGTCGACTTGACCAAGAGTAATCAAACATCTATCCCTAACATCAACATCCGTCATGTCCCTCTCCTCGGTGAATACCGATGCAAAGTACTCGTTAAGAATCTCACCCATTTTCTCTGACTCCACGCATAACTTTCCTCCTTTGTCCTTGAGTGGGCCAACCCTTTCTCTAGTTACCCTCTTGCTCCTTATATATGAATAAAAGTCTTTGGGATTTTCCTTTAGGGGCGGCAATGGCATGTGTCACTGGATTAGTAATGCAGAGTCCCAGAGCCATGTTCTGGGAACCTGGGTTCGCATGGTGAAATTTGAATTCAATAAAAAAAAATCTGGAATTAAAAGTTTAATCATGACCATGAAACAATTGTCGATTGTCCTAAAAACCCATCTGGTTCACCAATGTCCTTTAGGGAAGGAAATCCATCATCCTTGCCGGGTCTGGCTTACATGTGACTCCAGATCCACAACAGTGTGGTTGGCTCTTGAATGCCCTGGGAGATGGTCAATAAATGCTGGCCCAACCAGCAACACTCTCATCCCATGAACGAATTTAAAAAAAAAAAAAATGTGCATGCACGCCAAAACGTGACGGTTAAACTGGTGGCAGGTATGAATGTGGTGCCAATCCAGAGGAGGGCATGCTGCCTCCGTTTCAGTTCCCCATATGTCCTGTTCTCATTGGACATGAAGATTAAAATTGGTATGAGTGGCAACTATGTATGAGTTTTTAATCCTGACACCTCACCTAGAATATTACTAGTTAATACTTGTATTGAATTACTATCATTTTTATTTTATGCAAACTGTAATTTAAGTGAAAAACATGATTACTTGAGTAAAATGCAGCTAATTCAAAAGCTGTAGCAACTTTATAGATAGCCATGTACACAGTAAATATAATCTTTTGAGGTTGAAACTTGAAATCCTGTTCAGTGGTGTGTAATATTTCTATTTGTACGAGTTACCTGGATTGGCTGTCAGTTTCATTGTGGGAGGAACATCATGTGTATTTCTAGCCCTTCTTCCGGTTTGCCTGACACTGTTTTCCAACCGATGCTGAAATGTCAAAATGGAATTTTGGTCTGAGTGCTGTGGTGTGATTTAGAACATCCAGAAGGAAGCCATTCGGCCCATCGAGTCTGCACCAACCTACTTAAGCCCTCATATCCACCCTAACCCAATAACCCCTCCTAACCTTTTTTGGACACAAAGGGCAATTTAGCATGATCAATCCATCTAACCTGCACATCTTTGGACTGTGGGAGGAAACCAGAGCACCCGGAGGAAACCCACGCAGACTCTGCACAGACAGTGACCCTGCGGGGAATCGAACCTGGGACCCTGGTGCTGTGAAGCCACGGTGCTAACCACTATGCTACCATGTTTGCCCAAAGCTTCATTTGCAAGCTTCATTTGAGTAGAACCGTGAAACTTGTGATGACATGAAGTTTGGTCCTAGTCGTATCATGAATGAATGGATTGTGACTGGATAATTCTTCCAGCGCATTCTGCATGTGATCACTTATTTACTTGAATGTGTGTAGTTGTACCTTTTTGA
This sequence comes from Scyliorhinus torazame, assembly GCF_047496885.1. Lineage (NCBI taxonomy): Eukaryota > Metazoa > Chordata > Chondrichthyes > Carcharhiniformes > Scyliorhinidae > Scyliorhinus > Scyliorhinus torazame. Next base: position 182,906,456 of record NC_092715.1, read on the forward strand.
TAATTTGATATGAGCCAAAATTACAATGGTTTTAATGTGCATATCAACATATGGAAATGACGGACAGAAAAAGACCAGCTGGTCTCTCACCCCTACCCGTGCCATGATGTTCGGCTGAGGCTACGATTTCTGACAGTGCAAGTGCAGAGGGTTCACCCGATGCATATGCAGAAGCAGTGCCTACGACTTTATTGCGAGCAACACAGCAGGTGGCTGCCTGCATTAAAGAATAGGACTATCAGCAATGCTGATCGTTATGTTTTTTTATCCAAGTGCAGCACCCTTCCCCAAATGATTCTCTGATGTCCGGAGTCCTAGATCATGTGTGACCGCACTCTTGACAGCCTAATACCATGCAGTTTTCATAAAAATTTGATTCTTAAAAACGCCAGTTAAAATTCTGGGAGATCACATAATTACAATCTGACCTGACCACCTCTTTCTTGTCACCCTGCTTCCTTGTTGCCTGCTACCCCCAAGTGAGGTAGCAAATGCTCAGTAGAGGAGCAGTTAACAGATCAGCCACGGCCAGTGAGGCAGACTTTGGGGTGGTGAGCAGGCCACCCAGGGGTCAGGAGGGTTCGGGAACCGGGCTGGTGAGCAGGAGGCTGGGAGGAGGGGAGGCGAGTGGGAGGGCAGCAAATGAGTGGCGAGCATTCAGCAAGCACATGACATCATCAGTGATGGGAGGAACTGCAATGCGCTGGCAGATGGAGTGGGTGCCAAGTCTGTTCCTGTTTGGTTTTGGGGGGGGCGGGGATATAGTGCAATGTCTAACTAGCCATGTAACCTCCTGAAAGAGGTGATTTTAAAAACACCTGTAGCTAACTTGGACTGCAAAAAAAACATAAGAATGCAAGATCAATTAATTAAAAGTGAAGCCGCAGAATTTTATCTTGGTGTGAGAAGTTTAGGGATTGGTGACTCATGTGAAATTTAACTTAATGCCCAAAGTGGCTTTGCGCTTAGTTAGAAAACTTGAGCCAGGTGCTCCTATGGGGAAAGGGAGGTTTATTTGGACAAACCAGCTCAACTGTCCTAATTCACTTTCTCAAGATTTATTAGTAATAAATAATACACCTTGGCCACTCCACTTTCTGGGAAATAGTCTGAGACCACTTTGAAAAGATGGCACAAAAATGAAAGGCTTGTCCTCGAATGTAAGCTGAAGAATGTGTCTGAAATTATTCATTATTTGCTGACTCATGGAAAGCCTGTTTCTGTCGAACTATTGATGAAAGTCGAGAATCCAGTTTGGAATGTTGTGTGGTCACAAGCTGAACAGTTGTTGAGTTGCATCATACTTTTGATTATGATGCATTTTGTTTTGAAATATTACTTCAAGGTGAGTTTGTTAGAATCATAATGATGGGTAGCATTTTTTAATATTTGGTCCCAAGCCCATCCCGACATGGGATTGAGATATTTGGGTGAGTTAATTGGAAGCCACTGGCATTAATAGTGGCACCAATAATAGGATTTGCAGTTTCATGCTTGGGGGTTGTTTCAGTCTTCAAGAATGTGAATTTCAATTTGCTCCTCAGTGGAACAGCAAAGTGTTCTGTTGTCTTCATGCCGAGGGTGATGCCAAATACTTTTCCTGCTGACGTTCTCACTGTGAAGAAAAGCTTTCATGCTCTAAATAAGGTAGTCTTTCTTTGCAAAAGACAAAGTTCTTACTCTTGTGGCCCATTTTTGTGGAGGTTTGGGAGGGGGAAGAGGATGTTATTTATCCCAAGTTTATGCAATTGTTTGATCACGTACTGTAAATTAGATGTGTATAGTGTTTGACGGAACTAATGTTTAACATTTTTCTCAGCTTCTCCCCGATGATTTTGGGGTGGTTCCTTGCACTTATTTTCTTTGTGATCTTTGGGCTTAATTTATGTGCCCTGGAGTTGGGATGCAGGGGTTGTTGCTGTTGATTTTTAGGTGGGAGGATGTCAATTTAGTGCATGTGCATGATTTGCAGTTTGTGGCCAAGATGGTCACACGGTGCTTCCTTCCTCCTCTTACGTTTTCTGCTGCACTTCTGTTGAGCAGGAGGTCGAACTGTGTTTGTGTGGATCCAGAGTGTTGCTGCCAGCTTGCTCTTTTCTTTAAAGTAAAGGAAGAATTTTGTCTTGAGAGAAGCTGCACTCAATAATATTGGAGTTTAAATGATGGAAAATTGAACACCAGTGCACGGCTATCAAGGTGGCTGATGCAGTGCTGGATGCATTAGTGGTGAAACTGAGCAGGAGGGATGCCATGGATCTGCAGTTCTGAGGTGGGAGGGCAGAAAGCCCTCCACCATTTGCAGAAGGGAACAGGGGTAGATGACCAGGGACGTCAATGCCAGTATTTGGTCTTGAGGACCTGGCAGCAAGGCCAACAATATAATGTAGGGTGGTCAAGAGTAGTAATTGCAAGAGAACTATCCACCACATGGACCATTTGTGATGCTCAATGCTCTTGCCCCTTTCACTCTCACAAGAGCTCATGACTCAGCCTCACATCCTGATGCTGCACCTCGCCCTTGCCAGTAATGCTGCCAGTCTCTTCGCCACTCAATCTCCACATACCTTCAGCTATGGCAGGAACATTACACATTCACTGACATTCTGCTTTCTCCTCTTGCAGGACCAAGGTACTCTATTTTATATTTCTACTCCCTCTCCTTGACCTTCCTTCAAAAATGTCTTATTTCACACTTCTTCTCAAGACCCATGAGATCTTTGTCAATCTCTCCTTAACTCTGACCTATCCTTGACCTTCTATCCTGTTCTCCAATATATAATCTATTACACTTCTACCCCTCCAGTTCTAATTCAGTCATATTGGACTTGAAACGTTAACTCTTGTCTCTCTTTCCACAGATACTGCCAGACCAGCATTTTCTGTTTTTATTTCATATCCCCAGCATCTGCAATATTTTATTTTCATTATCGGAATATTTAGTGCCTTGCCCTTTCTTTTGAAGCCAGGTCTCCATTATGTTTCCAACATTATATTCCCATGTTTCCAACATTATATTCCCATGTTGGTTCTATGTCTGCAAATCTTCAAACTTTTATTTACCATGCATTTGTGTACATGCACTGAAAATCAAATCCAGACTGTTCTATTCCCAAATAGTCTAACTCTACCCTTGCTATTTACTACTGTAAATCTATTTCAGATTCTTCAGCCCTTTTTGTGCAGCTTGTTGCTACTTTTGCATTACTAACATCCTGGCACCCATCTAAGTGCCAAACCAGCTTAATCCATTCCCAAAGCACAGATTCTGAGGTGAGAGTAGCTGTCATGCAAGATTAAAAGAGCATTTGACTGACACCAAGAAGACCTGCCGACTGCTGGCTGAAGTCATTCCTGCCACACCAGTAGATGGTTGTGTTTGGCTGAGGCCACCAATCACTGACCCAGCATTGATCAAGAAAGTGTCTTTGGCTCAACCAGCCTTGGCTGTTTTGCCACTGATCTTGCCTCAATGGTCCGAAGATGAATTCTACATTCCGCCCAATTGAGAGTTTCTTTGCTGAAATCGGCTGTAGCACAGGATCTGGCCTGACCACAGGATCTCTATTACATTCCAGCTTGGGCAGGCAAGGGAAAGTTGGACTATTTTGGAAATTGGCCATGCTAAAGCCAGTCATAGACTCAAAGACCTTGAACAGAATCACTGTCGGCAAGCACGCAGCCCCTGAACTCCTCAAATGACTTGGGTGTCTTATTGATGAGAAAATAAATGGGAATCATTGATGCCAACATTGCATATAAGAGCAAAAACAGATGCCGAGAGCCCTGTTTAGTGACTCAAAGCCTCTCCACCATCAGCAAAGCACAAGTCTGATGTCTGATGGAACACTTGTTTGGTTGGGTGTGATCACAACATGAAGCATAACTTTTCAGGGCAGAACACCCGGTTGCTTGATCTGTGCAAATTATTGAATCAAAATAAAATATTACTGGATAGACTAAAATATGTAATTGTTATAAATTGTTACACTAACATCGCTAGATTTGTTTGCAGCTTGAATTGCTCCGACTCGTACTTTTATCCTTGGCGAATCCTTTCATAGTAATTACTGCTTTTTGACATATCAAAGTCTTTTTTGGAGGGTGAGGAAAAGATAGAGAAAATATAATCAAAAGGTAAAAATGTAGTCTACTTGGCACATTTTATTTGTTTCTGTTTTTGGTGTTCAGCCCATGGCTTTCTTGAATGGCGAGAGTAGGGGTTAAAAGAAAAGGATTGGAGAATGGATTCTGTGACATGTAGGGGAAGCATGACTGAAATCTTGTCCAAAAAGATGTTTTATAAGATGGCTTTTAATGTTGAAGCCATGAAGGTGGGGTGGAGAGGAATGGTGGGGAGAGCGTTCCAAAGAATTGTGCTGAGGTAGCTTTAGGCAAGTTTTCTCGCTGTCTGTGAAGCCTGAAATGATTTGCAGTCTGTAGCAAGGGTGTGGGATAGGTGGGTGGGTGGGGCGGTGTAGTTTGACATTTCCCGTTGCCATGTAAGCATGCTTCAGGAGGCCTCTTTCCAAAAAATATTTGAAAACTACCTAGTTTTTTTCCTACACTCTGGGAGAGGAGAGGAAAGTTTTTTTTTTAAACCCTCTGTCATGCAATCGTAATCACAGAAAGTATCCATAAGGTATGTAGCAAATGCAAAAAATTGTATAATTTGTGTTAAATTGGCCATATTTTTGCTCTCAAAAAAAGTGTTTTCCAAGGAGACAGCTATTTACTTGGCTGATTGCATATTTAAAGAAAAATTAGGTTTCTGGTATTCTGCAAAAATGCCTGGAATTTTTCTTGTTAGTGGTGTGTCTGACATATGCAGAAAATCATTAGCATGTTTAAAGCTAAGTCCCCCCCCCCCACCCTGATGAGCACAGGGGCAATGATAAACTTCCCTTGTGTGGCCACTCAGGGCCACCCTACCACTTGGGACATTGGCTGGTTTTAGAATGGTTATTTAAAAAAAATTACCATTTGAAGTCTTCCCAGTTGTTTGCAAAAGGTTTCCCTGTGACCGCGTAGTTACCAGTTATTCGAGCTTTGACTTGACTTCTAGTTTCTACTAAGAAAACCTGCTTTTGGCTGATGAACCTGTGAATGAATCTCCTCCTGTGTGGATTTATTGATTTCAGCAAATCTGCTCAGTATAAACTTGTTGTCGAAGTCACTCTGAAGCCTGTCTTTGAGCTGTGCAATTTGTTTCCAGACGAGAAAAGGTTTGGTGGCATTGCACCACTGCTGCTGTAGTGTTATCTCTTGTTGGTGCCTGTCTGCTACAGCGTACATAAGTCTCAAGTGTTTGACCCCGAAGAAATCTACACTCCGTAGTACTGGTAAATGTTATAACTTATTTGATGAAGGGTGCTTAATTACTGCTCATGTTTTGAGAAAGTAGCTGTGGTGAATGCACATGAAGACATTTTCCCTCAAATTTCATTATTGTTTTTTGGTTAAGTTTCAGGGATTTCTTGTTTCCTTGTAAGATTGTTCAGCTTTGTTTTTCTGTCACGAGATTGTGATGCTTTTCTCATTGAGTGAGTTTAAGAGGATCCACACATCTGGTCTTTTCACAGGCACTGTTTTTTTAAGTTATCATGTGCGACTGGAATTTATTGTGGTTCACACATTTTATCAAAAGGCAGAGCTGTCCGTGCCAGATGTTCTGTTATAGTACTTTTTTTTAGTAATCATAAACTGGAGGAGTATGTCAGACTTGTCCTTGATGTTAACACTCCTTTCCCAATGATTTCAGTGTAACCAGTATCCTGTCCAGTATTTTTCATCCTTTAAAAAAAAAATATATATATATATCTTTATTCTCCTCCTTTTTCACATTTTCTCCCAAATTTGCACCCACCAACAATAAACAATAAGCAGGAATGAGTATATGTCAATATCAACAACAATCCCATCCTCCCACCAACCCCTGAACAACTGCCCGCATGTTAAAATAAACAAATAACAAAAGGGAATCAGGACTCACCCATAGTCAATTAACTCATACAGGCCCCCCCCCCCCCCCCCTCCACTAATGTTCGATGTTATCCAATTTTCGAAAGTGCATAATGAATAACGCCCATGAATTGTAGAACCCCACCATTCTTCCCCTCAGTTCAAACTTAACCTTCTCAAGAGTCAAGAATTCCAACAGGTCCCCCTGCCACGCCAGGGCACATCCCAACAGGCTCCGCCTTCAGGCGATCAACGAGGCGAAGGCTACAACATCTGCCTCCGCACCCATTTCCAACCCTGGCTGGTCCGACACCCCGAATATGGCCTCCCAGGGGCCCGGGTCCAGTTTCACGTGCACCACTTCAGAGATTACCCAAAAAATCTCCTTTCAGTAATCCACCAGCTTTGGACAGGACCAAAACATCTAAATGTGATTTGCAGTCTCCCCCCCCCCCCCCCCCCCCCCCCCCCCCCCAAACAACGTTCATACATCTCTTCTACCCCTTCAAAGAGCCGGCTCATCCTCGCCCTTGTGAGGTGTGCTCCATATACCACCTTCAGCTGTATCAGCCCCAACCTCGTGCACCTCACATCAGAACCCCTCTTCCATGCCCTCTCCCAACACTTCGTCCCACTTTGCTTTGATCCCTTCAAGTGGTGCTTTCTCCTCTTCCAAAGTAGCCCCGTAAACCGGCGACACTACCCCAATCTCCAGTCCTCCTGTCGTCAGCACCTCCTCCAGCAATGTGGAGGCTGCCTCCACCGGAAGCTATATCTCCTTCCTGGCAAAATCTCGAACCTGCATGTATCGAAACATTTCCCCCTGCTGCAGCCCATATTTCGCTCCCAGCTCCTTCAATCATGCAAACCGACCCCTAAGAAAGAAATCTTTTAGTGTCTTAATCCCCTTCTCCTTCCATTTCTGAAAATTTCCGTCCCACTTCCCTGGCTCAAATCTGTGGTTCCCCCGAATCGGCATTTCCCTTGACCCTGTCCCCAACCTAAAGGGTTGGCGAAAATGGCTCCAAATTCTCAATGAAGCTATTATTACCGGACTCCCTGAATATTTTCCCCGGGGCCATCGGGAGCGGCGCTGTTGCTAGCACCTTCAATCCCGATCCCTTGCACAAACTCTCCTCCATTCTGACTCACTGGGAAACAACCCCTCTGACCCAGCTCCGCACCTTCTTTGCATTCACCGCCCAGTAAATATACATCAGTTTCGGAACACCCAATTTTTCATCCGTTTTTTTTGTACACTGAATGTGATTGTGATCCTTCGATCACACACCCAGCTAGAAAGCAAAGTCCACTTGAATCCCTGTTTCCAAACGTGCATCTCCTTTCGCTTTCACTAAGTATTTTGAACTGGACTGAATGCAGTGGGCAGGGGCCAGAGATATTGCAAAGTCCTGATAGCTGTGTCTTTCTGGTACAAAATGTTCTATCTTTCCCACCCCTCCTCCTCCTCCGTCTTTCAGATTAAAGATATTTGTATCTACGCTTTCTTCCCAGGAGTTTTCTTTCATGTAATGCAAGTCTCTAGCCAATGAAAACAGATGATTTGTGCAGTAACGTTTGGGTTCTGTAGTTGTCTCTGTAGCTGAAGTGAAAGAACAGAGTGTGATGTAGCCATTTAATACCACAAATTGAGATGTTCCGCTTCACAGACCAATATTTTATTAACCCAATGCATTTTAATAAACTGCCCTCTTATTTAAAACATCTGATTGCCATGAAAACCGAAAGAGACCAGATTCAATATTATGGCAACATGTAATTGGTTTCCAAGACCACATTAATGGTGTTCAGACTTTCATAGTGCAAAAGTAAGAGATTGGTTGCAAGGAGCACTACTGCAAATTTGATTGCTGGCTGTGGTTCTGTTTGTAGTACTCCAGTTGATTTAAAAGATTTTGGGCTCAAATAAAAAAAATGCAGGTTGAAATTCCATGCAGTACTGAGTGGGTGCTGCAGTGTTGGAGATGCCGACCAGGATTTTCATCCTTGAGACGGATAGTGGAATTCAGAAAATTCCCACAAAGGTTGGATCTTCATTATTGGTGTGGGTGGTGGTTGGTGTGGGGGGGGGGGAGGAGGATGTGGGGATGTGGGCCGGACTCGGGTCAGTTCCAGGAACGGTGTGGACTGGGATTCCGCCCCAGTTAAAATAAAACACGATAGGCTCTTGTCCTCCCAACACTCCCCATGCACCATCCACCTCATGATCCTCATTCCCCCTATGCCAAGCTATGGTATTTCCAAGCCCACTGAACCACTTGTACACTGTTTCGAATCAATGAACCCCAAATAGAAAATAGGTTGCATCTTTAAAATGAAAGCTTTAAAATAAATAAATAATTTCGCTACAAGTCAATAAAAGTTTCAATCATTCCGTCCCTTTTATGTATCAATAACAAAGGCCACAAACCTTTGAAACCACGTAACTGGGTAGCTCGGTAGCACAGGGGTTAGCACTTCTGCCTTACAGCACCAGGGACCCAGGTTCAATTCTGACCTTGGGGGATGATGTGGAGTTTGCATTTTCTCCCTGTGTCTGCATGGATTTCCTCCTGTGTTCTGGTTTCCTCCCACAGTCCCAAAGGTGTACAGGTTAGGTGGAGTTATTGGGATAGGGCGAGGGAGTGGGCCTAGCTGGGCTGCTCTTTCAGAGGATTGATGCAGACTCGATGGGCCAAATGGCCTCCTGCACTGGAGAGACTCTTATGGACACTAAACATTATGAAATTAACAGCAGAGATCAGAGGGTCTGAGCTATCAGTCTAACAATGTTTTATCTGGGGCACAGCTGTTTCAACAAATAATGGATACCTGGGCTCTCTAGCCCTGTCACTCAGTTCCAAGTGCAATTGGGAAATTAATTCTAACAGTGCAGAAGGAGGACATTTGGCCCATCAAGTCTGCACCACCCTTCTGAAAGAGCATCCTACCTATCCCTATAACCCTGCGTAATCTGCACATCATGGGCTGTGGGAGGAAACCGGAGCACTCTAAGGAAACCCACGCAGACACTTGGAGAACGCGCAAACTTCAGTCACCCAAGGTCGAAATTGAACCCGGGTTCCTGGTGCTGTGGGGCAGCAGTGCTAACCACTGTCACTGTGCCGCACCGTGAGAATTACTCAAATCTCTCATTCACTTTCGCAAAATTCAAACCTTGCATCCACTTCTCTCAGCTTGCTGTCAGCTATTCTACCATCATGCCACATTACCTTAACTCCATTGTGTGAAATAGACTGACATATTTTGGGCTGCCTTGACTTGCAATACTGGGTAACCAGAAGCAGCAACATTACAATTCGGATCGGCATGGCTAGATGTCCTTACTTCAGAGGATCTGTGCAGTGGTATAAAGCGTTTTCTATATGATAAAGATTATCATTATGTGCTTGGGCTAAAGTAAACCCATTCAAACAAAGTTCATCATTTAAAATTAAAAAAAATTACCACAGTTACTGGTGATCTGAAATAAAATAATCTTTATTAATGTCACAAGTAGGCTTACATTAACACTGCAATGAAGTTACTGGGAATGGCCCCTAGTCGCCACAGTCCGACGCCTGTTCGGGTACATTGAGGGAGAATTCAGAATGTTCACCTGACAAGCACGTCTTTTGGGACTTGTGGGAGGATACCAGAGCACCCAGAGGAAACCCAAAAACAAGGTGCTGCAAAATTTCAGCAGGCCTGGCGGCATCTGAGGAAAGAGAAATTGAGGGTGGGATTTTGCAACCCCGCAAACAACTGATGGTGACTAACTCCTGCCATCTTGGGTAGAACCCTGCTACAGACCCCCTCATGGCGTACTTCTCTGAGTATTGGGCAGAATAGGAAACCTCCAGCGAAGCAGAATCCACCTCCGGGCTATGAACGAGGCAGAGGCAAAGACACCTACCTTCACCCTCGTCTGCAGCACCAGAGAGTCCGATACCTTGAAAATGGCCACCGGCGGACCAGGCTCCAGTTTGACATTAAGAATCTCTGACATGATGTTGAAGATGGAGATCCAAAAGCTTAATAACTTGGGACATGACCCGAACATATACTAATTGTTAACCGGTCCCCGAGAACATTGCGCACACCTGTCGTTCACCCTGATTGTCTATCCCTCTGAAGAAATGCCCCACCTCCTTGGGGACTTGACCACCCAAATAAAACAGGACACTAATTTATTAACTCTGATAAAGAAGGATTTGAGAGAAAAGTGGGGAGACACTGAAAAAGAAATAAAAACCTCAGGCAGACACTCATTTCAATAGTCTGAACCCTGCCCGCCAAGGACCAGGGGAGGTTATTCCACGTCTGCAAGTCAGATTTGACCCTGTTAACCAGACTCGTGTAATTTAATTTATGAAGCAAGGCCCAATCTTGGGCCACCCAGATTCCCAGATAACGAAAGCTAGATTTGGCCAGGTGAACAAGTCCCAGATAGGCCCCCCTCCCCAGGGGGTTAACCGGAAAGTATTCACTCTTGTCCAAATTCAACTTCTACCCAGGAATGAGCTAAAACTCCTAAGTAGCTTCATTATCTCAACCATAGTGGATACTGGCTCCATAATATAAATCCATAAGATCATCTGCGTATAAGGACACCGAATGCTCCCTCCCTCCCCAAGTTATCCTCTTCCACTGGAAGATCTTAAAACTATGGCCAGTGATTCAATTGCTAAAGCAAATGGAAGCGGAGACGATGGACATCCCCAGGCCTCGTACCCCTAATGAGGGAAAGTAACCCGAGCTCTAGGTATTAGGTGGGGGCCCTGTACAGTAAACAAATCTAGGATATGAACCTTTGCCCAAAACCAAACCTCCCAGGAATGTAAAAGAGCCCCACTCCACCCAATCAAAATGCTTTTTCGGCATCCATGGAAACTATCGCCTCCAGTTGGGCACTGGAGAGGGGGAAAAGACAATATTTAACAGATGACATACATTGGCTGACAGTTGCCACCCCTTGACGAAGCCTGTCTGGTCTTCCAAGGTCACCTCTGATTCTCCTGCAGAAACACCACATCAGCATTCAAACTTATAAGGTGAGTTTATATTAAATACCCTCTACCTTTTCACGTGGCCATTCAACCCCCTTGCTTTCCAGATGACCAACCACCCACCCCGATCCGGATTCAACCATTCCCACCAAAAGGGGTCATCCAACAACTCCTTAAGAGTACATGTACCAGGCTCACCTAAGATGGCCACCAACCAACCAGCAAGACAAAACCAAGAAACATCTGCAGTGACGGTCGGCAAACTATCCCTGCCCCCCCCCCCCCCCCCCCCCAACCTCCCCAGCCCCAAACTATACCACACAAAATAAACATGCAAATAACTGTGAGGCAAACAAAAACCACTAAGTCCTACTTCTAACTCTAACCCTAAACATAACAAAAGCACTAAGCTCATTATCGAAAACCCCACCACTCTGCTCCTGTTGGCTAACTCTTCAGCTAGCAGGGCGGCTCCCGCCAGAGTGCAGAAAAAAGACACAAAATCCCTTAAAAAGACCGAATGGAAGCTAGGGCATCTTTCATTGACTTACAAAGGTCCTCGGCCACAACCTGCCTTTGCTTCTTGAATTTTGCCGCCGTAGCAGCATCTCCGCCGTTAGTGGAGTGGCCGGAGTCGCAGTAACAGCCTCCTCCATTTTCTCCACCAAAGTGTCCCGAGAAGTCTCCAAATCAGTCGACAAACCTCTGCATTCAAGGTTCTTTGCTGTCGTCCTTCTGGGCGTTACCCTTATGTGGACACCTTGTACCATCACTAAGTGGGATTTTAAAATACTGGGCGAAAAGAGCTAAAAATACAGCACCCTAGCGGGAGCCACCTTATGTACATCTTTCTCCCTACATACCCATCCTTAAAGTCACAGTGCCATTGTGCAGAGTGGACAGGGCAAACCCTTAATCCATCTTATTGCTTGTTGCAAAAACAAATTCAAATTGAAGCCAATTCGTGGTCCCTATAAGAGAGACATGCAGACAAGATCCAAGCTGACAAGAAAAGGCATTGCACCTCATCTTGGGCTTGATCTGACTATCTTAGCTAAAAGGCTGAGAAGCAAGAGAAGTCCCCATATTGAACTCTAAACATTAATGCTGTTTCTCTCTCCACTGATGCTGTCAGACCTGCTGAATTTGTCGAGCACCTGTTTTCATCTCCGTTGATTAGTTTAATTAACACTGCTTCCAAAACATTGAGTTGTTCAAAGTGGAAAAGATGAGTATTTAAGCTGACAACTGGATAACTATTTCTTTAAACAAAACCGATTAGACTTTAGCGCCAAGGATACAGGTTTGATTCCGGCCGTGGGTGATTGTGTGGGGTTTGCGTGTTCTTCCTGTATCTCCGTGGACTTCTCCGGGTCTTCCGGCCCAGAGTCCAAAGATGTGCAAATTAGATGGATTGACAATGATCCATGCACAGGGTTACGGGGATAGCATAGGGAAGTGGGCCTAGGTAGAGTACACTTTCGGAGGATCGGTGCTGACTTGATGGGACGAATGGCCTCCTCCTGCATTGTAGGGATTCTATAGATTGTACTGTCCAATTATGCAGAAATTATTTTTCAAACAAACAAATCCATTAAATTATTGATCAAACCAATTCCCTAAAATTTGTTCTCTGGGCCTGGGCAGCTGTGTTGACAATTTGATAATGAAAATAATACTTGCACTTGGAAAGCACATCATGACTTCCGTGTTCCAAATGACTTTGCAGACAATCAAGTTGTGGTACACAGGGCTAAATCACTGGCTTTTAAAGCAGACCAAGGCAGGCCAGCAGCACAGTTCAATTCCTGTACCAGCCTCCCTGAACAGGCGCTGGAATGTGGCGACGAGGGTTTTTTCACAGTAACTTCATTTGAAGCCTACTTGTGACAAACATATTCATTTCATTTTTTCATTTCTGTTGTTGTGGTAGTGTAGGCAAAATGGCAGTCAATTTGTGCCCATCAAGATCCCACAAATAGCAATATGATAGTGAACAAGTCCTGTGTACTTGTGTTGCTTGGGAGATGAACATTGCCACCCTTCCTGCTATTTTTCAGCATAAGATGTGGTATTTTAAAAGAAGCCCTTGCAGACCACAAAGAACAAAGAAATGTACAGCACAGGAAAAGGGCCCTTCGGCCCTCCAAGCCCATGCCGACCATGCTGCCCGACTAAACTACAATCTTCTACACTTCCTGGGTCCGTATCCCTCTATTCCCATCCTATTCATGTATTTGTCAAGATGCCCCTTAAATGTCACTATCGTCCCTGCTTCTACCACCTCCTCCGGTAGCGAGTTCCAGGCACCCACTACCCTCTGTGTTAAAAAAGAAAACTTGCCTCGTACATCTACTCTAACCGTGCCCCTCTCACCTTAAACCTATGCCCCCTAGTAATTGACCCCTCTACCCTGGGAAAAAGCCTCTGACTATCCACTCTGTCTATGCCCCTCATAATTTTGTATACCTCTATCAGGTCTCCCCTCAACCTCCTTTGTTCCAGTGAGAACGAACCGAGTTTATTCAACCGCTCCTCATAGCTAATGCCCTCCATACCAGGCAACATTCTGGTAAATCTCTTCTGCACCCTCTCTAAAGCCTCCACATCCTTCTGGTAGTGTGGCGACCAGAATTGAACACTATACTCCAAGTGTGGCCTAACTAAGGTTCTATACAGCTGCAACATGACTTGCCAATTCTTATACTCAATGCCCCGGCCAATGAAGGCAAGCATGCCGTATGCCTTCTTGACTACCTTCTCCATCTGTGTTGCCCCTTTCAGTGACCTGTGGACCTGTACTCCTAGATCTCTTTGACTTTCAATACAATTGAGGGTTCTACCATTCACTTTCTATTCCCTACCTGCATTAGACCTTCCAAAATGCATTGCCTCACATTTGTCCGGATTAAACTCCATCTGCCATCTCTCCGCCCAAGTCTCCAAACAATATAAATCCTGCTGTATCCTGACAGTCCTCATCGCTATCCGCAATTCCACTAACCTTTGGTATCGTCTGCAAACTTACTAATCAGTTTTCCTCCAAATCATTTATATATACTACAAACAGCAAAGGTCCCAGCACTGATCCATGCGGAACACCACTGGTCACAGCCCACCAATTAGAAAAGCACCCTTCCATTGCTACTCTCTGCCTTCTATGACCTAGCCAGTTCTGTATCCATCTTGCCAGCTCACCCCTGATCCCGTGTGACTTCATCTTTTGTACCAGTCTGCCATGAGGGACCTTGTCAAAGACCTTACTGAAGTCCATATAGACGACATCCACTGCCCTACCTGCATCAATCATCTTTGTGACCTCCTCGAAAAACTCTTATCAAGTTAGTGAGACACAACCTGCCCTTCACAAAACCATGCTGCCTCTCACTAATACGTCCATTTGCTTCCAAATGGGAGTAGATCCTGTCTCGAAGAATTCTCTCCAGTAATTTCCCTACCACTGAAGTAAGGCTCACCGGCCTGTAGTTCCCTGGATTATCCTTGCTACCCTTCTTAAACAGAGGAACAACATTGGCTATTCTCCAGTCCTCCGGGACATCACCTGAAGACAGTGAGGATCCAAAGATTTCTGTCAAGGCCTCAGCAATTTCCTCTCCAGCCTCCTTCAGTATTCTGGGGCAGATCCCATCAGGCCCTGGGGACTTATCTACCTTAATATTTTTAAGATGCCGAACACCTCGTCTTTTTGGATCTCGATGTGACCCAGGCTATCTACACACCCTTCTCCAGAGTCAACACCTACCAATTCCTTCTCTTTTTGGTGAATACTGATGCAAAGTATCCATTTAGTACCCCACCCATTTCCTCTGGCTCCACACATTGATTCCCTTGCCTATCCTTCAGTGGGCCAACCCTTTCCCTGGCTACCCTCTTGCTTTTTATGTACGTGTAAAAAGACGTGGGATTTTCCTTAACCCTATTTGCCAATGACTTCTCGTGACCCCTTCTAGCCCTCCTGACTCCTTGCTTAAGTTCCTTCCTACTTTCCTTACATTCCACACAGGCTTCGTCTGTTCCCAGCCTTTTATGCCGCCTCTTTCTTTTTGACGAGGCCTACAATATCTCTCGTTATCCAAAATTCCCGAAAATTGCCGTATTTATCCTTCTTCCTCCCAGGAACATGCCGGTCCTAAATTCCTTTCAACTGACACTTGAAAGCTCTCCCACATGTCAGATGTTGAATTACCCTCAAACATCCGCCCCCAATCTAGGTTCTTCAGTTCCCGCCTAATATTGTTATAATTAGCCTTCACCCAGTATAGCACACTCACCCTAGGACCACTCTTATCCTTGTCCACCAGCACTTTAAAACTTACTGAATTGTGGTCACTGTTCCCGAAATGCTCCCCGACTGAAACTTCTACCACCTGGCCGGGCTCATTCCCTAATACCAGGTCCAGTACCGCCCCTTCCCTAGTTGGCCTGTCTACATATTGTTTTAAGAAGCCCTCCTGGATGCTCCTTACAAACTCTGCCCCGCCTAAGCCCCTGGCACTAAGTGAGTCCCAGTCAATATTGGGGAAGTTGAAGTCTCCCATCACCACAACCCTGTTTTTACTCTTTTCCAAAATCTGTCTACCTATCTGCTCCTCTATCTCCCACTGGCTGTTGGGAGGCCTGCAGTAAATCCCCAACATTGTGACTGCACCCTTCTTATTCCTGATCTCTACCCATATAGTCTCACTGTCCTTGAGGTGTCCTCCCGTAGCACAGCTGTGATATCCTCCCTAACCAGTAGTGCAACTCCGCCACCCCTTTTACATGCCCCTCTATCCCACCTGAAACATCTAAATCCTGGAACGTTTAGCTGCCAATCCTGCCCTTCCCTCAACCAGGTCTCTGTAATGGCAACAATATCATAGTTCCAAGTACAAATCCAAGCTCTTAGTTCATCTGCCTTACCCGTAATACTTCTTGCATTAACACATATGCACTTCAGGCCACCAGACCCGCTGTGTTCAGCAACTTCTCCCTGTCTGCTCTGCCTCAGGGCCACACTGTCCCTATTCCCTAGTTCTCCCTCGATGCTCTTACCTTCTGACCTATTGCTCCCGTGCCCACCCCTCTGCCATACTAGTTTAAACCCTCCCGTGTGACACGAGCAAACCTCACGGCCAGGATATTTATGCCTCTCCAGTTTAGATGCAACCCGTCCTTGTATAGGTCACACCTGCCCCGGAAGAGCTCCCAGTGGTCCAGATAACGGAAACCCTCCCTCCTACACCAGCTATTTAGCCACGTGTTTAGCTGCTCTATCTTCCTATTTCTAGCCTCACTGGCACGTGGCACAGGAGTAATCCCGAGATTACAACCCTAGAGGTCCTGTCTTTTAACTTTCTGCCTAGCTCCCTGAACTCCTGCTGCAGGACCTCGTGCCCCTTCCTGCCTATGTCGTTAGTACCAATATGTACAACAACCTCTGCCTGGTTGCCCTCCCCCTTCAGGATGCCCTCTACCCGTTTGGAGAAATCCTGAACCCTGGCACTAGGGAGGCAACATACCATCCTGGAGTCTCTTTCATGTCCACAGAAGCGCCTGTCTGTGCCCCTGACTATAGAGTCCCCTATTACTATTGCTCTTCTGTGCTTTGACCTTCCCTTCTGAACATCAGAGCCAGCCGTGGTGCCACTGCCCTGGCTGCTGCTGTTTTCCCCTGATAGGCTATCCCCCCCGACAGTATCCAAAGGGGTATACCTGTTCGAGAGGGGGACAACCACAGGGGATTCCTCCACTGACTGCCTGCCCTTTCTGGTGGTCACCCATTTCTCTGCCTGCACCTTGGGTGTGACCACATTTATATAACTGCGATCTATGACGCTTTCCACCACCTGCATGCTCCTAAGTGCATCCAATTGCTGCTCCAACCGAACCATGCGGTCTGTGAGGAGCTCCAGTTGGGTGCACTTTCTGCAGATTAAGCCATCCGGGATGCTGGGAGCCTCCCGGACCTGCCACATCTCACAGTCAGAGCACTGCACCCCTCTAACTGACATTGCATCAATTAATTAGTAAATTAAAGTTAAATTTTTTAAAAAAGAAGTGACTGTTAACTATCTGTTTCCTAGTACTAGATTTCTACTATAAATGTGAAAGCTAAATGTAGTACTCTCCGATCTCTGGCTGAGATACCCCTCTACATTATAATTAAGTAATTATGTTTAATTAGTTACCAATGTTTAATTTTTTAAATTAAGTGTAGATTCCCAACCAGCCACTCAGGTCACAGCTTTTCTGTGACGTCACTTCAGTCTCTTCCTCTCTCTCTCTCTCTCCCCCCCCCCCCCCCCCCCCCCCTCACACACACGCAATTTGAAAAGGTAATAAAAGTAAAAATGAGTAAAAATCACTTACTTACCTTCTGAGGGTCTTGGATGTTCTCAGGTTCTCAGACTGCTCCTCCTCCTCCGAACGGCTCCCAAAACTAGGCTGCGATCTTTTTAAATCTCCGCTCCGACTCGCAGCTCCCGCGCTTTTTAAATCTCCGCTCCGACTCGCAGCTCCTGCTCTTTTTAAATCTCTGCTCCGACTCGCAGCTTCTGCTCTTTTTAAAACTCTGCTCCGACTCGCAGCTCCTGCTCTTTTTAAATCTCCGCTCCGACTCGCAGCTCCTGCTCTTTTTAAATCTCTGCTCCGACTCTCAGCTCCTGCTCTTTTTTAATCTCTGCTCCGACTCGCAGCTCCCGCGCTTTTTAAATCTCCGCTCCGACTCGCAGCTCCCGTGCTTTTTAAATCTCAGCTCCGACTCGCAGCTCCCGCGCTTTTTAAATCTCCGCTCCGACTCGCAGCTCCTGCTCTTTTTAAATCTCTGCTTCGACTCGCAGCTCCCGCGCTTTTTAAATCTCCGCTCCGACTCGCAGCTCCGGCGCTTTTTTAAATCTCCGCTCCGACTCGCAGCTCCCGCGCTTTTTAAATCTCCGCTCTGACTCGCAGCTCCTGCTCTTTTTAAATCTCCGCTCCGACTCGCAGCTCCCGCGCTTTTAAAATCTCCGCTCTGACTCTCAGCTCCGGCGCTTTTTAAATCTCCGCTCCGACTCGCAGCTCCCGTGCTTTTTAAATCTCCGCTCCGACTCGCAGCTCCCGCGCTTTTTAAATCTCCGCTCCGACTCGCAGATCCTGCTCTTTTTAAATCTCCGCTCCGACTCGCAGCTCCCGCGCTTTTTAAATCTCCGCTCTGACTCTCAGCTCCGGCGCTTTTTAAATCTCCGCTCCGACTCGCAGCTCCCGTGCTTTTTAAATCTCCGCTCCGACTCGCAGCTCCCGTGCTTTTTAAATCTCCGCTCCGACTCGCAGCTCCCGTGCTTTTTAAATCTCTGCTCCGACTCGCAGCTTCTGCTCTTTTTGAATCTCTGCTCCGACTCGCAGCTTCTGCTCTTTTTAAATCTCTGCTCCGACTCGCAGCTCCTGCTCTTTTTAAATCTCCGCTCCGACTCGCAGCTCCTGCTCTTTTTAAATCTCTGCTCCGACTCTCAGCTCCTGCTCTTTTTTAATCTCTGCTCCGACTCGCAGCTCCCGCGCTTTTTAAATCTCCGCTCCGACTCGCAGCTCCCGTGCTTTTTAAATCTCAGCTCCGACTCGCAGCTCCTGCTCTTTTTAAATCTCTGCTTCGACTCGCAGCTCCCGCGCTTTTTAAATCTCCGCTCCGACTCGCAGCTCCCGTGCTTTTTAAATCTCCGCTCCGACTCGCAGCTCCTGCTCTTTTTAAATCTCCGCTCCGACTCGCAGCTCCCGCGCTTTTTAAATCTCCGCTCTGACTCTCAGCTCCGGCGCTTTTTAAATCTCCGCTCCGACTCGCAGCTCCCGTGCTTTTTAAATCTCCGCTCCGACTCGCAGCTCCCGCGCTTTTTAAATCTCCGCTCCGACTCGCAGCTCCTGCTCTTTTTAAATCTCCGCTCCGACTCGCAGCTCCCGCGCTTTTTAAATCTCCGCTCCGACTCGCAGCTCCCGCGCTTTTTAAATCTCCGCTTCGACTCGCAGCTCCCGCGCTTTTTAAATCTCCGCTCCGACTCGCAGCTCCGGCGCTTTTTTAAATCTCCGCTCCGACTCGCAGCTCCCGTGCTTTGTAAATCTCCGCTCCGACTCGCAGCTCCTGCTCTTTTTAAATCTCCGCTCCGACTCGCAGCTCCCACGCTTTTTAAATCTCCGCTCTGACTCTCAGCTCCGGCGGTTTTTTAATCTCCGCTCCGACTCGCAGCTCCCGTGCTTTTTAAATCTCCGCTCCGACTCGCAGCTCCCGTGCTTTTTAAATCTCCGCTCCGACTCGCAGCTCCCATGCTTTTTAAATCTCCGCTCCGACTCGCAGCTCCCGCGCTTTTTAAATCTCCGCTCTGACTCTCAGCTCCGGCGCTTTTTAAATCTCCGCTCCGACTTGCAGCTCCTGTGCTTTTTAAATCTCCGCTCCGACTCGCAGCTCCCGCGCTTTTTAAATCTCCGCTCCGACTCGCAGCTCCCGCGCTTTTTAAATCTCCGCTCCGACTCGCAGCTCCCGCGCTTTTTAAATCTCCGCTCCGACTCGCAGCTCCCGCGCTTTTTAAATCTCCGCTCCGACTCGCAGCTCCCGCGCTTTTTAAATCTCCACTCCGACTCGCAGCGTCGCGCTTTTTAAATCTCCGCTCTGACTCGCAGCTCCCGTGCTTTTTAAATCTCCGCTCCGACTCGCAGCTCCCGCGCTTTTTAAATCTCTAAGGTGCTAAGGTACAAAACAAACCAGAGCTTTATTGGGAAGGTGTTGTCACACAGGCAGCGAATGTAGACTGACTGTGATCCTGCTCAAACTACTGATGATGTCAGCAGTACATCATGAGATTGAATTCTTAAAGTAGCCCTGTTCCAACTAAGAACAAAAATGAATACACAACAATAGTGTATGAAATCTTTTATCGCCACCTGATGGTTGTGTTTTGATTTGATTTTGATTTGATTTATTGTCACATGTACCGAAGTACAGTGAAGGGTTTTTCTGCGGCCGAGGGAACGTACACAGTACGTACATAGTGGACAGAAGAATAATCAACAGAGAACGTTGACAAATGGTAAATTGACAAACTCTGATTGGTTACAGTGCGGAACAAGGAGCCAAACAAAGCAAATACATGAGCAAGAGCAGCATAGGGCATCGTGAATCGTGTTCTTACAGGGAAAAGATCAGTCTGAGGGGGAGTCGCTGAGGAGTCTTGTAGCTGTGGGGAAGAAGCTGTTCCTATCCCTGGATGTGCGGGTCTTCAGTATGATGGAAGGGTCTGGAAGAAGGCAAAGCCTGGGTGAGGAGTCTCTAATAATGCTGTCTGCCTTCCTGAGGCAGCGGGAGGTGTATACAGAATCAATGTGGGGGTGGCAAGCTTGTGACATGCATTGGGCTGAGTTCACCACACTGAAATGAAATGAAATGAAAATCGCTTATTGTCACAAGTAAGCTTCAAATGAAGTTAATGTGAAAAGCCCCTAGTCGCCACAATTTGGTGCCTGTTCGGGGAGGCTGTTACGGGAATCGAACCGTGCTGCTGGCCTGCCTTGGTCTGCTTCCAAAGCCAGCGATTCAGCCCTGTGCTAAACAGCCCCTGCGGTTTCTTGCGATCTTGGACTGAGCAGTTGCTATACCAGGCTGTGATGCAGCCGGAGAGGATGCTCTCTACGGCACATCTATAGACGTTTGTGAGAGTCGATGCAGACATGCCAAATTTCTTTAGCTTCCGTAGGAAGTAGAGATGTTGTTGGGCTTTCTTGACTGTTGCATCAACGTGAGAGGACCAGGACAGACTGTTGGTGATGGTGACCCCCAGGAACCTAAAGCTATCGACCATTTCCACTTTGGAGCCACTGATGCAGGCGGTCATGAGAAGCCCTCAATTTAATGTTGTACCTAAATGCTGCCATCTCCCAAGAGTGGAGCATTCCCCGCAGCACAGGAGTGTCAGTCGAGAATGTGTGCTCAAGTCCCTGGTGTTGAACTCCAAACAGCGAGCATGAAAATGTGCAGCTCCGGCTGTTGTGGTGTTTCCTGTGGTTTACTGGATTCTGGAAACGTGTGATCTTAACAGCCTTTGTTGTTTCAGCTGTCCTGCCTGTGTCATTCCATTATGCTGCAGACAAATTACTTTGATGGAACTTTGAGACTTGGGATGACCTGAGTCTTTTTGAGTGTTTAAACATTGGCTCATTGATAAAGCATTTTGGCATACTTTGTTTACAGAAAGACTACAAATGTTAAAGCTCTGCGCCTTCAAACAGTGGAATGACTACTCTTTAAAATGTAGTATGGTGTATGCTGATGATGTGATTTAAAAAAAAAAAATGACAGTACCCTGTTTTATTTCCAATTGGGGGGAATTTAGTGTGGCCAATCCACCTACCCTGGAGTTGTGGGGGTGAGACCCACGCAGACACAAGAATGTGAAAACTCCACACGCACAGTGACCCGGGGCCAAGATGGAACCTGGCTCCGGGGCCAGGGTGGAACCTGGCTCCGGGGCCAGGGTGGAACCTGGCTCCGGGGCCAGGGTGGAACCTGGCTCCGGGGCCAGGGTGGAACCTGGCTCCGGGGCCAGGGTGGAACCTGGCTCCGGGGCCAGGGTGGAACCTGGCTCCTCGGTGCCGTGAGGCAGCTGTGCTAACCACTGTGCCACCCCTGATGATGTGATTATAAAGATGGTGACGATGCATTTGCCTTGCAGGGTAATTAGTTTTCTATCTGTGATGTATTGTAGACGACCCAAAATGTATCTGATGTCTGTATGCTGGGAAGTGCAGAAACCTTTTCTATTTTCTCGGGCAGTGTGAAATCTGATGCCAAGGTTCCCCTCCCGTGATAACTTGAACAAATAATGGCAAGCCAATTATTTTTCAATATAAACAAAGTCAGAAAATGCTGGAAAAGCTCAGCAGGTCTGCCAGCTTCTGTGGAAAGAGGAAGAGTTGACGTTTTGGATCCAGGTGACTTTTATTTCTGATTTCCAGCACCTTCAGTCTTTTGCTTTTATTTCTCTTTATAGACTGGGGAGTCCTTCAAACCAGTATCGTCGCTAGACTTCTAACTCCGTCTACTTTCAAGGTATTGCAGTTTTACTGTCCAAAATAAATATTTCGCTTTGTACTTCATTCTGTATCAATACTTTTGCCCATGGTAACTTAAAAACCTTATGCAAGCTCTTGCGGCATGTGGGTTAATCACAGAATCAACAGTAACTTCCTTGTAGTGTTAATGTAAGCCTACTTGTGACAAAGATTATTTTAAAAAAAAGTAATTGGGACAGTGTTTCATTCATGTACTTTATCCATCTTTGAAACACAGTTGAGAGAATGCAAATTTAATTAACTTAAAAATGCAGTCAATTATAGGATGTTCAAACTGGATAGACGAGCGATTACACGGTGTCCAGCTTGAATGACCATATCAAAGGTTTTGCAAAATGAGATGTGACTGCAATGTTGAAATCATATTCACACTTATTGGATGCTGTTGAGTTCAGGACGATGTTCTTTACATTCTCCCATTTGCCTTTGATAGCAGGCAGGCAGATAAGTGCATTCAGTTGCTGCATAATGCCATCAGCACTATAGCCAATCGCTAATCGTTCAAGTTTGAATATTTCGCAGTTGCTTAACGGGAGAAAAAAATCTGCGCGCGCTGTATTGAAAATTTAAATCCTTTTTTCTGTGAAATTGAATTCTCCATTGAAGAGGTGATGTTTGATCCGATTCTATCACTGAAAATTCAGTGATGAAAAGAGCTAACTGGACCCACCTTGGTCTTCTCTTCTTCCTTAACATCCCCACCCCCAATTAGAAAGGTGAATATGTGGAATAACTGATATCTTTGACTTGTAGAGTTCAAAATTGAAATCCTAACCTTTCCTCTGAGTCTTTGTTTTGCTAGCTTCCAAATCTTCAGCTTATTGATTGAATCCTTCCAATTAAGGTTCCAATAGATAGACCTTGCAACTGCTAACTGAATACTAGGTATTATAGAAAGGCATAATCATTTCAAAATTAATGTCTAATAGTGAAATGAGGCCCCATACTCATACAGATTAGCCTCCACACTCTGGAACAGGAGAGATAATGAGCTGACCTGATGGGGTTTTAAATGTAAGAGATTTGGGAAAGCACGGAGAAGCCTTTGTCATATACTGGTGAGACACTGGACTGTGAAACTGCAGTTAATGACTCAAAGAGAGACCACTATAACTTTTGAGTTGGTTTGATGGGTGTGGAAGGGGATGAAGAGAGGGGGCATGATGTTTGGAATAAGACATTGCAGAAATGGGCTGGGGGCATATAATCAGTGTGACGTGCGTAGGCTGTTAAGTAAATATTAACAGATACAACCACCAACCAGCAGATGGCAGTAAAGAGCAACCACATGACACTGTTACCTCGGAATCTGGAGATAGTCGTCGTAGTGGATAGTCTCATTTGTAATCGGGCTGGTTTAGCACACTCGGCTAAATCGCTGGCTTTTAAAGCAGACCAAGGCAGGCCAGCAGCACTGTTCAATTCCCGTACCAGCCTCCCCGAACAGGTGCCGGAATGTGGCGACTAGGGGCTTTTCACAGTAACTTCATTGAAGCCTACTCGTGACAAGCGATTTTCATTTCATTTCATTCATAATAGCTCTTAGAGAATTTGATAGTGATTAGTCGACTTTAGTAGTTTTCATATTGTTATCTGACCCATGTTATTGTTAATCAATAAACATTCAACTAGTCATGAACTGGGCATTCTCTAGTGCACTAATTCCGTCTGGCCAAGCACCAGAACGTAACATAGTACCAGGATTGGTGAACTGAAGAACTAAAAGACCAAGGTAACAAAGAAGGGAGGAAAACCATTGCTACTCGCTACGAAAAGCATTGACTTTGATGACTAGTAGTGCATTGAGCTATATTCGGTCAATGATGGAAGGTTTGAAGTCACCACATCAGCTTCGAGTCACTGGTAATGTAGATGTGAATTGTCGTGCTTTTAAATCGCAATTCATATGTGACGTGGCAGCTCTAGGTCTTCAGGCAAAGCCTGATGAATGTGGAATAGCATTGCAGCTCACTGTAGCGGGTCCACAGGCGATAGAAATCTTTAATACCGTCGCATTTGATAGCGAAGCTGATGAGAATAACTTTGACAAAGTCATAAGAAAATTTGATCGACATTGCACCTAAAAAGAAAGAAAAACGTTTGAACGGTACGTTTTTCAAATGCGCGCACAACAGGCAGGCAAATCGTTCAACTGTTTCCTCACATACTTGAGGTTAAAGGCTCAAACATGTAACTTTGTAAGCGTCCAGGATCCAAGATCAGATTGTGTTCGGTATAAGCAATGACAAAGTTGGTGAAAGATTGTTGAGGGAGAATGAACTCCAGCTTGACGATGCCATTAAAATTTGCCATGTCAATCGTAAACGTAAGAAATTTTGATGCGATAATCTGAGTTGCAGCCGACGCCAGCCATGTTGTGACACCCAAAAGCAAAACGTGGTGTCTCAGCGGTGGCCGTTTTCAACGATGACCCAATGCCACCATTTGCGCAAACTATGCGGCAACAGGCCTTCGGAAAAGTGTGCTAAATGCAAAGGCAAAAATCACTTTACAAAACAGTGCTTTTTAACATTAAAAAAAATAAAAGTGGTGCATAAGTCGAATAAATGTTGTTGATTAGATAAATCTGAAAGACACTTTTTTTTATCGATGTGTCTAGCAAAGGCAGGTTTTATAAACCAAAGCAAACTGAAAAGTCTTTGAAGCAAATCTGCAGTAATGATAATGAAATTGCGATTGTTCATAAAGATAACTGGACAGTTTTTTAAATGATTAATCAAGCATTATGAACGTTAAACTCAGGAGCAAGAGCTAATCTTATAATGTCAGATATTCAAGAAATGAAAGCTGAACCTAAAATCTTGAACAAATCGGTACTTTTGAAAAATTATGATGGTAAATGTTTCAACATTCTAGGCATATGTGAACTAAACGTTAAAATGAAGGACAGGATTCATAAAGGAAAATATTGGATTGTGGAAGGAGATAGTGACTCACTAGGTGTGTAAACCTGTGAAGCACTTGAATTGGTAAAGACCGTGTACAGTACTTACTGTGCTTTAACCACGCACAGTACACCAGTGGATTCAATCATTAAAGCTTTTCCAGAAATATTCCAAGGATTCAGAGTTAGGCCATTCACTTATCGGATCTAGCTGAAAGAGAATGCGCAACCGGTTATACATGCTCCAAGGCGAATACCAGCCCCATTAAAGGATCGGCTGAAAGCTGAACTGGAGAAGATGACAAATCTGGGGTGATTGAAACAAATTGAAGAGCCAACGGATTGGGTGAACTCCATGGTCTGCGTGAAGAAACAAAACAATGACTTGAGAATCTGCATGGATCCTAAAGACCAACTTAAATATAAAGCAAGAACATTATC
Organism: Scyliorhinus torazame; assembly: GCF_047496885.1. Classification (NCBI taxonomy): domain Eukaryota; kingdom Metazoa; phylum Chordata; class Chondrichthyes; order Carcharhiniformes; family Scyliorhinidae; genus Scyliorhinus; species Scyliorhinus torazame. Next base: position 182,931,857 of record NC_092715.1, read on the forward strand.
CAATTCCAAAATGTGAAGAGATTACCAGTGAGATGTCAGGAGCGACATGCTTTAGCCAACTAGATGCATCGCAGCGCTTTTGGCAACTCAAGTTGGATGAGGAAAGCACAAACTGAGCACCGTTGATACTCCATTCGGGCGCTACTGTTTTCTCAGAATGCCATTTGATATCCACAGGGTAATGGAGTGCATTGTAGAAGGAATTCCAAGTGTCAAGAGTGTACGTGGACGATGCCATACGTTTGGGGTTCAACAATGGAAGAACACAACGATAGGCTTATTTAAAGTGTTAAGAAGTATTAAAAAAGTATGGTCTCCGGTTAAATAAAGCCAAATGCCAGTTTGGTGTTGAAGAGATTACATTTTTGGGAGACAAGTTGTCTGCTCTCGGTGTACAACCAGACCAAGAGACGATAAAGGCGATGTTAAACATGCCACGTCCAACAGACAAAAAAAAAAAAAAGAGTCCTCCGGATGCTAGTTATGATAAATTTCATGGGTAAATTCATTCCTAATTTATCGACAAAAACGACTTGCTTGCGGGAAATAATCAAAAAGGCTACTATTTTTCAATGGTCTGAAAGACATGAGCAAGAATGGCGAATTCTGAAGATGGCATTGCCAACAGCTCCAGTGCTGACATTCTTTGACCCTACAAGGAAGACTGAAATCTTGACTGAAGCGTCAAAAGATGGGTTAGGAGCAGTGTTGCTACAGCAAGACAATGATGACAATTGGAAGCCAATTGCTTAAGCTTCCGGGTCAATGACTGACGGAGTGTAGATACGCTCAAATCGAGAAAGAATGTTTAGGTTGATCAATGGCTTAGAAAAATGTCACAATTATGTATATGGCCTGCCAGCATTCTTGATTGAAACAGATCATAGACTGCTAGTAGCAATTATAAAGAAAAACTTGCATGAGAGTCACCGCAAATACAGAGAATGATGATGATAACTCCAGAGGTACAACTTCAATCTTATTTATACTCCAGGGAAACACATTGCAGTCGCTGATGCACTCATGAGCTACAGATATGGTGGAAAAACAATGCATGGGTGAGGATGTGCAAGTACACGTAAATCTCATTACAACGACACTTCAAGTGTCCGATGCAAAATCAAGGATGAAGTGCTACAAAGGGTCACAAATCATCTCTGAGGGATGGCCAATAGGATCCTTTTCCAAATATCACAACAGTCAAGCGGAGCTAAGTGCAGTGCCAATAGGTTTTTACTATGGTAATACAGGATTGTCATACCACAATCTCTTGAGATTTATGATTCTACAGAAGATTCATGAGGGGCACTTGGTATTGAAAAATGCAAACGAAGAGCGAGGGACATGGTATATTGGCCAGGCGTAAATCAAGACATTCAGATGATGGTAGGAAACTGTGCAACTGGTCAGAAATTTAAGTACAAGCAACAAAAAAGAACCAATGCAACTGGGCAAAATAATAACTATTCCATGGCAGAAAGTGGGACTAGATCTTTTCTATTCAGCAGGAAAAGAATACTTGTTAGTGATCGACTATTTCTCTAACTTTCTGAAAGTAGCACAACTTGCCAACTCGTCAGCCAGGTATGTCGGACAGAGTTTGCACAGAACTATGATTTTCGACACATCCCACCTACTCTTTATCCACAATCCAATTGGAAGGCTGAAAAAGGTGCTCACATTGTGAAGCATCTACTCAAAAAAGCAGTGGACAGTTAAGAAGATCCATATCTCGGGTTACTTTTCTATAGAGCAGCGCCATTGATGAATGGGTTATCACCTTCACAATTGTCAACGAATCAACAACTCTGTACCACTATCATATTTCACAGGAGCCAACTAATCGGAAATTCATGAAACTCAAATTTCAAAAAAAGGAGGCAGAAGAAATATGATAGATCTACAAGATATCTACGACCTTTGGGCAGCACGGTAGCACAGTTGGTTCACAGCTCCAGGGTCCCAGGTTCGATTCCTGGCATGGGTCACTGTGCGGAGTCTGCACGTTCTCCCTGTGTCTATGTGGGTTTCCTCTGGGTGCTCCAGTTTCCTACCACAGTCCAAAGATGTGCAGGTTAGGTGGATTGGCCATGATAAATTGCCCTTCGTGTCCAAAAAGGTTAGTTGGGGTCACTGAGTTATGGGGATAGGATGGAGGTGTGGGCTTAAGTGGGGTGCTCTTTACAAGGGCGGGTGCAGACCCAATGGGCCAAATGGCCTCCTCCTACACTGTAGATTCTATGGACCGTTAGCAAAGAGTGACAGTTGGGATAGAAGATCCTGATGGATGTGGATGTTTGAAGCGTGCAAAGGTAATACAACCATCAGGTCCACAGTCATACATCATCATTCTAGATGAAGGGCAAGTGCTAGGAAGAAACAGGAGAGCGTTGCTAAAAGTTCAGTAACCCTTTGTATCAGAACCACCAGATGATTGTAGAAAGCAATCCCAGGACAACTGAACAAACACTACCTCAGCACACAGAAACAGAACAAGCTGAAGATGTGCAAAACACAGCAAGAACCATCTTCAGAAACATCTGAATGGCAGTCAAATTCACAAGTTCAATCAGTGCTCAGAAGGTCGACAAGACACAGTAGAAAGCCAAACAGATTGAATTTGTGATGGACATTGAATGTGTATATAATTGAAGTATTATGCATATCATATCTATTGTATGTATTGAATTTAAAAGCTTGTAAATATTCATTTCCATAGGAAAGGGGATGTGATGATATGCATAAGAAGTTATGTAAATATTAACAGATACGACCACCAACCAGCAGTTGGCAGTAAAGAACAACCACTTTACACTGTTACCTCGGAGTCTAGAGATCGTCGTTGCTGTGGATAGTCGCGTTTGTAATAGCTCTTAGATAATTTGATAATAGTGATTTAATAGTTAGTAGATTTTAGTCGTTTTCATAATGTTATCTGACCCACATTATTGGTAACAAAACATTCAACTAGTCACGAACTGGATGTTCTCCAGTGCACTAATTCCATCTAGCCAAGACTGGAATGTGAAACTGCAGTTAATGATTCAAATAGAGATCATATTAACTTTTGAATAGGTTTGTTGGGTGTTTCGAGGGATGAGGAGAGGGGGCATGATGTTTGGAATAAGATGTTGCAGAAATGGACTGGGGGCATGTGATCATGACCACTGATCACAGGAGATCATTTGGTTGGCCCAAATAATCTGTTGCAATTTTGTGTATTTGTTCCACTATATAAAAAGACCTCAGTCGAAATCACAAAGAGCATTTTCTGCCTGTCAGAATTATCCCACCTCAGCACTCTGAAACATTCAATACCATTATTTTAGTGTGTTGTCTCTATCCCGTTTGTCTTTGCTTAGTTTCACACTTGTCTATCAAACTGCAGCCACGCACCTCTAGTAGTGCCTCTTCCCACCCTAACTATCTGGAGTCTCATATGTGCAGTGATATCATGGTTGTGTTGTAATTCACTGACTGTCCACTAGGGATCTCATTAGTATAAAAGTGAATGTTGTCAGGTGACCCTTCAGACTGGTTGGAGGAAGCTGGAGAGGTGTTGCGTGTGCTTGATCTTACTGTTATTTATCTGTTGTTTTGTATATAGTTTACCCCCAGTTAATGTTAATAAATTGTTTATAGCTGCAGGTGTTCTTGTAATATAAACTCAGGCCATCCGACAAGAACATTACAATTGGGACCATATTTGATTAACTATTTTTCCACCTCTACATCCTGCACCATCTGTAGATGTGGAATCTGTTTCTTCTTGTATGTTCAATAACCCCCTTAAGCTGCCACTGAGCTATCCGACTTCTTGTTCAACAGTCCAAAGATGTGCAGGTTAGGTGGATTGGCCATGCTAAATTGCCCTTAGTGTCCAAAATTGCCCATAGTGTTGGGTGGGGTTGCTGGGTTATGGGGATAGGGTGGAGGTGTGGACCTTAGGTAGGTTGCTCTTTCCAAGAGCCGGTGCAGACTCGATGGGCCGAATGGCCTCCTTCTGCACTGTAAATTCTATGAAAAACAAGCAGATACAATTTCCTTAATTTTTCATACTTGAAAGAACATAGCCAAATGCTTTGTGACATTGGCGAGGGTAAGCGTACTAATTCTCATTCTGCTGAATCAGGCTGTTTGTAACTTTAGTATCTGATTCCCTCGTGAACCACATTCTTGCTATCCCAAAGGATGTTCAGTCTCGATAATATCACTTACCTGCATCTCTCTCATCCATGCCCCAGCTCAGATTACTCCGTTCCTCTCATCTCTGGGGCATCTTCCACTTCCTCACCTTTTGTCATCTCTCTTTAGGTACTTGGGCACTGTACTTTAACATTCCTTACCTAAACCTCTGCCCTTAGACCAACGCCTAGAATCATAGGATCTCTACAGTGCAGCAGGAGGCCATTCTAGGCTGATAATACCATAATCTAGGCTGATAATACCAGTATCATCCACGTGAGTTCACTTCAGCCATTATCGCACCCCAGGCAGAAGTGAAGAAGGCGCTGAATGAACTGTACACTGTTATAAACAACTAGGAAACAGAACACCCGGAGGGCTTGTTCACCGTGGCCAGGGACCTCAACAAGACCAATCTTTGTGTACTGTCAAAATTCCACCAGCACATCTCCTGTCCCACCAGGGGCGACAACGCTCTTGGCCACTGCTGCTCAAAAATCAAGGGAGCCTGCCGTTCCATCCCCCGACCGCACTTTGGAAAATCAGACCATAAGACAATGCTCCTCCCAGCATACAAGCAGATTCTCAAGCTGGAAAATCTAGCTAGAAGATCGTGCAGTGCTGGTCCGACGAAACAGAAGAACTCCTATGGGACTGCTTAGAGACAGTGGACTGGTCCATATTTAAGAACTCAGCGACCAACTTAAATGAGTTTGCCACCACTGTCACAGTCTTCATCAGCAAATGTGTGGACGACTGCCTGCCAAAGAAAGCACTAAGTACGTTCCCCAACCAGAAACCATGGCTCAATCATGAGATTGACTCCCTCCTGAAGGACAGGTTTGAGGCGTTCAAGTCAGGTGACCTGACCTATACAAGAAATCCAAATACGATCTCTGCAAAGTCATCAGAGATGCCAAGTGTTATGGGTCCGGGTTTACAGAACCCCAAAGTGTTTCATGGAGTTCAACCGACGCACCACTTTTAATAGATTGGGGTGTGGGAAGCACACAGCGTACTCTCCAGGTGTGATACAGCAATTATGGACAAATGGTCTAAATAATCCTTCAAACTATTCCTTTAAACATCCAAAAGACTTTAAACCTTCAAAAATAATAACACATTAGGTTACATTCAATATATTTATACTCTTTGGATTGCAGACATCAACAGACCAGCCCTGTGTTTCTTCCTGCAGCTCACAGCAAAACACAGACACTCCCAGCTGCCTTCTCAAACTGAAACCAAAAGCAGAAGTGAGCTCAGCTCCCCCCACCCTCTGACATCACTTCAATAATATGATCAGCTCCATTTCTTAAAGGTACATTGCTTAAACATCCATTTCTTAAAGGTACTCTCACATGACACCTCCCCCCCCCCCCCCCCCCCCCCCCCAAAAAGAAACAAACCATCAACTTCAAGATGGTTTCATTTTTCACGTTTGCATCATCAATTAAGAAATGCACACAGTAAAAACACTTCACCGGTTCAAAAAAACAACACGCGCAAACAGGTATAATAATAGTCCATTTTTTTTTCGTTCTTCTTCCTCCAACCAAAATCCTTCTCGATTGACAGTCTCTTTGAACAAGAAAGTCTCTGCACGATCCATCCATTCCTCTACGCCTCGGCATTTCTCTTTAAAGTTAGATACTTCAGTTCAATCTGATCACAGAGTCCCTTGAAATTCTCCAATACAGGAGCAGATCATCCGCATACAGCGAAACACTATGCTCCTACCCCCCCCCCCCGCCCCCCCCCAACCCGAACCAACCCCCTCCAGTTTCTGGACTCCTTCAACGCCATGGCCAGCGGCTCGATCGCCAGGGCAAACAGCAGGGGGGGGACAGGGGGCACACCTGCCTCGTTCCTTGATATAATCTAAAGTAATCCGACCGCAGCCGGTTCGTCAATACACTTGCTACCGGGGCCTGGTACAACAATTTGACCCACCCTATAAATTCCTCTCCAAACCCAAATCTGCCTTACACCTCCCACAGGTACTCCCACTCCACCCGGTCAAAGGCTTTCTTCGCATCCATTGCCGCTACCACTTCTACATTTTCCCCCCCCCCCCCCTTCCGAGGGCATCTTGATCACATTCAGAAGCCTCCGCACATTCATCTTCAACTGCCTGCTCGTCACAAACCCCGTCTGATCCTCATTAATCACTCCCGGGACACAGTCCTCAATCCTAGCGGCCAACAGCTTGGCATCCACATTCAGGAGCGAGATTGGCCTATAGGAGCCGCATTGCAACGGGTCCTTATCTCGCCTGAGGATAAGCGAGATCAGAGCCTGTGACATCGTCGGGAGAAGGATTCCCTTTTCCTTAGCCTCATTAAAGGTTCTCAACAACAGCGGGCCCACCAGCTCTGAGCATATCCTATAAAGCTCTATGGGATACCCATCCGCCCCCAATTCTTCTACCCGCATCTCCTCCACCTTTTGGAAACCTCAGTTGGTCCAGGAACTGCCCCCCCCCCCCCCCTCCTCCTCCTCCCAGCCGGAGGTTCTGACTCGTACAATTTACCATTGAAGTCCTTGAAGACCTCGTTCATCTTTGCCGAGCTCAGCACCGTGTCGCCCCCCCCCCTCCCCAATTCTCTAATTTCCCCAATCTCCCTAGCCGCCTCTCTCTTCCGCAGCTCTACTTGCCTTCTCCCCATACTCATACACTGCTCCCTGTACGTTCCTCAACTGGGCCTCAGCCTTCCCCGTGGTAAGCAAGTCAAACTCTGCCTGGAGGCTCCGGCGCTCCTTCAACAACCCCTCCTCGGGGAATGTTGCATAACTCCTGTCCACCCTAAGTATCTCCCCCACCAATCTCTCTCTCTCCATCCCCTCCCACTTCTCTCTGTGGGCCCTGATTGAGATTAGCTCCCCCCCCCTGACAGCTGCCTTCAGCGTCTCCCAGACCAGACTCACCGGAACCTCCCCATTAGCCCCCCCCCCCCCCCCCCCCGGTTCTGTTCTTCGCATCCAGCCCTGAGTGGAACACCTGCCCCACCCATCCCTTCTTCAGCCTGGTTTGATCCGCGATCCTCGGGTGCGTTTCCTGTAGCATGGCTACATCGGCGTTTAGCCCCTTTAAGTGCGAAAGAACACGGGCCCTCTTGACTGGCCCATTCACGCCCCTCACGTTCCACGTGATCAGCCGGATTGAGGGGCTACCCTACCCTGCCGACTAGCCATCTTCTTTTTTAGGCCAGCTACGTGCTCGCACCTCCCTCACCCTCCAGCCCCCCCAGGCGGAGGCTCCCTGCCCCGACTCTCCCCTTTAACATCGATTCCCCCTCAGTCAGCACAGCAGCATCCCAACCACCCCCCCCCCCAGCCAAGCATCTGCTTAAACCCCCTACCCCCCCCCCCCCCCCCATTGCACTCCCGTAAGTCAGCTGACTCATGCTGACCCCAGCCGCTCCTGCCTCCAGCTCCAATCCCCCTGTGGAATCCCCTTACAAATCTCCAACCCCCTCCCCCCCTTAAGTGGGGTAGAAAGAGTCGTCGTCCCCCCCCCCCCCCCCCCACACACACACACCCCGTGTGAACCAAGAAGGAAAATAAAACAAAGTACCGCACCCACCAGCCCCCAGCTTCAGGTACCATCCCCACCATTTCGCGGTAACAACCGCGCTCCCTACCTGGGCCGACCCCACCTCCTGCAATGCAGCTCCTCCCAACTGCGACCTTGCCCAAAGCCCTGAGAGCCCCGGGCAAAGGGGCCACAAAAACACAAGAAAAAGCGGGGAAAGCCCCGCCCCACCAACAACCCCCACAACATACTGCAGTCCATTAACTCGAGTCCAACTTATCATTCTTGATGAAAGTCCACGCCTCATCCGGCGTGTCGAAATAGTGGTGTCGGTCCTGATACATAACCCACAGCCTCGCCGGCTGCAACAGCCCGAACTTCACCCCCTTTCCGTGGAGGACCGCCTTGGCCCGGTTAAATCCCGCACGCTTCTTGGCCAGCTCTGCACTCCAGTCCTGATAGATCCGGATGTCGGTGTTCTCCCACCTGCTGCTCCGCTCCTCCTTCGCCCATCGCAGGACACACTCCTTGTCGGTGAAGTGGTGGATCCTTACCACCATAGTCCTCGGCGGCTCGTTCGGCCTCGGCCTCCTTGCCAGGACTCTGTGCGCCCCATCCAGCTCCAGGGGCCGCGGGAAAGCCCCCGCGCCCATCAGCGTACTCCGCATCGTGGCCACATACGCCCCAGCATCCGACCCCTCCACACCTTCAGGGAGACCCAGAATCCGCAGGTTCTGCCTCATCAACCTATTCTCCAGGTCCTCCAGCTTCTCCTGCCATTTCTTCTGCAGCGCCTCGTGCGCGTCTACTCTAACCGCCAGGCCCAGAATCTCGTCCTCCTTATCAGAGGCGTTCTACTGCACCTCCGTGATCGCCGTCTTCTGGGTCTCCACCAGCCTTTCAATCGACGCCTTCATAGGGGCCAGCACCTCCGCCTTTAAATCAGCAAAGCAGCTTTAAAAAATTCCTGCTGCTCCCGTGACCACTGGGCCCACGCTGGTGATCCCCGCCAGCCGCCATCTTGTTTTTTCACGCCCGTTCTCCCCTCTTCTCCAAAGCCACTTTTTTAACCACCCCACTCCTGATCCACTCCATACAACACTGGGGGACCCTCACGGTTTCCTTCCCACATCTGGAATCATCGTCAAAGTGCTGCTGGAGCTCCTAAAAAGGGCCCAAAAGTCCGTTATCGGTGGGAGCTGCCGATCGTGCGACCTACCTAGGCATAGCCGCAACCGGAAGTCACAGTGAATACTTCTGCCGATACCGAGCCTTCTTGTTCTTTTTCAACCATCTGATCAAAAATCGTTTCTGATAATTGCACTTCAACTTCATCTTCACTCTTTGATTTCTCCTCTTGTCTTAACCTGTGACTCTGCGACCTTGTTACTACACAATCCGGTAAAATCACAGGATATTCGTCCTTCAACGCTTCAGTTGTCTGATTTTCCACTGGATTATCAACCACAGTAGGCATCACTCCCACCTGCGATCCAGCTATATCATTACCCAAGATAAACTGTGGGCGCGATTCTCCACTCCCACGCCGGTTGGGAGAATCGCCTGGGCCGCCAAAATTTCCCGGGACGCCAGTCCAACGCCCTCCCGCGATTCTCCCAAGCGGCGGGAACGGCCCTTACCTTATATAATGGAATGCTGCTCCTCTTACCCTGAATTCCGCATATTATCACCTTTTCTGGCAACATTCTTCCCAAACTACATAATTCCTCATCTCTTACCATTAAAGATTGACTAGCCCCTGTATCTCTTAAAACTGTGACCTCTTTACCTGCTCCTCCTGATACACATGAGTAAACTTTACCCACACAAGTAAATTCTTTAAAGATATCTGGCACCTTCTTATCAATTACTTCTTGAACAGGCTATACAATTGTTTGCACCTCCTTCGCTTCCCTTGGGCTTTCCTTTACCACTCTAACAAATCCCATTGTCTTATCCTGTTTGACCACATCAGCCTTCCCAGTGCTTTTCTTCAACCACCAACACTGTGACTTTACATGGCCTAGTTTATTACAGTGAAAACATCTGAAACTTTTCATTTCTTTTCCACCCTCCTGGATCTCTTTTTTTAATCTGAGGTACACTCTCCTTATTATCTCCCATCAGATCACCTTTACCTTTACCACTTGAGTATTTTTCGTGTCCCCAGTTTCTATCCCTCACCGGCTGAAACTGATGTCGGAAACCAAGCCTTGATTTATGAACTAATTCATAATCATCTGCCATTTCTGCTGCTAACCTCTCAGTTTTAACCCTCTGCTCTTCCACATGAGTTCTCATTACATCAGGAATTGAATTTTTAAGTTCCTCCAAAAGTATAATTTCTCTCAGAGCTTCATATGTGTGGTCTATTTTCAAATCCCTTATCCACCAATCAAAATTAGTCTGATCCTTTCGAACTCCATGTATGTTTGATCAAATTCTTTCCTTAAATTTCTAAACCTTTGTCTGTAGGCTTCATATGCACCTAAGATGGATTTTTTTCACCACCTCATACGTCCCAGATACCTCCTCTGGCAGTGATGCAAACACTTCACTCGCCCTACCTACCAGCTTTGTTTGAATCAGTAATACCCACATGTCCTGTGGCCATTTCATTTGTTCAGCTACCTTCTCAAATGAAATGAAAAAGGCTTCCACTTCCTTCTCGTCAAACCTTGGCAATGCTTGGACATATTTAAATAGATTCCCATCAAGCCCTCGACTTTGACGCTCTTTCTCACTATCCTCATCACCATCATCCAACTGTACGTTTCCCTTTACATCTGCCAATTTTAACTGACTCATGTTTCATGTCTATTTTCTGAAGTTCAAACTCTCTTTATCTTTTTCCCTGATCTGTATCTCCCTTTCTCTTTCTTTTTGTTCTGCTAGAGCTATTCTTTCTTTTCTCATTTCTTCGCTCTCCTTTTCTTTTTCCTCTCTCTCTCTTTTCCTCTCTGCCTCTTTTCCTCTCTACCTCTTTCGTTAAAGCTGCTTTAATTCTTTCTCATGTTCCATTTGTTTAATTTGCAACTGAATTTTTGCCATTTCCAATGAATCAAACTGTATCTCAGGCAACTTTAAATGCTTAACCACTGCCATAATTACCTGATCTTTTCGCATTTTGTCAGGTAATGTTAACTGCAATGTTTTTGCCAAATCTAACCGTCTGCTTTTAGTCTCTGTCCGTAAGGTACTGCGTGTGACTGTCTCCACCCCCAAAAACTTCTGAGCCTTTGAAAGAGCCATTGTCCACAACACACTCCCCACTTAAACTAAAATACCACACCTCAAAAGCAACCACAATATGCTCACCCCTCATTGTCTTTAAGTTCACTAAGCCAATCTAATAGATAGACTTTTATCCCCCTCAAGCCCCCAATTGTTATTGGGTCCGGGTTTACAGAACCCCAAAGGGTTTCATGGAGTTCAACCGACCCACAACTTTTAATAGATTGTAGTATGGGAAGCACATGGCGTACTCTCCAGGTGTGATACAGCAACGGGTTGCATCTAAACTGGAGAGGCATAAATATTCTGGCCGCGAGGTTTGCTAGTGTCACACGGGAGGGTTTGAACTAGTATGGCGGGGGGTGGGCACCGGAGCAATAGGTCAGAAGGTGAAAGCATCGAGGGAGAACTAGGGAATAGGGCCAGTATGGCTCTGAGGCAGAGCAGACAGGGAGATGTTGCTGAACACAGCGGGTCTGGTGGCCTGAAGTGCACATGTTTTAATGCAAGAAGTATTACGGGTAAGGCAGATGAACTTAGAGCTCGGATTAGTACTTGGAACTGTGATGTTGTTACCATTACAGAGACCTGGTTGAAGAAAGGACGGGATTGGCAGCTAAACGTTCCAGGATTTAGATGTTTCAGGCGGGATAGAGGGGGATGTAAAAGGAGAGGTGGCGTTGCGCTACTGGTTACAGAGAATATCACAGCTGTACTACGGGAGGACACCTCAGAGGGCAGTGAGGCTATATGGGTAAAGATCAGGAATACGAAGGGTGCAGTCACAATGTTGGGGGTTTACTACAAGCCTCCCAACAGCCAGCGGGAGATAGAGGAGCAGATAGGTAGACAGATTTTGGAAAAGAGTAAAAACAACAGGGTTGTTGTGATGGGAGACTTCAACTTTCCCAATATTGACTGGGACTCACTTAGTGCTAGGGGCTTAGACGAGACAGAGTTTGTAAGGAGCATCCATGAGGGATTCTTAAAACAATATGTAGACAGTCCAACTAGGGAAGGGGCTGTCCTGGACCTGGTATTGGGGAATGAGCTCGGCCAGGTGGTAGAAGTTTCAGTAGGGGAGCATTTCGGGAACAATGACCACAATTCAGTAAGTTTTAAAGTGCTGGTGGACAAGGATAAGAGTGGTCCTAGGATGAATGTGCTAAATTGGGGGAAGGCTAATTATAACAATATTGGGCGGGAACTGAAGAACCTAGATTGGGGGCGGATGTTTAAGGGTAAATCAACATCTGACATGTGGGAGTCTTTCAAGTGTCAGTTGAAAGGAATTCAGGACCGACATGTTCCTGTGAGGAAGAAGGATAGATACGGCAAATTTTGGGAACCTTGGACAATGGGAGATATTGCAGGCCTCGTCAAAAAGAAAAAGGAGGCATTTGTCAGGGCTAAAAGGCTGGGAACAGACGAAGCCTGTGTGGAATGTAAGGAAAGTAGGAAGGAACTTAAGCAAAGAGTCAGGAGGGCGAGAAGGGGTCACGAAAAGTCATTGGCAAATAGGGTTAAGGAAAATCCCAAGGCTTTTGCACGTACATAAAAAGCAAGAGGGTAGCCAGGGAAAGGGTTGGCCCACTGAAGGATAGGCAAGGGAATCCATGTGTGGAGCCAGAGGAAATGGGCGAGATACTAAATGAATACTTTGCATTAGTATTCACCAAAGAGAAGAAATTGGTAGATGTTGAGTCTTGAGAAGGGTGTGTAGATAGCCTGGGTCACATTGAGATCCAAAAAGACGAGGTGTTGGGCGTCTTGAAAAATATTAAGGTAGATAAGTCCCCAGGGCCTGATGGGGTCTACCCTAGAATACTGAAGGAGGCTGGAGAGGAAATTGCTGAGGCCTTGACCGAAATCTTTGGATTCTCACTGTCTTCAGGTGATGTCCCGGAGGACTGGAGAAAAACCAATGTTGTTCCTTTGTTTAAGAAGGGTAGCAAGGATAATCCAGGGAACTACAGGCCGGTGAGCCTTATGTCAGTGGTAGGGAAATTACTGGAGAGAATTCTTCGAGACAGGAACTTCTCCCATTTGGAAGCAAATGGACGTATTAGTGAGAGGCAGCATGGTTTTGTGAAGGGGAGGTGGTGTCTCACTAACTTGATAGAGTTTTTCGAGGAGGTCACAAAAATGATTGGTGCAGGTAGGGCAGTGGATGTTGTTTATATGGACTTCAGTAAGGCCTTTGAAAGGTCCCTCATGGTAGACTGGTACAAAAGGTGAAGTCACACGGCCAGGTGGATACAGAACTGGCTAGGTCATAGAAAGCAGAGAGTAGCAATGGAAAGGTGCTTTTCTGATTGGAAGGCTGTGACTAGTGGTGTTCCGCAGGGATCAGTGCTGGGACCTTTGCTGTTCGTAGTATATATAAATGATTTGGAGGAAAATGTAACTGATCTGATTAGTAAGTTTGCAGACGACCCAAAGGTTGGTGGAAATGCGGATAGCGATGAGGACTGTCGGAGGATACAGCAGGATTTAGATCGTTTGGAGACTTGGGTGGAGAGATGGCAGATGGAGTTTAATCTGGACAAATGTGAGGTAATGCATTTTGGAAGGTCTAATGAAGGTAGGGAATATACAGTGAATGGTAGAACCCTCAAGAGTATTGAAAGTTGGAGAGATCTAGCTGTACAGGACACAGGTCACTGAAAGGGGCAACGCAGGTGGAGTAGGTAGTGAAGAAGACATTCGGCATGCTTGCCTTCATTGGCCGGGGCATTGAGTATAAAAATTGGCAAGTCATGTTGCAGGTGTATAGAACCTTAGTTAGACCACTCTTGGAGTATAGTGTTCAATTCTGGTTGCCACTCTACCAGCAGGATGTGGAGGCTTTGGAGAGGGTGCAGAAGAGATTTACCAGGATGTTGCCTGGTATGGAGGGCATTAGCTATGAGGGGCGGTTGAATAAATTTGTTTTTTTCTCACTGGAACAACAGAGGTTGAGGGGCAACCTGATAGAGGTCTACAAAATAATGAGGGGCATAGACAGACTGGATAGTCAGAGGCTTTTCCCCAGGGCAGAGGGGTCAATTACTAGGGGGCATAGGTTTTAAGGTGTGAGGGGCAAGGTTTAGAGGAGATGTCAAGGGCAAGTTTTTTTTTTTACACAGAGGGTCGTGGGTGCCTGCAATTCGCTGCCGGAGGAGGTGGTGGACGCAGGGACGATAGTGACATTTAAGGGGCATCTTGAATACATGAATAGGATGGGAATAGAGGGATACAGACCCAGGACGTGTCGAAGATTGTAGTTTAGTTGGGCAGCATGGTCGGCACGGGCCTGTGGGGCTGAAGGGCCTGTTCCTCTACTGTACTTTTCTTTGTTCTTTGTCCTAATTACGGAGAAATTGTTTTTAAAACAAAACCATGTTTATTCTATGGACTCAAGTTAACCTTTTAAAAACAAACATTGAATATCTTAACACCCATTACTTCAAAGATAACCCCAAAAGACTACAACACTAAATAATCCTTCAAACTGTTCCTTTAAACATCCAAAAGACTTCAAACCTTCAAAAATAATAACACATTAGGTTACATACAATATATTTATACTGTTTGGATTGCAGACATCAACAGACCACCTCGGTTTCTTCCTGCAGCCCACCGCAAAACACACAATCTCCCAGCTGCCTTCTCAAACTGAAACCAAAAGCAGAAGTGAGCTCAGCACCCCCCACCCTCTGACATCACTTCAATAATATGATCAGCTCCATTTCTTAAAGGTACATTGCTTAAACATCCATTTCTTAAAGGTACTCTCACATGACACAAGAAAGAATATCCGACCAAGCTCGAGTCACAGACTAGTGTTACAGACTCCCGGCGGTTGTGGCAATGCCTAAACAAAACGGGCTACAAAGCAAAGCCGAGCCGTATCTCTGGCAGCAGGGCACCCCTCCCTGATGAACTCTATGCACTCTTGTGATCGGTTCGAGTAGGAAACCAACGATCCGCTGTCGAGTGCCCCAGCAGCCCATAACACACCCATATCCACCATCGCAGCTTTCGAATTCTGATCTGCCGCCTTGAAAGTGAACCCTCGGAAGGCGACAGGTCCAGACGGGACCCCTGGTTGTGCACTCAGCCTGTGCGGACCAGCTGGCAGAGGTGTTCGCGGACATTTTTAACCTGTCCCTACTCCGCTCTGAGGTCCCCACCTGCTTCAAGAAGACCACCATCATACCGGTGCCAAAGAAGTACCAGGCAACATACCTCAATGACTACCGTCCGCTGGCCCTGACTTCAGTCGTCATGAATTGCTTCGAGAAGTTGTTCATGACCTCCATACTCCCAGAATGACCTGATCCACTGCATTCGCAATTGGCCCACCGCAGACGCCATCTCCCTGGCACTTCACACATCCCTGGAGCATCTCGACAACAAAGACTCCTACATCAGCCTCTTATTTATTGATTACAGCTCCGCCTTCACCATAATCCCAACCAAGCTCGTATCAAAGCTCCAAAACCTAGGAATTGGCTCCGCTCTCTGGATCCTCGACTTTCTGACCCACAGACCACAATCAGTAAGAATAAACAACAACATCTCCTCCACAATCGTCCTCTATACGGGGGCCCCGCAAAGTTGTGTACCTAGCCCCCTACTATACTCACTGTACAAACACGACTGCGTGGCAAAATTTGGTTCCAACTCCATCTGCAAGTCTGCTGACAATACGACCATAGTGGGCCGGATCTCGAATCACGATCAGTCAGAATACAGGAGGGAGATAGAGAACCTAGTGGAGTGGTGCAGTGACAACAATCTCTCCCTCAATGCCAGCAAAACTAAAGAGCTGGTCATTGACTTCAGGAAGCAAAGTACTGTACACACACCTGTCAGCATCAACGGGGCCGAGGTGGAGATGGTTAGCAGTTTCAAATTCCTGGGGGTGCACATCACCAAAAATCTGTCCTGATCTACCCACGTCGAGGCTACCCCCAAGAAAGCACAACTGTGCCTATACTTCCTCCGGGAACGAAGGAAATTTGTCATGTCCACATTAGCTTTCGCCAATTTTTACAGGTGCACCATAAAAAGCAGCCTATCTGGCTGCATCACAGCCTGGTATGGCAACTGTTCGGCCCAAGACTGCAAGAAACTTCAGAGTCATGAACATAGCCCAGTCCATCACACGAACCTGCCTCCCATCCGTTGACTCCATCTACACCTCTCGCTGCCTGGGGAAAGTGGGCAGCAAAATCAAAGACCACTCCCACCTGGCTTACTCACTCTTCCAACTTCCATCGGACAGGAGATACAAAAGTCTGAGAACATGCACGAACAGACTCAAAAACAGCTTGTTCCCCACCGTTACCAGACTCCTAAACGACCCTCTTATGGACTGACCTGATTGACACTGCACCCCTGTAAGCTTCACCCAATGCCGGTGTTATGTAGTTACATTGTGTACCTTGTGTTGCCCTATTATATATTTTCTTTTCTTTTCACGTACTTGATATCTGCTGAGCTGCTCGCAGAAAAATACTTTTCACTCTACTTGGTACACGTGACAATAAATAAAATCCAAATCCTAATTTATATTGATTGTGTGAGTACATTTTCTAAGCTGCCGCCTTTTTTGTGACAAGATATCAAGTCCATGTGTTTTAGGCAAGAAAGGTCCCTTAATATCATTCAAAGAAAGTCTGTGTACTTTGTTGCTGTTCCACCCTAAATTTAATCTTAGAATCCCTACAGTGCCGAAGGAGGCCATTCAACCCATCGGGACTGAATCAGCCCTTGCACCAAAAGAGCACCCTACCTCTGCCTAACCCCCACTCCTATTCCTGTAACCCCGCCTAACATTTGGCAATTTAGCATGGCCAATTCGCCTAACCTGCATATCTTTGATCTGTGGATGGAAACTGGAGCACCCGGAGGAAATGCACGCAGCCATGGGGACAACGCAGACATGGGGCCAATGTGCAAACTCCACTCGGACAGTAACCAGAGGTCAGAATCAAACCTGGGACCCTGGTGATGTGAGGCAACAGTGCGAGCCACTGTGCCACCCCTTCACTCCGTACCTACAGCTTGTCATTTATCTCATTCCGGTTGCTGTATATAAGTTAGCTGCATTGTTCCAAAACGATAGTTGGCTCCAGCTTCAGTCAATGAAGTGCATTGAAGACACTTCAATGAATGGAAGTTTATTTAGCCATTGTTCTCCATTTAAAGGCACCATATTTGAAACTAGTTATTTTCTGCTCTCATTTGAAGACTGCTTCTCGGCTTTTTCAATCTTTAGATTCATTCATTAGATCAAGCTGTTTTTGATATTTGGCAAGCACTCTGACGGAAGAAAAAGATGAGCCATTTAGTGAGAGGTCCAACCCTGTGGATGTGATAATTCTGTTGTGAAGATGTCTACATCAGGGCAGCACGGTAGCACAGTCGCTTCACAGCTCCAGGGTCCCAGGTTCAATTCCCGGCTTGGTTCACTGTTTGTGCGGAGCCCGCACATTCTTCCCGTGTCTACGCGGGTTTTCTCCGGGTGCTCTGGTTTCCTCCCGCAGCCCAAAGATGTGCAGGTTAGGTGGATTGGCCATGAAAAATTGTCCTTAATGTCCAAAAAAGTTTGGTTTGGGTTACGGGGATAGGATGGAGGCGTGGGCTTAAGTGCGGGTGCTCTTTCCAAAGGCCGGTGCAGACCTGATGGGCCGAATGGCCGCCTCCTACATTGTATATTCTATGATACCTCTATATGGTACATTAGGACTGATTAAAAACAGTATAATGTAAAACACATACAAAAGCCATAACCATGAATGCTGGGGAATTTAGGGGAGGTAGTTCCACCATGTAGGACCAAGACAGTTGTCAGCATAATTACCCCTCGGCTCCTCCAAGCGTGTCCCTGCTGAAGATTTCCTGCCACTGCCTGCAGAACAGACCCAGTCTCGTGTACCTACTCCATTTACGGTATCCACACCCTACAACTCCTGACTTCAGCCAGCTGAATAAAACTCCTCCGTGAAATAATTCCTCATTTGGACTCTGGAAATCTTGTGCACTAACATGATCGATGGTATATATACTGTTAATATCTATTGCTGCCAAACTCATAGATCACCTCCTCTGTGTGTGCGTCCCCTCCTCTGTGTGTGCGTCCCCTGAGTTTATTCATGCTCGCTCGCTCGCGCTCGCGCTCTCGCTCGCTCACTCATGGAAATGTTACAGTGTATGGCACTCATTTTCCACTGAATGGTTGCTGAATTTCATAACACTGATCATAAAGTAGAAGTGTCTCTGGATGGGATTTGTAATTGTTGGACATGACTCGTGTATGGTTTCTGTTTTAAAATATGTTTGCGTGTAACCGATTGTGACCATCTCAGTTAGATTTCAGAAGGAAAGTGGATGGGCACTGGAAAGAAAGAAACCTTCCCAGGGCTAAAGGCATTATCCTGGAGTTGTGTTTTTCAAACTTTTTTTCCCCAGGACCCACTTTTAACAACCGATCGACCTTCGCAACACCATTTTCTCTACCTTTTAATGCAGCAGGTGAGTCTGCTTGGTCCTCATGATCTCACTCCAATCAGGTTCACAGGAAGAGAGGGCAATGCGCACATCAGGTGCAGAGTTCAGCCGGTTCCTTTATGCTGTCTTCATCTTTGAGGTTGGAAAATCCAACCTCTCACATGTAGATCATCGTGATGGTCAATCGCAACAAAATGCTTGTTTTACTCAGCACTGCATATTCCTCGGAGATACTACTGCAGAATGCTGACAGCCTCATGGACTTGTGGAGTGTTTTTAATGTGCTGTCATAGGTGAGGCGCAAGAGTTCCGCCTCTTCAGTTGGAGTCAGCTGTAAGTAGATGATTCTGGGGACTCAACCTCGAGGATTTTTCACCCACCTTTTCTCTTTCAAAATCTGAAACTTCTTTGGAAAGTAGTGACAAAAATTGTTGATCAGCACAGCCAGATGCAAGTGAATAAGACTTACCAGCCTATTCACAGTTCCCTTACACTGGTTTCTGTTGTAGCAGTGTGGGGAACATGGGATATTTTTGGTATTGTACTCGCACTTGCCAATCTTTCAATTACTTTTGGAAAGCATATATTTCTTCACAGTGCTGAATGCAATCATTATCCTTCCCTTGCAATTTGAGGTTCAGTACATTTAGAATTGAAAAGATGTCTGTAAGGTAAGACATGGTTAGCATCCACGTTTCATCACCAAATGAATCCGCCAGAGGGGCTGTTTTCAAGGAGGAAAGCATGGATTTGATGCCTCAAATTTGTAAACTCTGACAGGCACCTGACCCCTTGATAGCCAATGTACCTCTTGTGCGGAACAATAAATGTGCGTACTTGGGCCCCCATATCAGAACACACAGCTTAAAAATGCCTGGTATTGAGTGTGCTGCATTTAATGAAGTTCATAACATTCATAATTCCTTTCAGCACCACTTCGAGATTGGATTGTATTCCTTTTGATGCCAATGCCTCTTGGTGAATAAAACCATAATTCTGTCCTGACCAGCTGCCTTAATCCTTCGTATTACTCCACTGTTTTTCCTAATCATGTTGGCTGCTCCATCACTTGTGATTCCTCTGCAATGAACGCAGTCGAGCTCGCACTTTCCAACCACATAACTGTTCAATGCTCATAAATATCTGTGCCAGTCATACTGGTTGGTAATGTTAGGCAGCACAGCAAACCCTCAACCAATTTATTTTGCCAAACACACCAAAGCAAACTAGCAAGATTGCATAATCTGAAACGTCTGTCCATTCATCCAATTGTATTGAGAACTCCTGTGCTGACTTTAAATGAGAAACAAGCTGCGCTTCCAAATTTTCAGCAATAACACAAATTTGGCGAACCGCTGTGTTATCACTAGGAGGGATACATTTCAGTTTTTCAGCTGACCCCTCATCGAGGACCAGACAGAGTATGTCTATTGCCGGAGGAAGAATCAATCTCTCGGCTAAAGTGTGGGGCATTTTCTCGTTGGCTACATGATAAGCTACCATGTAAGAGGCTAATTGTGCTTTGTCATTCAATATAACATTAAGGATTTGAGCTGATGATTTAACTTCATGCTGCATCAAACTTACCATGCTTGGTCTTCAAATGCCTTTGAAGTTTTGAGGGTTTTAAACTTTCATTTGCCAGTACTTCATATAACATACATGGGCTAGGACGGCACAGTGGGGCAGTGGTCAGCACTAGTTTGATCCCGGCCCCGGGTCACTGTCCTTGTGGAGTTTGCACATTCTCCCCATGTCTGCATGGGTCTCCACCCCCTTACCCCACAACCCAAAGATGTGCAGGGTAGGTGGATTGACAATGCTAAATTGCCCCTTAATGGAAAAATTCAAAAAAACACATGGGCTTTGCATCCTGATTTGCATTGAAGTCATACCTCAAGAAATCATATTTTTCCTGCTTTGTTCCTGATTTCAGCTTCTTAATGGGTTGTTCACCGAAGGCCCATGAGCTCACACCAGCACTGCTTTTTTCTGCCATGGGCTCACCTGAGCAGCACTCTCCGGCAGATTCAGTTGTGAGATACTGGCCTGTTTGTGCCTCTGGCTCTCTTCCTTGTTACGAAACAATCCATTTTCAATTCTTCAGTCCTGTTGCTTGGTGACAGCTATAAAATGGAGGAATCTCTCCTCTGTGATTTTGCACCCAAAGCATGGACCTACAAGGTGCGTGATGTCAGTGCAAGGGATGCGTGACCTGCTCACTGCCGCCACTTCTGGCGGGAAGACTCCACCATTCTTCAAAATAAATCTGGCCCTGGGACAGCGCGGTGATGTCAGGAGGAGCTGACTTGCCCTGCTTGACTCTGGGCCTGCACACTCCGATCCACCTAAGGGGGCTCGTATGTATGGGACAGCCGGCATTTTAAAGCCGGTCGGGGCCATTGACCGCCTATCCCTTGATCGGGAACACTGCAACCGATCGCTCCGCGACCCTCCAGACACCCGCCTGGTGGGTTGTGACCCCGACTTTGAAAAACCAATATCTGGAGAATGGGATAGAATTGATTGCCTGTGAAGAACCTGATGGGTCAAATGGCCTTCTGTACTGTAAGTAAGTGACTAATTAAGCAAATAAGAAAATTACTTCACTTGTCCATACAGACCAGCATGGCCTCTCCTCCCTTGATGGCACTGTTTCCAAGTTCCAATTCAGTTTAATGTTACCATCAATGGTATTCCAGGAAACCATGTGTTTTGACAGCGGGGAAACTAAGTTTGAGAACATTGGAAAGAAATGGAGCAAATTAATATGTTAGTATTGTAAACAAATACAAGCCAAAATAAACTATATTCATGAGTTGAACAATGCAGTATGCTGTAATGACACGTGTTTTCCAGTGAATGGCTGCTGCATTTAATAACACTGTTCACAAAGTAGAAATGAGATAATTGATTGAGGCAAAGTAGTTACACAATACAGTGAAACCTGTATAAATGACACTGGAAAAAGATTAGATATTTATTGAGTGACCCAACAGTAAAATATACATGAGGCAATCTGAAACCATGGGCAAATAATAGTATGACGGGTAATTTTCAATGCACCGAGGCTTTTTGCAATTTACAGTAGCTTTGCTATGTTGTACCTGGAACGTTTGAGCTTTAACCTGAGGCAGGATTATTTTGCCGCTTGCTTGCTGTCCTCAAATTCTCTGGCAACTGGAGAATAGATTGTTGTATTTCTTGCATTCAAGTGTCAGTGCTGCGTGTCTGTCCCTGAGTAGGGTGACGTTACTCTGAGGACTGCTGTTCCTCCCCTCGTTTGCACCGGTTGTACTGGATACCGTTGTGTAAACCTGCCTCCAACTCCTGCCTTCTTTCCTGCTCTACCTCCGGGAAGGTCAACCCATTAACAAAAACAGCATTGTAGACCTCTCCTTCTGGGGGCTCTGACTTATACAGCTCTCAGTAGGAGGCCTCAAATGCCTCATTAACCTTCTCTGGGTTGGAAAATAGCTTGTTGTCTGAGTCGTTAACCTGCACTATCTCCCAGGAGACCGCCTGCCGTCTCAGCTGGTGTGCTAACAGTGGCCTTCTCCCCATACTCATAAAAGGTCCCCCCTTGAGTGTCACAACTGGCTCACCACCTTGCCTGTTGACTCTAATTCCACCTGCAATTTCTTTCTGTTCGCCAAAAACTCTGGTGTCTGGACAATCGAGTACTGGCGGTCCATCTCGAATGGAATCCACTAGCCTCTGCCTCTTTCCCCCCCCCCCCCCCCCCTCTTCCAGATTTTATCCTGCATGTTGTGAGATTATCTCCCCCCAGTGACTGCTTTCAGGGCACCCCAGAGCGTGGAAGGCAAGACCGCCTAACTCCTTTGCTACCCTTGATGGACTCTGACTTGGGACTCGACTTATCCAACTTAGGATCCAAAACGCAATTGAAGTCCCTCATTATTTTGCTGATGCGAATCCAGAACTGTGATAGCCAGCATCATATTAAAAATGCCGTGTCTTCCCAGTTTGGTGCATACACATTGACCGCGCTGCCAATGACCCACTAATGATTACCTACCCACCCCGCCCCCTACTAATACCAGAAAATGACACCCTTCCACAACCTTGTTTGATCTTTGATTCTGATAATCTCCTGTTTTTTAAAAAAAACACATCAAACTTCTCAGGTGCATAAACACCTGGGGCCTTGTTAATGGGCAGTTTAACCCCTTTACATTCCAAGTTATCAGCTGGACAAGGGGCTTGTTACCCCTCAACCCAGGATCAGCCACATCCACCCTGTAATGTAATCCAGCAGTACTTCAGCCTGCGCCGGCTCCAGGCCCGCCCAAGGTAGCTGCCATATCCCCCCATTGAGTCAGCACAAAGACCAAGAAACCGTCACCATCAGCGGTGGCCTTTCCTTGTCCCCAATCCCAAACAAACAGAAAACCTAAGCTCATTACCATAACAAAAAACAACAACAAATCTAATGGTAACGAGCCATAGATATCCCCCCTTCTCTGATCCCATTAACTTTTATAACTGCAGGGTGACCTCTGCACAGAGTAAAATCGCAGACCACTCTAACAGTATATTGGTAATCAACTCCACTGCTCATATCAGATTGACTCGGAGATTGACTCAATGTTGTCCTCAACTGATGCACTGTCTTCCATAGTTGTTTCTGATATTGTCAGGTTCTCCGGAGTGTCTCGGTCTTCACTTGGCACGGTTTGTCACAGATTCTCAGTTTACTCTGTCTCCGGCTGAAGTTGATCAGCGTGTCTTCCCTTTTCCGAGCATCTCTTATTTGAAGTGTTTGGGCAGAAAGTGTCTCTGATTCCAGATTTTGTTTCGAATTTTGGAATACATGTAAAATTATATAATGCTGTTGCTCATCCAGCGGGGATGGGACCCAAGTCTAAGCAGGGAATTCATTTATGTTTCATTTGCAGCTTATGGATTACATATAGCCTGTAGGTAGTTTTATGCAATATTTTAAATCATTTTGTGCATGAAATAATGAGATGTACATTGAACCATCAGAAAGGTAAGCTTGCATTACCTCGGCCGCCCAGGTGGGCGAGTGCTGAAGGCAATCGTTGTGAAACGTAGAGGATCTCGGGTGAACACCATGTTATTTTTTACTATTTTCCCAGAGCCTTGTGGCATTTTCCACTCGTGGCATCACATTGGCGCTCAAAACAAATGTGATCATTTAAGAACGTTTCGAACTTTGCAATTTCTAATAAGGGTTGCTAAATTTCCTTCCATATCGGCATTGGTAAAAACGTTTGATTCTGAAAATGATGCCTTGAGCTTCCTTTTCTATCTGTGCTTAGTTCATTTCTGCTTGGTTCAAGCATGCTGATGTAACTGCTATGGCTTCTCTTCACCATTGGGCATTATGTGAGAAGCCACTGCTCCCACCCCATAAGATGATGCGCTACAAGCCAGTTGCAATGGTAACTTTGGATCAAAGTGTGTCAGGACTTCTGACTTTAATGCCTCTTTAGCTTGTAAAAAGGCCTTGCACTGATCCACCCATTTCCTGTTTTGGCACCATTAAATTGTGTAAGGCTTGAACAGTTGCTTGATTTAGGAAATAATAGTGCTAGCCCAAATCATGTGAGTGTGAGTGACGATTTATCAAATATTGGTGTGAATCTGGATCCACATTTACCTGGCGATAAAGGTCACCTTTATTGAAATTTTGGCCTCCAGCCAACTCAGCAAATACATCATCAATTGAAAGCCGAGGGTACTGCTCAGATCACAGTACCGGATTGAGGGCGACTTTAAAAAGCGCCACATATGCGCACTGAACCATCTTTCTTCATCACGGGTACTATCGGCATGGCCCATTCACTTTAATGGGTTCGAGGACACCCATCTTGACAAGCCTCTCATTCTGTCTTGGGCTTGATGACATATAGTGCTGGCCTAGCCTTTAAGCACCTTTTCTGGAAAAAAAAAAATTATTTATTGGTTTTGCATTTATTTTTAATAACATAGCCGGAAAAGGAAGAAATAAACGGGTATGAATACATAGGAAACGTATATACAGGTACGAGGTATATTTGCATTGGTTTCCACAACCGTATTGTTTAACTATCTACATGTTGCTCCATGCTATTAAAACATCCAGGAGTGTGTTTGAGGTCACCCAGGCACACCCTGTTGTTTGCTATGGCTGCGTCCCTGGAATTTTCTTTCCCTCGGACCCGTTGGTTCCTCTGCCCTACTTCCCTTGTACTCTGGGTGGTGTCTCCCCTCCTCCCCTCCCCGCCCCCACCTTTTTTTTTTGGTCCTTTTTTGGTTTCTCTCTCTCTCTCTCTCTCTCTCTCTCTCTCTCTCTCTCTCTCTCTCTCTCTCTCTCTCTCTCTCTCTCTCTCTCTCTCTCTCTCTTTCCCCCCCCCCCCCCCACCACCACTCCCTTATTGGTTACTGGTCACAAACAGGTCCTCGAACAGCTTGGTAAATTGCTTCCTTTGAGGAATTTTGCTAGGTTGGACAACCGGCCTGTAGCCTTGGATGGCGCGGTTGATCTCCAGCCGAGCAGTAGTCTCCAGTGGGAAACTGGGGAAGCAAAAGTTAGGGTGGCACAGTGATTGGCCCTGCTGCCTCACAGCGCCAGGGACCCACTTTTAGTTCTGACCTCTGGTGACTGTATGGAGTTTGCAAGTTTTTCCCGTGCCTGTGTGGATTACCTCCCACAGTCCAAAGATGTGCCGGTTAGGTGAATTGGCCATGCTAAATTGCCCAAAGGTTGGTGGTGGTGGTGGGGGGGGGGTTACGGTGAGTGAGGCCTAGGTAGGTTCCTCTATTGGAGCATGGGCTGGTGCAAGCTTGATGGACCAATGGCCTCCTTCTGCATTGTAGGAATTTGATGATCCTGCGATTCTCCCCATAAAGAGCCCTTGCGGTTCTGATACCCTGAAGACCACTCCTGTGGACATTGCTCGGCCTTCACCCCCAAACCTTGGACATGGCTTCAAAAGGCAACCAGTACCCGAAAAGTCTGGGATATGACCAGAGCATGTGAGTGTGGTTGGCCGGGCCTCCCTGGCACTGTTTAAGTTTGTCTTCCACTTCCGAGATGATCCCAAAATCACTTGTGTTCTGGTCAAGTGTGCCCTGTGCAGTACTTTGAGTTGCATCAAGCTCAGTCCTGTGCATGAGGAGGTGGCGTTTGCCTATGCAGTGCTTTGATCCAGCAGATTCCTCCCCCTACTCTGCTATCTATGTATCGGCCCCCTACAGTAAGTATCCCTTCGTCCTGTCTCCTGTTTTCCTTCTTTTGAAGGAAGCATCCATTTATTGATTTGCTGAATTATTGTTTTTATGGGGTGCATAGTGGACATTGCACCCAGTTTGAAGTGGTGCCTGAGTTGGTTCCACATCCTCAGCATGGTCACCGTCGCCGGGCTTCTTGAATACTTGGTTGGGGGAAATGGGAGTGGGGCCGTGGCCAGTGCTCGGAGGGATGGCCTCCTCCGGTCCCACCCATTTTGCCTCCAGTTCTTTGATCCAGCCCCATACTCTTCTGCATTCGCCGCCCAGTAATAGAATAGGAGGTCCGGAAGAGCCAGACTCTTTCTTTGACGGTTTTATGTATCCTAGGGTTCTTCATGCGCGCCCGCACACACCAGGAGGGATCTGAATAGGAAGCGGAATCTTAGCAGTACGTTCATATTTATTGTCTGCATTCTCCCCGCCAGGAAGACCGGGAGCGAATCCCACCTCTGCACGTCACTCTCCACCTCTTCGACCAGACTCTATAGATTCCACTTATGGATCTGTGCCCAGTCATGGGCTATCTGGATTCCCAGGTATCAGAATTTGGTTTGGCCCAACTTGTTTTCCACTGCTTTGATTCCACTCCCTGAGGGTTCATGGGGCAGATTTCTCTCTTGCGCAGATTGAATTTGTAACCCGAGAAGGCTTTGAACTCCCTTCCATTATTCCTTCCGTGCTGGCTGGGGTGGGATTTGAGACTGTGGGGGGTGGCGCAGGGGGGGGGGGGGTTGAGACTTAGGGGAGCACGTCACCTGCATAGTGAGACTCTATGCTCCCTGTCTCGCCTCTGGTGTACTCCACCCCTTTGCTGATCTGAGGGCAATAACCAGTGGCTCGATTGCCAGGGCAAATAAGCAGTGGGGCGAATGTGCATCCCTTCCACTTCGTGCCTCTATACAGTCGGAAGGATTCAGAGCTGGTGATGCTTGTTTGTACATTCGCCATGGGAGCATTGCACAATAGTTTCATCCACGAGGTGAATCCTGGTCCAAACGCGAACCTTTCCAGTACCTCCATTCAACTCTGTCGAAGGCCTTCTCTGATTCTAGGGAGGTGGTCACTTCACGTGTCCCCTGTCCGGGTAGGGACATAGGTTCAGCAGGCATCTGATGCTGTCTGCCCTTGTCAAAGCCCATCTGAACTTCCGCAAATACCTTCAGCGTCCAACTCTCCAATCTCCTCGCCAGGGCCTTCGCCATGATTTTGGCGTCCGTGTTCAGGAGTGAGATGGGTCTGTACGATCTGCACACTGTTGGGTCTTTGTTTTTTTGTAGGGATCAGAGATATTGTGGCCTGGGCCAGTGTGGGTGTCTCCCTCTCAACAGCGAGTCATTGAACATCTCCACAGGTACAGGACTCTGAGATTTGCCTTTGAAATCTCCCAAAGATTTGTTCTATTTTCAAGCCCCTGTTACATCTAGACTTAACTATTCCAACACACAGCCTTAGCTGGTCTCCACCGTTCCACCCTCTGTAAGCTTGAGGTTATCCAAAGCTCTGTTGTCATTGTCTTAACTTGCACTAAGTTTTGTTCCTCTATCACTCCCGTGCTCATCTTTTTACATGGCCTGCAGCCAAACTGCATCTTGATTTTTAAATTGTCATCCTTGATTTTGAAACCCATCATTATATTGCCCTTTGCCCTCCTCCAGCCCGATAAACCACCTGAGACATCTCTGCTCTAATTCTGACCTCCTTGTGCATCCCTGATTGTAATAATTGCTCCACCATTGGTTAACCAGGCAACCAGGCCCTAAGTTCTGGGATTTCCTTTGTCTCTCGGTCTTGTAAGGCATCTTTACCGCATGACCAACCTTTTGGTCAACTTCCCGAATCTCTTGTGGGTATTTTTATTTATTTTTTGCTTTATAAATCTCATTCTGCTTAAGGTGCGATATAAATGAAATGTGTCAAGCAATAGAAGAGAGGGTGTTAAATGTTTTCCAAAGCAAAAATATGCGGCAGAATTCTTCGTTTCTGAGAGGGAGTGTTGACGCCGGGGCAGAATTTGTGGACTTTCACGACAGCAAAGCTGGCGCCAAACCTGGATTGATTAAGCAACTGTGGAGGGGCTGAGCACCACATGGAACACAAATCGATTCCAATGGAGAACAGAGCGAGATTCGCTGGGTCCATAATTGACACTCGGGAGGCTGACAAGCTGCCGACACACACACACACTTCATTCCCCTCCCAGACACATCCCAGCCAACAAGATGGCACAGGTTGTGCCCATTAGGGCTGATGGGTCGGCTGGGGCCAGAGGGCACCTGGGGGTGGTGGCCTGAAGGGAACAAGTATATGACCTGTGGCCCTAAATTCAAAGTGGGCTGTCACCGGTGTGCGCAGCTGCATGGCTGCCTTATCGGCTGCGGCAATGGTGTTAAGTGCCCGTCCACCCCGACCCCACAGCCCACCTCCTGGCCACCCTCCGCTACGCGCCCTGGCAGAAGCCTCCCGGCCAGCGGCACAACTGTCAGAAAACTATGGTGATGTTCCTCCGTACCCCTTCTCTCTCCCTCAGGAACAGCGCCGTCAGGAACTCAGCCCATCAGAGGCGGAGAATCGTGGAGACCCTACAGAATACCAGGTCAAGCCCGCTAATGATATGCAAACTGTCTATTGTACGTGCATTGCAGGCCACATTGACGCCGCCAAGGTAACGGAGAATGGTGATCTGCTGTCAAATTGGCGCCCACCACGATTTTAATATCGGAACCTATTCTCCGCCCAATCGCAATTTGCGATTTCGGTGTCAACTGAGAATCCCGCCCATTATCTTTGGACGTACATCTTATGGGGATGTGGAAAGAAAGAGGAAACTGAATAATGGAGAATGCTTTGCACTTGCATTTAAAATGTATAAATTCTAGGTGGCTCATGAAGCATGGAGTTGAAAGTGCAATGTATTTGCTGTGCTGAGAAATTAAATCGTGGCTGTGCATTCTCCTACCCAGAAGAGATTTTGTATTTTGGCAAACTATCAAGCTGCCCACACTTGCCATTTAATGTGGTCAGTGTTCCTGAATGCACAATGGAGCAGAAGATAAACACATTCTTTGTTATCACCCTTCTGAGAATTGAATACTGCAATCTCCAGAAGTAACTTGGCCCCTGTGATTTTAGATGCCATATTGAGTAAGTTGGTGTGGAATTCCACATATACACACCAATAAGAGTCAAGAGTTAGGAACAAATTCTAGCATGAATGACCATCCTCTGATTAGCTTCACAATCCCTTGTATACAAGGTTATCTTTTTGTGCTATGCCATATTGGTGCTAGTACAGTACATCCCCAACCACACAGCTTGCCACAACCCAAAAACAAAATGGCCAGAATTTTGAACAAATGTACTCATTCATAGGATGTGGGTGTCACTGGCATTTAAGTCTGCCACTACTTGCCCTGAAGATGATGGTGGTGAACTACCACCTTAACCTGCTGCAGCCTGCCATAAGCAGTTTATTTTTTTCATTCCATCCTTAAAGTTACAAATCCATTGTGCAGAGTGGACAGGGCAAACCCTTAATTCATCTCATTGTTTGCTCCAAAAACAAGTTCAAATGCAAATTGAAACCTAGTTGTGGCCTCCACAAGAGAGACATACAAGATCCAAGCTGATGAGAAAAGGCATTGCACCTCATCTGGGCTTGATCTTAGCCAAAAGGCCGAGAAACGATGCCATAAGCAGTTAGATATGAGTGTTTTACGTGGTAATTCAGAGGGCAGTGAGAATCAACACCTTACTGTGCACCTGGATCACCAGACCAGATCAAGACAGTAGATTCCTAAAGGATATTAGTGAACCAGTTGTGTTTTTTACGATAATCTGGTAGTTGGATGATCATCATTCTTCCCATATCTGCGTGGGTTTCCTCCGGGTGCTCTAGTTTCCTCCCACAGACCAAAGATGTGCAGGTCGATTGGACATGTTAAATTGCCCCATGTCCAAAGATGTGTAGGTTAGGTTAAGGGGTTATATTGGGATGGGGAGGGCAGTGGAAGAGAGTGTGCTTGGGTGGAGTACTCTTTCAAACGCGTGGTGCAGACTCGATGGGCCGTCTGCCTCCTTCTACACTGTAGGAATTCTATCATTACTGAGGTTAGCTATTCCAAATGCTGCAGTGGGATTTGAACTCTTGTCCAAGCCTCTAGATTACTAGCTCAGTAACATAATCATAATGCCATCTTCCTGACTCGATGCTAGCAACTGGGCAGACCCATGTTTCTGAATGGAAGTAGCTTGGGTATGTAGGATCACCATGGAGACATTTAGATGAGTATATATCCAATGAGTAAAAGTTCCCAGAATAAGCTCAGCTGTGAGTGGTAGAATTGACATATTTTCAAAAATATGCAATCCCCCTACACTGTGCACTTCCTTAAATCGAGTTTTTTAAAAAAAAAAGCTCTCCTAACAAGTAAAAGAAAAAAGGAAACGTTTTCACACCAATGTGCTGTAATTTTATTCACTATCCTAATATGCCATGTCCACTGGTTCCCCTTCGTATTCTGTTAGTTACATCCTCAAAAAGCTACAGGTTTGTTAAACATTATTTCCCTTTTCATAAATTCATGTTGACTCGACCCAACCATACAATTATTTTCCAAGTGTCCTGTGATCACATCCTTTATAATAGATTCTAGCATTATTCCTACTATTGATGTCAGGCTAATAGGTCTGTAGTACCTGTTTTCTCTCTCCCTCCTTTCTTAAATAGCAGGATCACATTTGGTTCCTTCCAGGAACTGTTCCAGAATATATTGAATTCTCGAAGATGACCACCAACTTATTGTTAACTCTGTACAGCCACCTCCCTCTACTCACTGGGATGTAGATCATCAGGTGGGCGGCTAGGTGGGTAGCATTGCTGCCTCACAGCTCCAGGGACCTGGGTTCAATTCCGGCCTCGGGTGACTGTCTATGCGGAGTTTGCACTTCCCTCCTCCCCCCCCCCCCCCGTGTCTATGTGGGTTTCCCCCGGGTGCTCCGGTTTCCTCCCATAGTCATAAAATGTGCAGGTTAGGTGGATTGGCCACGCTAAATTGCCCCTTAGTGTCCAAAGGTTAGGTGGGCTTACGGGGGACAGGGTGGAGGTGTGGGCGTGAGTAGGGTGCTCTTTCAAGAGCCAGTGTAGAGTCGATGGGCTGAATGACCTACTTCTGCACTTTTGATTGGTGATTCTAGGTGCTGGGGATTTATCAATTTTCGGCACGACCTCATCATTTCTTATTGTTTCTCGTTCTCACTCGTCCCTTGGCTTGGAAGGTTTTCTTTATCTTCCTGCACGAAGACAGCGACAAAGTATTTGGTATCTTTCTCTGCTATTTCCTTATTCCCCATTATAAATTTCCCATTTCAGCTTGGAGTGGATCCACATTTGCCTGTGCTAACCATTTCCTTTTCACATACCTCTAGACGTTTTTACAGCCGTCTTTTTGTTTCTTGCCAGTTTCAGTTCCTATTTCATTTTCTCTTCAGTTTCTTGGTCCTCCTTTTGCTGAATTCCAAAATGCTTCCAATCGTAAGGCTTAATACTTTTTTTTTCTTTTGGCAACCTTAAGCCTATTCCTTTGATCTAATTGAATCCTTAACTTGTTGGCCATGGTCGGATCACCTTTTCTGGTTTTCTTGCCTTGTCCTCTCTTTAATACATCTTCCTACTTGATTCCTCGCCCATACTATTTAGTTTAAAAGCCCTCTCTCTACAGTCCTAGTTATGACTCGCCAGAATACTGTTCAGGTGAAGACAACTCTCACTTTACCCAGCACAGGGCAAATGGCCCATGAATTTATACCTACTTCTCCCACATCAATCTTTGAGCCATGCGTTAACACTGATTTGATTTACCCTACTTCCATTTGCTGTAGATCAGGTGAGAAATTATTCCCTCTTGAGGTTCTTTGGCTCCTACCTACCCATATTCTCAAAGCACGACCTCTTTCATAGTTCTGCCGAGGTCATTGGTATCTATGTAGACCATGACGACCAAATCCTTACCACAGCAAGTTTCTCTTCAGCTATGAGCCGATGTCCTGAATCCTGGTACCGGGCAGACACAACAGCCTCCTGGACTACTGTTCCTTGCTTCACTACATTCCCATTAACTCTCCCTGCTTGAATGGCTTCCTCTATCATGGTGCCATGATCGGTTTGCTTATCCATGCTGCAGTCCCTTGTTTCATCCATGCAGGCTGCTTGAATTTGTTGGACAATTGAAAGGGCTGAGGCTGCTCCATTTATACCTTCCAGATCCCCATATCTTGAAGTCTCATCCTCCCTGCCCCTAGCCAAATCAGACAACCCTATCCTAAGGGATGTGACCATGTCGTGGAAGAAGTGCCCAGAGGTAACTTTTCCCCCTCCCAAATGTGTTGCAGTGTCTGCAGCTCGGCCTCCAGTTCAATGACTCTGAGCTGAATTTCCTCCCAGCTGCAGGCACTTACTGCAGACATCTTTGCCTCAGAATCACACCTACAGCTGCCACGCATCACCCGCCCTGCCATTAAATTTTAATTAATGTCTCTAGTTATGCCTGCACTTAATCATTTCAATAAATATTCCACTTCCCTAGTTGAGGTAAATATGAAACACTCACTGCCAATCTGATGTTAGCAAATCTTCATATTACTAAGAAAACCAAACAATTACCCGAGTTTTGAAAGATAGCACAAGAAATGGGAGCAGGAGTGGACCATACAGACTGTCGAGCCAGCTCTGCCATTCAATATGATCATTGTTGATCTTGGGCTTCAACTCTACACCTCCCTGCTCTCCCAATCCCTTAATTCCCCAAGAGATCAAAGATCTGTCTATCCCATCGTTAAATTAATTCAACGATGGAGCATCCAAGACCCTCTGGGTAGAGGATTCCACAGATTCACAACCAGACGGAAATAATTCCTCTCCACTCTAAATGATTTGCCTGTATCCTGAGGCTGTGCCTCCATGTTTTAGATTCCCTGATCAGCATAAACAATAGACTGGATTCTCCATTTCTGGGACTGTCCCCAAGCGTTGTGAAAACTGTGGTCTTTTATGGCAGGAAAACTTGGGTCAAAAGGCCACAGATTTACTGTCTTGCATGGGGCTAGCAGGCAGCTGGCGTAGAGCTCGCAGCTCTTAGCTGCTGATCCGGCCCCCCGTACTTCCGGGTCAGAGGCTGGGCATGCGCACGGCGGCGGCCTCCAGCGGTCCTGTCGTGCTCCATGGCGGACTCAGCCCATGGACCTGGACCGCCGAAATAGTGCCCCGCATCGGCTGCTTGCATGCCCTGGACCGCCCGCACACATAGCCCCCAGTCCTGAATGAAGCCCACCTTGCCCTCCGATCGGCCCACCTCCCGACTGTGGCAGCCCTGGACTGCGTCTGCAGCCACCACGCGAGTATCATGGATGGTGGGAACGTGTTAGAACCACGCCGTGGGGAATTTGGCCAGTCGGGGACGGAGAATCGCGGGGCGGGCCTCGATAATGGATACTCGGGTGGAGTACGCCGATTTTCGGGGGAGGGGGGGAGAGAGAATTGCGAAACCGGCAACGGTCCCGATTTTGTGTGCGGAAACGGATTCTCTGCACGGTCGCCGTACGCGATTTCGGCGCGGGGTGCGGAGAATCCAGCCCAATGTCTTCACATCCAACATATCAAAGTCTCTTCAGAATTTTGTTCAAGTCTCTTCAGAATTTTGTACATTTCAATGAGAGTGCCGCTCATTCTTCAAAATTCCAGCCTCCTGTCATAGGGCAACCCCTCACCTCAGGGACCAATTTACTGCCTCCAATGCAATTATACATAAATGAGAAAAATACTCATCAAGCACCTGTTTTCCTGTGATGTCGCACTTTGATGTTTCTTAGGCGCCAGTTGGTCAGTTCTGGAGTCAGAAATTGGACTGTCTGGCTCTTTTTGGTATCCGTCTTCAGGCCCTTCACCCCTCCTGGGGAGCATAGCTTGGCATGACGGGCCATGGGGAGGTCAGTGGGTGGATGTAGCTTGGCATGGGATGTGCTGTGGATGCATGAATGGGCATGGGGAGTGTGTGGGTAAGTGAGGGATGGTTGTGCATGGGGAGTGTGTGGGTAAGTAAGGAATGATGAGCATGGGGAGTGTGTGGGTAAGTGAGGGATGATGGGGCATGGGGAGTGTGTGGGTAAGTGAGGGATGATGGGGCATGGGGAGTGTATGGGTAAGTGAGGGATGCTTTATGTTATATTATAATGTTTAAACTTGGGGCTCCAGCACATCGTCCAGAAAGAGACCTTCTGCCTCGCCCGATTCTGCACCCAACATCATCCTCTGTTTTTCCCGGGTCGTCCACCCTGATTTCTCATCGAACCCACTCCCGAAACAAAATTCCAATCTCCAGGAAGTTCTGGTTTGTGGAGCGAGGAATTCTCCTGTCTTTGTGCACCTAACCCAGAAGGGTTCTAGAACAAAGAACAAAGAAAAGTACAGCACAGGAACAGACCCTTCGGCCCTCCAAGCCTGTGCCGACCATGCTGCCCGTCTAAACTAAAATCTTCTACACTTTCTGGGTCCGTATCCCTCTATTCCCATCCTATTCATGTATTTGTCAAGATGCCCCTTAAATGTCACTATCGTCCCTGCTTCCACCACATCCTCCAGCAGCGAGTTCCAGGCACCCACTACCCTCTGTGTAAAAAAAATTTGCCTCGTACGTCTACTCTAAACCTTGCCCCTCGCACCTTAAACCTATGCCCCCTAGTAATTGACCCCTCTACCTTGGGGAAAAAGCCTCTGACTATCCACTCTGTCTGTGCCCCTTGTAATTTTGTAGACCTCTATCAGGTCACCCCTCAACCTCCGTTGTTCCAGTTAGAACAAACCAAGTTTATTCAACCGCTCCTCATAGCTAATGCCTTCCATACCAGGCAACATCTTGGTAAATCTCTTCTGCATCCTCTCTAAAGCCTCCACATCCTTCTGGTAGAGTGGCGACCAGAATTGAACACTATACTCCAAGTGTGGCCTAACTAAGGTTCTATACAGCTGCAACATGATTTGCCAATTCTTATACTCCACGCCCGGGCCAATGAAGGCAAGCATGCCGTATGCCTTCTTGACTACCTTCTCTACCTATGTTGCCCCTTTCAGGGACCTGTGGACCTGTACACCTGGATCTCTGACTGTCAATACTCTTGAGGGTTCTACCATTCGCTGTATATTCCCTACCTGCATTAGACCTTCCAAAATGCATTACCTCACATTTGTCCGGATTAAACTCCATCTGCCATCTCTCTGCCCAAGTCTCCAAACGATCTAAATCCTACTGTATCCTTCGACAGTCCTCATCGCTATCCGCAATTCCACCAACCTTTGTGTCATCTGCACACTTACTAATCAGACCAGTTACATTTTCCTCCAAATCATTTATATATACTACGAACAGCAAAGGTCCTAGCACTGATCCATGCGGAACACCACTAGTCACAGCCCTCCAATCAGAAAAGCACCCTTCCATTGCTACTCTCTGCCTTCTATGACCTAGCCAGTTCTGTATCCATCTTGCCAGCTCACCCCTGATCCCGTGTGACTTCATCTTTTGTTCCAGTCTGCCATGAGGGACCTTGTCAAAGGCCTTACTGAAGTCCATATAGACAACATCCACTGCCCTACCTGCATCAATCATCTTTGTGACCTCTTCGAAAAACTCCTATCAAGTTAGTGAGACACGACCTACCCTTCACAAAACCATGCTGCCTCTCGCTAATACGTCCATTTGCTTCCAAATGGGAGTAGATCCTGTCTCGAAGAATTCTCTCCAGTAATTTCCCTACCACTGACGTAAGGTTCACCAGCCTGTAGTTCCCTGGATTATCCTTGCTACCCTTCTTAAACAAAGGAACAACATTGGCTATTCTTCAGTCCTCCGGGACATCACCTGAAGACAGTGAGGATCCAAAGATTTCTGTCAAGGCCTCAGCAATTTTCTCTCTAGCCTCCTTCAGTATTCTGGGGTACATCCCATCAGGCCCTGGGGACTTATCCATCTTAATATTTTTCAAGACGCCCAACACCTCGTGTTTTTGGATCTCAATGTGACCCAGGCTTTTTACACACCCTTCTCCAGACTCAACATCCACCAATTCCTTCTCTTTGGTGAATACTGATGCCAAGTATTCATTTAGTACCTCGCCCATTTCCTCTGGCTCCACACACAGATTCCCTTGCCTATCCTTCAGTGGGTGAACCCTTTCCCTGGCTACCCTCTTGCTTTTTATGTAGTGTAAAAAGCCTTGGGATTTTCCTTAACCCTATTTGCCAATGACTTTTTGTGACCCCTTTTAGCCCTCCTGACTCCTTGCTTCAAGTTCCTTCCTACTTTCCTTATATTCCACACAGGCTTTGTCTGTTCCCAGCCTTCTAGCCCTGACAAATGCCTCCTTTTTCTTTTTGACGAGGCCTACAATATCTCCCGTTATCCAAGGCTCTCGAAATTTGCTGTATTTATCCTTCTTCCGCACAGGAACATGCCGGTCCTGAATTCCTTTCAACTGACATTTGAAAGCTTCCCATATGTCAGACGTTGATTTACCCTCAAACATCCGCCTCCAGTCTAGGTTCTTCAGTTCCCGCCTAATATTGTTATAATTAGCCTTCCCCCAATTTAGCACATTCACCCTAGGACCACTCTTATCCTTGTCCACCAGCACTTTAAAACATACTGAATTGTAGTTCTAGTTCTGTGGAGAGGCACTGGGAAGTAGCCAAGTAACTTCCTTACAAGCAGGGTGAAAAATCTTTTTTATCAATGGTTGTATAAGCTGTACCTCCTCAGTTATGTGAAGTTGGCAGTGGGCAGGAAAGATAGACTGGGGTGGGGCGGTCTGTGACTTTGCAGTGGAAATGTACTTTATTTTTTTTTTTAAAGTAATTTTTGTTTTAGAAATTGCAGAAAAATAATATATTTGCTCAATAGAAAGCAGGACCTTGCATTGTAGAGTGGTCTTCACAGCCTCAGGATGCCAGTTAGTCATTGCTGCATAAGTAAACTCCGGCACCAGTATGTGCACAGAGGTAAAAATTAACAAGGGCCTGTTTGACCCCGCATTAGCACTCCTAGAGAGGCCAGAAGTCATCCCAAAATTGGGCCTTCGATTTTATTTGCATGTCCTGGGCATGTTGCCAGCACCTGTCAGACCTCCTTTGGTAACTGATCCCTCAACAAAGAGGATTCGGGATCATGGGAGGTGGTTGTTCTACTGGGAACATGAAGGTGCTTGGCAAATGATTGCCAGTGTATGAAGTTGGAGGAGGACAGCACTGAGGATTTTTTTGGCTTGGTATAGCTTTAGTTGACGAGATGTAGAAGATGCATAGAGCCCATCTTTACAGAATAGACTCCTTCCTCCCCAGAACTGGTGCTAATGCACCATAAAACCGGAACCCATCGCCTCTTGGTAGCTAAATAAAGTTGTTAATTGCATTTTTATTTATGCAAGAACAAAGATGAGTTAAATTTATGTTGATTCCTCTATTCAATTTAATTCTGTGAATCCAGATTGTTTGAAGGTTGCAATGTGAATTGTTGCATTGTCACTCTCTTCTCTTGTAGTTTTGTATGTAATTTGCAAGCCAAAAGTGAAGCTTGGAAATATGTTAGCCTGCCTGG
Organism: Scyliorhinus torazame; assembly: GCF_047496885.1. NCBI lineage: Eukaryota > Metazoa > Chordata > Chondrichthyes > Carcharhiniformes > Scyliorhinidae > Scyliorhinus > Scyliorhinus torazame. The sequence goes on from NC_092715.1 coordinate 182,969,210, forward strand.
GCAGTTGCCAAATGCTTAAATAACTGATGTGAAGCACATAGTTATTCTTTTACAGCCTTAATTAAACTCCTGATCCCATTTCCGTTCATGATCGCAGTTTGCACTGTGACCTATAGGTTAGTATCTGAGGACTAAATGAGTTTTGGGTTTTAATCCACTACCTATTTTCTTGGAATAATAGACTGCCACATGTCCAGCTTGTAACGGGTGTTCCAAAAGATATGCAGAAGATACAGTTGCACATAATTAGTGAAGCCAGGGAAAATGCTTTGATTCAAGTTCATCCAAGCATTTTGGTTACATATTTTCTATGCATTAAATCAGCATCATGCAATGGGGCTGATATTTTTACTTGCTGTCTTTCTCAACTGAGATTGTTTTAAAAAAAAAAAAAAAAAAAAAAAAAATTTACTAGATGTGGCCGTCGCTGATTAGGCATGGTAGCACAGTGGTTAGCACGGTGGTTTGCAGCTCTAGGGTCCCAGGTTCGATTCCCTGCTTGGGTTACTGCCTGTGCGGAATCTGCACATTCTCCCTGTGTCTGCTCCGGTTTTCTCCAGGTGCTCCGGTTTCCTCCCACAAGTCCCAAAAGATGTGCTGTTAGGTAATTTTGACATTCTAAATTCTCCCTCTGTGCCTGAACAGGCACCAGAGTGTGGCGACTAGGGGACTTACACAATAACTTCATTGCTCATTGCAGTGTTAATGTAAGCCACTTGTGACACAAAAAATATTATTATTTATTGCCCACCCAAGTTGTCCTTTGGAAGGTGCTGGTGGAGTTGCCTTCTTGAACCACTGCAGTCCCTGAAGTGGAGGTACATGCACCGTGCTGTTAGGGAGGGTGTTCCAGGATGTTGCTCCAGCAACAGTGACGGAACAGCGATATATTTCCAAGTTGGGATGGTGAATGACTTTGAGAGGAATGTTTGATGGTAGTGGATTTGGAAGGTACTGTCTAAGGAGCCTTGGTGAGTTCCTGCAGTGCATCTTGTAGATGGCACCACTATTCTTTGTCGTTGGAAGGATTGAATATTTGTGCCCGTGTGTGCGTGGGTTTCCTCCGGGTGCTCCGGTTTCCTCCCACAGTCCAAAGATGTGCAGGTTAGGTGGATTGGCCATGATAAATTGCCCTTAATGTCCAAAATTGCCCTTAGTGTTGGGTGGGGTTACTGGGTTATGGGAATAGGATGAGGTGTTGACCTTGGGTGGGGTGCTCTTTCCAAGAGCCGGTGTAGACTCGATGGGCCGAATGGCCTCCTTCTGCACTGTAAATTCTATGATAAACCCAAACATTGATCCACTCAGGGCGAACTTGATTTTCTCAAGCCTGAGAAACTTGGCCATGTCACTAACCCATACCCCGCTTTCGGGGGCTCCGAGTCGCTCCATGCTAATAAGATCTGTCTCCGGGCTGCCAAGGAGGCAAAGGCCAAAGCGTCAGCCTCTCTCGCCCCTGGACTCCCGGGTATTCTGACACTCCAAAGATCGCCACCTCTGGACGTGGCGCCACCCTCTTTTTTAGCACCGTGGACATGACGTCGGCAAATCCCTGCCAGAATCCTCTAAGCTTCAGACAGGCCCAAAACATGTGGACATGATTTGCAGGCCCTCCTGCACACCTCACACACTGCCCTCTACCACAAAAAAGCTGCTCATCTGGGCCACCTTCATGTGAGCTCGGTGTACCACCTTGAATTGTATCAGGCTGAGCCTGGCACATGATGAGGATGCTTAGACCATCCTCCCACAGACCACCTTCTAGCTCCTTACCCAGCTCATCTTCCCACTTGCGCTTCACCTCCCCAATCTGAGTTCCCTCCCACTCCATAAGTTCTTTATAAATCTCCGAGACCTTCCCCCTCCCCCACCCCTGTTTTTTGATACTACCTTATCCTGTATCCCGTGTGGCGGTAGAAGCGGAAAGGTCGCAACCTACCTTCGCACAAAGTCCCTCAGCTGCAGATAGCGAAACATATTCCCACCCGGCAATTCGAACTCCTCCTCCAAACAAGGAAAGCTCCCATCAATAAACCGATCTCCCAGCCTCTCAGTCCCTCCTCTCTGCCACCTCCGAAACCCCCCCCCCCCTCCAACCTCCCCATGACAAACCGGTAATTGCCACAAATTGGAGCCCACACCGACACCCCTCCACTCCCATATGCTTCCGCTACTGTCCCCAAACTCTCAGAGACGCCACCACCACAGGGCTTGTGGGATACTGAGGCGGCGAGAACAGCAGAGGTGCCGTGACCAGTGCGCCTAAACTTGTACCCATACATGATGCTGCCTCCACTCCCTCCCATACTGACCCCTCCCCCACTTCCTGATCATGGCTTTATTTGCCACCCAGTAGTAATTCCTAAAGTGCGGCAGGGCCAAGCCCCCGGGCTCGCTCCAACAGCACTTTCCTTACTCTCAGATTTTACCCGTCCACACATTCACACAAACCCAGAGATCATCGCATTAACCTGCTTAAAAAAGGCCTTTGGTATAAAAATAGGGAAACGCTGGAAAACAAACCAGAATCTCGGGAGAACCGTCAGCTTTACGGTCTGTGCCCTCCCCGCCAGTGACAACGGGAGCATGTCCCACTTCCGAAAGTCCTCCTTCGTTTGCTCAACTAACCTGACCACATTTTATTCATGAACTACTCCCATCCCCATGCAACCTGAATTCCCAAGTATCAGAAACTCCCACCACTTTAAATGGCAACTCCCCCAGCCTCCTCTCCTGCCCCCTCGCCTGGATCACAAAAACCTCACTTTTCCCCACATTCAATGTATACCCGAGAACCGACCAAATTCCCCAAAGATCCGCATAATCTCTCCCATCCCCCCCCAAAAAAAACGGGTCAGAAATATACAGGATATATAGGTCATCCGCATATGACGAACCCGAACTAGCCTCTTCCAGTACTTTGACACTCTCTCTGCACCAGCGCCAATGGCTCTGTCGCCGAGGCAAACAACAGTGGGGAAACTGGACATCACTGCCTCGTCCCCCACCTCAGTCTAAAATATTCCAAGCTCACCCGGTTCGTCCGCACATACTCACCGGCGCCTAGTCTACAAAATCCTGCCCAAACCCAAGCCACCCCAGGACCTCCAATATATACTTCCACTCCACCCTGTCGAAGGCCTTCTCCACGTCCATAGTGACCACCACCTCCCCCAGCACCCCAGAAAACTTATAAAATTTCACTGGGTATCCGTCCAGTCCCGAGGCCTTGTCTGACTGCATGTCCTCCAATCCTTCTACTACTTCCACAATCTCGATCGGGCCTCCCAGCCCCTCCACCAAACCTTCCTCCACCTTCGGAAACTCCAAACCCTCCAAAAATTGCCTCATCCCCTCCACTCCAGCTGGGGGCTCTGACTCATTCAGCCGACTATAAAATTCCTTGAATATCCCGTTCACCCCCGCTGGGACCAAAATCGTGTTTTCCCCCCTCTATCCTTTACTCTTTCTATCTCTCTGGTCGCCTCCCTTCTCATGAGCTGGTGTGCTAGCATCCTACTGGCCTTCTTCCCACACTCCTATACCGCCCCTCTCGCCTTCTTCCACTGCCCCAATGCCTTCCCTGTGGATATCAGACCAAACTCCATCTGCAGCTTCTGCTGCTCCTTCGACAACCCTGCCTCAGGGGCTTCAGAGTACCTTCTATCCACCTGGAGAATCTCACTAACCAGCCTATCCACCTCTTTCGCTCCACCTTCTCCCTATGAGCCTGTACCGGAATCAGCTCTCTCCCCTCCCCCCCCCCCCCCCCCCCCCCCCCCCCAACCCCCCAAACTACTGCCTTCAGTGCCTCACAAACTGTTGCTGCCGAAACCCCCCGTGTCGTTTATCTCCAAATAATTCTGGATGGCCGCCCTCTCCCGCCCGTACACCAACTCATCCGCTAACAGTCCTACATCCAGTCTCCATTGCGGGCGCTGACCCCCCTCCTTGCTCATCCATAAATCCACCCAGTGTGGGGCATGGTCCGACACAACAATCGCCGAATATTCGGCATCCACCACCCCCAGCCAGCAAAGCCCTGTTCAAAACGAAAAAAATCAATCCGGGAGTACACGTTGTGTACATGGGAGAAAAAAGAAAACTCCTTTGCTCTTGGCCATCCGAACCGCCACGGATCTACCCCTCCCATCTGTTCCATAAACCTCTTTAGTTCCTTCGCCGCGGCTGGCACCCTCCCTGTCCTTGAACTCGACCGATCCAACCTCGGACGCCCCCCTCCCACCCCACCCCATGATCAGCCTATGTGAGTCCAAGTCCGGGATCCACCCAAACACCGGCCTCATAACCCCCGTGTCTCCCAGTTTGGTGCATAGATATTCACTAATACCACCGGCATTCCCTCCAGTTTCCCACTCACCATAACGTGTCCCCCCACCCACCCACCCGAGTCCGCTGCTATAATCAAGGAGGTCCTAGTTTTAGAGTCCAGCCCCAAATGGAATACCTGCCCAACTCACTCCTTCCACAACCTAGCCTGATCAGCTACCCTCGGGTGCGTCTCCTGTAGCATTAACAAGCAAGCCCTCTTGACAGGCCCATTCAGCCCTCTCGCGTTCCATGTGATCAGCCTGGTCCGTCCGGGGGCAGCGCACCCCCCCCCCCAACCCAGCGAACCTTTCTTAGGCCAGCCTCTATCCCGCGCCTCCTCAGGCCCGCCCTCAGGCACCCACTGCCATCGACCCCATATTTGTCTCCATCGCCAGTCCCTCCCCTATCAGCAGATCAATAACCCCTCCCTCCCCCACCCCATAACAAAATAACAAACCTGACCACCCCCCCCCCTCAACAAACTGATCACTTGCTCGCCCCACATTGCGCTTCCGTGAGCTAGCCCGCCCAGGTAGCCTGGTAGACCCCGCCCATGGCGCCAAGCATCCTCCCCCACCCCTTGAACATCCATATGCAAAACATTACAATCCCCAACAAATACAGAAGAAAATACCACCCTCCTTCCCACATTAAGAACAAAGTTAACCCGCAAACAAAACGGAGAAACGGCCCCAAACATAGTGCAAAAACAATACATACAAAACTCAAAGAGAAAAGTAATTCAGCAGCATATCAAGAACGCAACTACTCGTCCCCAAGTTCAATGTCCTCCATCGCCTGCCAGTCCCCTGTCCTTAACAAAGTTCATCGCCTCATCTGGTGATCCGTAATAAAGTTCCTGGCCCTCATAAGTGACCCACAAACGTGCTGGGTACAGCATGCCAAACTCCACCCCCTTCTTAAAGAGGTCCGATTTCACCTTATTAAACTCTCCCTTCTTTTGGCCAGTCCCGCACCCAAGTGCTGGTAAAAACGCAGCTCGTTGCCTTCCCATATGCAGCTCTTCATCTGTCTGGCCCACCTCAAGATCTGTTCCTTGTCCAGGAACCGGTGCATTCACCATCGCCCTCAGCGGCTCATTCCTCAGCAGCTTCCTCCTCAGCGCTCTGTGCGCCCTGTCCACCTCCAAGGGTCAATCAAACGCACCATCCCCCAGCAGCTTCTCATATGTCCCTGCGTCCGATCCGTGGCTGCCCTCCGGAAGGCCGACAATCCTCGGGTTCTGCCTACACGACCTGTTCTCCAAATCCTCCACTTTCTCTTGCAGCCTCTTCTGGTGGTCCTTCATCAGCCCATCTCCACCGCCATCGCGGCTATCATCGTGTTCCGCAACCGCCTCTTCCGCCTTTTGGATCGCCTGGCCCAGGGGTTCCAATATCTGCTCCACACGATCAATCCCTGTCCTAATCGGATCCAGGTATTCCATTCTTTGCTGAGCGGAATGTCTCCTGGAGAAAGACCACCAGCTGCTCCGTTAACTACTGGGCCGGCAGTTTCGGTCCCTGACCCTCCACCATATTCTCCTGTGCTGCAGACTCCACTCCTGTCTTCGAGCAACGATCTTTCCTTTTCAGACCACTTCTGGTCCAGAAATCCATACACTGGTGGGGAATTCTTCTCCTCTACTTCACCAGTCTCCTGTTTTGTCGATCAAACCCACCGTAAATCTGGGAAAAAGGTCCACCACGAGCGGAAGCTACCAAATGAGCGACCACTCACTCCATGGCCGCCACCGGAAGTCGCCGAACATCCTCACTTGTAACCTTGTGATGGAAGGGAGGTTATTAATGAAGCAGCTGAAGCTGAAGAGCGTCACCATCATAAGTTGAAATCGCAAAGGATTAAACTTGCATTTAAATATACGGTTAGATTACTGGAGGAGTCCACAAGTCTACACTTGTGTTGCAAGGATGATTATTTGTGTGAAAAATATGCATTTTTGTAACTATTGGTGAAGTACAGTTGAAGATCATTGCAAAGGTTGTGGTGGGTTGAAGAGTGGCGAAGGTTGAAGTGTCTAAAGATGAGGGATGATGAGTGTTAAGATGCATAAAGAGAGAAACAGTGTAATTGCTTCTGGAGTTTGCTATAGAATGTTACCGCACCTCAATCAATAAAATTGTGGAAGAAAAGAATTATTCATGGCGTGGTATATGTTAATGTGTGGCATAGATTAATTATTGTGGTTCCATTTCCAAAGTTACATCATTGAAGAAAATTCACACTCCTAACATATTCAATCATTGTATGTGATATTTTATTAATATTGAATAGACTATTCAGTGCCATTAACTTTATCATTGCCACAATTTTATACTGAATGGTTTTCTATTGTGAACTGATGTACTGTTCTGGTTTTATGGTGAACTTTATCATCCGTCTGATTTATTGTTGGAATAGTTCTATTAAATTTAGACATGAAGTTGGCTCAGTGGAAAGCAGGACCAGGAATAAATTAGTTGCGTCATGCATTTACCCACTGACCTGTTGGGGTGTGTCAAAACACCTGTTTTTAAATGAGAATTGTCACTGAAAGTGGAGAGATGACATGTCTGAGGAATGGGATAAAGTTTGATCTTGAGTTGAAGAGCTCTATGTATGTATTTAAGGTTTTTCTCATGAAATATAATACTTCATATTCGATCCTAGCCTTTTACTCTCGGTAGACTTTGAGGCATGGTTACACTTGCACTCTGTTCTCAGACTACTATCTGGAATGTCTGAATTTAGTTGATATGGTTTGTGGTGATGTAAGCCTGCGGCAAAAATTCCACTCAAAAAATGCAGCTAATTCGATGCTGCTTGAGGCTAATTAATAGCTTAATGAGAAAGTACAATTAAGTCTAAGCTGAAGAATGTTAAGCACAGCGAAACTAAGTATTGACAGCACATTTCAGTTCCTGGCTGACATTGTTATTTAGGTACAAGTCTTCACAACCAATTAACATGTTTTTGAAGTGAGCATCTATTGAATTTGGGCAACAACTAGTTTCTAGAATTGGGGGGGGGCACGGTGGCGCAGTGGTTGGCACTGCTGTCTCACGGTGCCAAGGACCTGGGTTCGATCCCAGTCCTGTGTCACTGTCCATGAGGAGTATAAACATTCTCCTTGGGTTTGGCCCCCACAACCCAGAGATGTGCAAGGTAAGTGGATTGCCATGCTAAATTGCCCCCAAATTGGGAAAAAAAGAATTTGGGAACTCTACATTTATTTTAAACAACTAGCTTCTAGAATTTGAAGCTGAAGGGAAACAAATACAATGTTGATGTAGAGATGCTTCTGTCTGTAACTTATAGTTTAAATTTTGTATTTTTTAAATAAGTTGGTGAAATCTACAGTTACAAATTATGCCAGTGCCTCATAACAAAATTGGTCTTTGGAAATATGCACACGGTTGTCAGCGTCTCGTGGCCACATGAGTCACAGGACCACACACATGCTGAGCTAGCTGGGGCAACTATGGACAGCCTAAAATTGGCATCAATGAGCCGGGTTAACAAGATAAAAAATTTGCTTATTATCTGGATGCACTTGCTTAAGATTTGCAGGCTTGGTGGCACTGAATGAAGACTTGCATTCTCATGTCTGGGTTCAGCAGAAAAAGAGTGATGCTTTTATAAAAAAAAAGATGTTTGATAGTTAAATCTTTTAAAATTTGTTAGCGACTTGGAAAACCTGGGCAGGTGTGTACATTCATAGACACATTGACTTGATGCATAACATTCTTGTTGCTTCAGTTCACTGTCGACATATCTATGCTACAGAACATTCGCTGGATTTGCAGTTTCCAAGACAGACTTTCTTCTCTCTTCAATCTGTGTTGTGAAGCTGTCATGATATTCAGATAAACATCATAGTGTAAACATACATACACACTGATGGACAGATCAACGGACCAATCAATACACACACAACATCACAGCCAATCACAGGCAAGAGCATACACACTATAAAACGGGGAACACGACACTTCCCGCTCATTCCAGCAGGAGACAGCTCAAGACACAGAGCTCACAGCAAGCCACTCAGACGTTCACCATGTGCTGAGTGCTTCTCCAAGATAGTGTTAGGGCTAGGTCCACAGGTTAAAGGGTAATGAACGAACCACAGTAACCAGTTTACAGATGGTGTTATTGTTAGTAATAAGCGAGTTGTACCATCCGCAACAAAGAACATCGAACATAGAACATAGAAAATACAGCACAGAACAGGCCCTTCGGCCCACGATGTTGTGCCGAACCTTTGTCCTAGATTAATCATAGATTATCATTGAATTTACAGTGCAGAAGGAGGCCATTCGGCCCTTTGAGTCTGCACCGGCTAATGGAAAGAGCACCCTACCCAAACTCAACACCTTCACCCAACACCAAGGGCAATTTGGACATTAAGGGCAATTTATCATTGGCCAATTCACCTAACCCGCACATCTTTGGATTGTGGGAGGAAACCGGAGCACCCGGAGGAAACCCACGCAGACACGGGGAGGACGTGCAGACTCCGCACAGTCAGTGACCCAAGCCGGAATCGAACCTGGGACCCTGGAGCTGTGAAGCAATTGTGCTATCCACAGTGCTACCGTGCTGCCCTTGAGAACAAATAAGTCTACACTATATCATTTAACCGTAATCCATGTACCTATCCAATAGCTGCTTGAAGGTCCCTAATGTTTCTGACTCAACTACTTCCACAGGCAGTGCATTCCATGCCCCCACTACTCTCTGGGTAAAGAACCTACCTCTGATATCCCTCCTATATCTTCCACCTTTCACCTTAAATTTATGTCCCCTTGTAATGGTTTGTTCCACCCGGGGAAAAAGTCTCTGACTGTCTACTCTATCTATTCCCCTGATCATCTTATAAACCTCTATCAAGTCGCCCCTCATCCTTCTCCGTTCTAATGAGAAAAGGCCTAGCACCCTCAACCTTTCCTCGTAAGACCTACTCTCCATTCCAGGCAACATCCTGGTAAATCTTCTTTGCACCTTTTCCAAAGCTTCCACATCCTTCCTAAAATGAGGCGACCAAAACTGTACACAATACTCCAAATGTGGCCTTACCAACGTTTTGTACAGCTGCGTCATCACCTCACGGCTCTTAAATTCAATCCCTCTGTTAATGAACGCGAGCACACCATATGCCTTCTTCACAGCTCTATCCACTTGAGTGGCAACTTTCAAAGATGTATGAACATAGACCCCAAGATCTCTCTGCTCCTCCACATTGCCAAGAACTCTACCGTTAACCCTATATTCCGTATTCATATTTGTCCTTCCAAAATGGACAACCTCACACTTTTCAGGGTTAAACTCCATCTGCCACTTCTCAGCCCAGCTCTGCATCCTATCTATGTCTCTTTGCAGCCGACAACAGCCCTCCTTACTATCCACAACTCCACCAATCTTCGTATCGTCTGCAAATTTACTGACCCACCCTTCAACTCCCTCATCCAAGTCATTAATGAAAATCACAAACAGCAGAGGACCCAGAACTGATCCCTGCGGTACGCCACTGGTAACTGGGATCCAGGCTGAATATTTGCCATCCACCACCACTCTCTGACTTCTATCGGTTAGCCAGTTCGTTATCCAACTGGCCAAATTTCCCACTCTCCCATGCCTCCTTACTTTCTGCATAAGCCTACCATGGGGAACTTTATCAAATGCCTTACTAAAATCCATGTACACTACATCCACTGCTTTACCTTCATCCACATGCTTGGTCACCTCCTCAAAGAATTCAATAAGATTTGTAAGGCAAGACCTACCCCTCACAAATCCGTGCTGACTATCCCTAATCAAGCAGTGTCTTTCCAGATGCTCAGAAATCCTATCCTTCAGTACCCTTTCCATTACTTTGCCTACCACCGAAGTAAGACTAACTGGCCTGTAATTCCCAGGGTTATCCCTAGTTCCTTTTTTGAACAGGGGCACAACATTCGCCACTCTCCAATCCCCTGGTACCACCCCTGTTGACAGTGAGGACGAAAAGATCATTGCCAACAGCTCTGCAATTTCATCTCTTGCTTCCCATAGAATCCTTGGATATATCCCGTCAGGCCCGGGGGACTTGTCTATCCTCAAGTTTTTCAAAATGCCCAACACATCTTCCTTCCTGACAAGTATTTCCTCGAGCTTACCAATCTGTTTCACACTGTCCTCTCCAACAATATCGCCCCTCTCATTTGTAAATACAGAAGAAAAATACTCATTCAAGACCTCTCCTATCTCTTCAGACTCAATACACAATCTCCCGCTACTGTCCTTGATCGGACCTACCCTCGCTCTAGTCATTCTCATATTTCTCACATATGTGTAAAAGGCCTTGGGGTTTTCCTTGATCCTACCCGCCAAAGATTGTTCATGCCCTCTCTTAGCTCTCCTAATCCCTTTCTTCAGTTCCCTCCTGGCTATCTTGTATCCCTCCAATGCCCTGTCTGAACCTTGTTTCCTCAGCCTTACATAAGTCACCTTTTTTCTCTTAACAAGACATTCAACCTCTCTTGTCAACCATGGTTCCCTCACTCGACCATCTCTTCCCTGCCTGACAGGGACATACATATCAAGGACACGTCGCACCTGTTCCTTGAACAAGTTCCACATTTCACTTGTGTCCTTCCCTGCCAGCCTATGTTCCCAACTTATGCACTTCAATTCTTGTCTGACAACATCGTATTTACCCTTCCCCCAATTGTAAACCTTGCCCTGTTGCACGTACCTATCCCTCTCCATTACTAAAGTGAAAGTCACAGAATTGTGGTCACTATCTCCAAAATGCTCCCCCACTAACAAATCTATCACTTGCCCTGGCTCATTACCCAGTACTAAATCCAATATTGCCCCTCCTCTGGTCGGACAATCTACATACTGCGTTAGAAAAGCTTCCTGGACACACTGCACAAACACCACCCCATCCAAACAACCAACCGTGTTGGTTCATCTATGTAGCAGAGCACCCAACACGACATTGTACCAGGATTGGAACCCAGTAACTGTGAGACCTACCTACGAATCTTAAGGAATCCGCCATCCTGTGCCATGGACACCATCAGCCCACCGCCGCCGCTCCAAATCGCTGGTAACCTCGGTGTCAACTGGAAGCTGTTTAAACAGCGCTTCCAGTTCTTCCTAGAAGCCACAGAAAGGGAGAATGCTTAGGACACCAGGAAAATCGCCTTCCTCCTCTCCACGGAAGGGCAACACGCCATCCACGTCTACAACTCCCTGGTGTTCGCGGAATGTGAGGACGAGACGAAGTACAAGACGGTCCTTCTCAAACTCGAGCAACACTTCAGCGTCGAGGTAAATGAGAGTTTCGAGAGGTACCTCTTCCAGCAGCGCCTGCAGGGTACGAGGCCACCTCGGATTCCATGATTCGGGACCAGATTGTTTTTGGGGTCACCTCGGGCATCCTATGCCAGCAGCTCCTCAAAGTTAAAAGCCTCACCCTAGCCACTGCCATCGGCACGGCAGGGGTCCTACGCGGCCGAATCGACACGGCAGGGGTCCTACGCGGCCGAATCGACAAGGCAGGGGTCCTACGAGGCCGAGCGGGTCTAGGCGATCGAGCTGCCCGCGGCCCGGACGAGGGTGGCCATTTCGCGCGCTTTCCGCAGCCTCCTGCGCCAAAAGAGATGTTGACGCAGAGGGCCGTGACGCACAGGCGCGCTCTACGCAGGACCAAACTGCGCATGTGCGATGGCGCAACGAACGGATGACGTCACACGTGCAGCAACTGTGGATCCACGCATTTAAAGCGGCAATGACCGGCAAAGAACCGACAATGCGTCCGCTGTGGCAAGATGGCCCACTACGCTGTCTGCTGTCGAGCAGCTCAACCTGCTAACGTTCCCCAATTCCAACAGCCTCGCAGGGACGTGTGGACAACTCAGCCTCCGTACTCCGAGTCATACCCGGACGATATACAGACCGGTGATATAGATGACCGGGAAGCCTTCCGCATTGCGGTCATTGACAGGAACCGGATGCCTCCAAGCAGGACCCACCAGCCGATGCCAGTGAACAGTGTCAATCTGGGTGATGAATGGTGTGCCACCCTAACGGTCAACCGATCACGAATCACATTCCGTTTGGACACTGGTGCCTCCGCCAACCTAATAGCATGGTCAGCCTTCTACGCCTTGAAGGTCAGACCACCAATTCGGCCATCCCGTTGTAAGATGGTCAACTACAACGGAAACGTTATTCCGGCCATGGGATCCTGCCAGCTCCAGGTGACACACAATACATACACGGCCACATTGTCCTTCAAGATAGTTGGATCATCGAAGTGCGCCTAGCAGGGAGTCCAAGCATGCAAGTTTCTCCACCTCGTTCAGCGGGTACACGCTCTGTCTCCAGAAGGCACATCAGACTTCCTGGATGCAGAATTTAGGGCATAGCTCCACTCGCTCCTCGCCCACAACCAGGAGGCATTCGCGGGCATGGGCACACTGCCCTATACCTACAGAATACGGCTCAAACAGGATGCCACCCCGGTCATTCACGCACCTCGCAGGGTCCCAGCATCACTCAAAGACCGCCTCAAGCTGCAGGGTCTCCAGGACCAAGGGGTGCTATCCCGGGTCAAGGAGCCTATGCCATGGGTCAGCTCCATGGTGTGCGTTAAGAGGCCCTCTGGCAAACTCCGGATCTGCATCGAAAGACCTTAACAACAACATCATGAGGGAACACTACCCCATACCCAAACGGGAAGAGATCATGAGTGAAATGGCCCGGGCTAAAACTTTCACAAAGCTTGATGCCTCGAAGGGTTTTTGGCAGATTCAACTGGATCAGTCCAGCAGGAAGTTGTGCACCTTCAACACTCCTTTCAGCAGGTTCTGCTATAACAGAATGCTGTTTGGCATCATCTCTGTATCCGAGGTATCTCAGAGAATCATGGAACAGGTGATGGAGGGCATTGAAGTGGTGTGTGTCTATGTTGCCGACGTCATCATCTGGTCCACCACACCACAGGAGCACATCAGTTGTCTCCAGCGTGTCTTTGCCCGGATACGAGAACATGGCCTGCACCTCATCCGAGCCAAGTGTTCTTTCGGGCAAACTGAGCTAAAGTTTCTGGGGGACCACATATCCCGGTCAGGAGTGCGTCCGGATGCAGACAAGGTGAGCGCCATTACAGCCATGCCGCAGCCGGCAGACAAGAAAGCAGTGCTACGCTTTCTCGGGCTGGTCAACTTCCTGGGGAGGTTCATTCCCAACCTTGCCTCCCACACAACGGCTCTTCGCCACCTAGTAAAGAAGTCCACGGAGTTCCAGTGGCTGCCCACACACTAGTTGGAATGGGAGGAGCTCAAAATTAAGCTCACCACAGCCCCGGCATTGGCGTTCTTCGACACCTCTCGTGATACAAAGATCTCGACTGATGCCAGCCAGTCCGGCATTGGGGCGGTACTCCTGCAACGGGATGACACTGCATCATGGGCCCCGGTTGCCTATGCCTCGCGGGCCATGACCCCCACAGAACAGCACTATGCGCAGATCGAGAAGGAGTGCCTGGGTTTGTTAACCAGCATAGACAAGTTCCACGACTACGTGTATGGTCTCGCCCAGTTAACCGTGGAAACCGACCATCGCCCCCTGGTCAGCATCATACACGAGGACCTGAACGAGATGACCCCTCTCCTCCAGCGCATCCTGCTCAATCTCCGGAGGTACGACTTCCAACTGGCCTACACCCCGGGAAAGGACCTCATCATTGCGGATGCCCGATCCAGAGCAGTGAGCACACCGCCTGATTCGGTGGGGTTCGTCTGTCAGGTCGAAGCACAGGTGGCCTTCACATCGGCAAATCTGCCAGCTGATGATTCAAGTCTGGCCCATATTCGCCGGGAGACTCCGGCTGACCCCCTTCTACAACGGGTGATGCACCACATGACGGGAGGGTGGCTCAAAGGACAGTGCCCACAATTCTACAATGTCCAGGACGACTCGGCCGTCATTGATGGTGTCCTCCTAAAGCTGGACCGGATTGTGATTCCACACAGCATGCACAAGCTGGTCCTCGACCAACTACACGAAGGCCATCTGGGGGTTGAGAAGTGCAGATGGAGGGCCCGGGAAACTGTATACTGGCCGGGCATCAGCGACGACATTGCCAACATGGTGCTCAACTGCCCCACCTGCCAAAGGTTTAAGCTGGCGCAACCCCCTGAGACGCTTCAGCCCCATGAGTTGGTGACGTCCCCCTGGGTGAAGGTGGGTGTGGACCTTTTTCTTGTGCTTGGCAGGGACTACGTCATCATCATAGATTACTTTTCGAATTATCCAGAGGTCATACGCCTGCACGATTTGACATCCTCCGCTGTCATCAGGGCATGCAAAGAAACCTTCACTCGCCATGGCATTCCGCTTACTGTCATGTCGGACAATGGGCCCTGTTTTGCAGCCACGAATGGTCTTCTTTTGCTGCTTCGTATGGCTTCACACACATGACGTCCAGCCCTCTGCATCCCCAGTCAAATGGCAAGGCGAAAAAGGGCGTTCACATCGTCAAGCGGCTCCTCTGCAAGGCTGCTGATGCCAGATCGGATTTCTGCTTAGCCCTGCTGGCCTATCGCTCGGCCCCAGTAGCCACTGGCCTCACACCAGCCCAGCTGTTGATGGGTCGCACCCTTAGGACCACTGTGCCATCCATTCTGGTCCCTACACCCAACTATGCTCCAGTACTGCAAAGGGTGCGACAGCAGCGTGCTCAGCAGAAGGTGGCACATGACACTCGGGCAACTGATCTTCCTGCCCTGGCGCCTGGAGACAACGTCCGCATCCACCTACCAGAGGGTGGCTGGTCGGCAACTGCTGAAGTTCTCCGACGTGTGGCGCCCCGCTCGTTCCTGGTTCGCATGCCTGATGGCTCCATTCGCAGGCGCAATCGCCGGGCTCTTTGCCTGCTTCCGCGCTTGTACGTGATCATACACTGGTGCCACGCCCTCCTGTTGTTCCTGATGTCGACTTCGTGGAGCTTCCTGCCACCATGCTGATTCCTCTGTCGCCTGTGGCCTGGCCCATTCCTCAGCCGGTGGATCCTGACCGACCCTTGAGGCGGTCAACCCGAATTCGTCGCCCACCTACTAGGCTGGACTTATGAGCCTGTTTGAACATTGAACTCACTGACGTATCATGCCACAATGTTAATATGTTTCTCTTTTTCTTGTTACAGGAGTTTGTTTTTGATGCTTGATGTTTACACTTGTTTTGTTTATGGTACAACCTCGTTGCTATGTTGCACCTGACACCTTCCTATGTATATAGTTTAGCCTCATGTACATGTTGTAGATATTGCACACACTCATTCAGTACACATCTATATTTATTACCACATAGGCACATATTCTTGTAAAAAAGGGGGATGTCATGATATTCAGATAAACATCATGGTGCAAACATACATACACACTAATGGACAGATCAATGGACCAATCAATACACACACAACATCACAGGCAAGAGCATACACACTATAAAACGGGGAACACGACACTTCCCGTTCATTCCAGCAGGAGACAGCTCAAGGCACAGAGCTCACAGCAAGCGACTCAGACATTCACCATGTGCTGAGTGCTTCTCCAAGATAGTGTTAGGGCTGGGTCCGCAGGTTAAATGGTAATGAACGAACCACAGTAACCAGTTTACAGATGTTGTTATTGTCAGTAATAAAACTGAGTTGTACCATCCGCAACTGTGTTGGTTCGTCTATAGCAGAGCACCCAACACAACAGAAGCTTTATAATTCCCAGCCCAGTAAGTGTTGCAAACTCCGCCTCACCAAACAAACGCACAGCCAAGCTGTATTACTCCCATGTCAATACATGCACTGTGGGCCCACCAAAAGGTGAAGAAACTTTGGGATAACTGACAGTCGGACCTGGTTCACGGGCAAGAGTCTATCATAGCTTTGGCTCATTTAAGTTTGTAGACACCTGAAAAAGAAACGAGAAGCATGTTAACGATCTAATAAGGCAACGTTATTGGAGCAGCAATGACTCAAAAAAAAAATCATCCAAAACTTTGACTGAAAGCATTGTGGTATTAGAAAAAGAATAATGTTAAGGTACAACTCCTGAATTCCATTCAAAATAAGGAGCTCCAAAGGCTGGAGTTGGCCACAATTGACAGTGGGTTGTCTTTTCCGTGTCTGCTCTGCACCTATCCTAATGTACACTCTAACCCAACTCTCGCCAAAAAAAAAAATTGCTTGCACAGCAGCAACTAATTGTTTTTTGTTTTCATCTACATAGCAACTGTGACTATTATCCAAAAGTTATCCAAAAGTACTTCACTGTGAGCCTGAGGTTGTGAAAGGCAACTTGAAATAAAATGCAGGTTTGTTCCATTTAATGAACCAGTGCAACAAAACTGCAGTTGGGGCTTTGGTTTGTGGTTCATTTTTGGCTAACTTTTGATTTTAATCTGTGTTCATTGATTTGTGAAACGTGTTGAAGCTAGAGACACATTCCCATGCATTCCATTAGAGCTACATCATTTTGTAAGCCTGACTCCATTTTTAATGTGCTGCAAAATTTTACATTTATGCTGAAAATGAATTTTCAACGTGTTTCATACTGATCACAAAGGAGGCCATCTCGAGCTTAAAATACAAAAGTGCGCAGTATTTTCACTTTTCTCTGTTAGGTTGGTGAAGGAGAATGGAGTTCTAGGAATGTTTTTAAAAGTCTCTGGATTTATTTGAAGGATAGAACAGTGAAGCGAAGGAAGGTATGGATTTGTTAACTGGAAAAGTTGTTCACTTCTTTTTTTGTTCCTTTGCATATGGCAGGAAATTAGCAGTTATGGTTTTGACATTGGGAGTGCACATGTATATTGAAGTGTTTTGCAGTTAAATAGTTACAATTCTGTTTTTCTGCAGGCTGAATCAAGTAATCAAGCATGAAATCTTTGAAAAGGGCAAGTTCAGCTGTTCCAGATTTGTCAGGCTACATTAGATTACATCTTCCTACGAGTTTTAATCGTTAACACTGTTATTACCAGCCAGGGTAGCTAATACACACAGAAGATGCACTAAGTTCTAGCAATATTTTTGCGAGACTTTTAATGCGCTACCGAAATTGGAGTTGCATTCACTTTTTATTTTCTCTTCAGATTTGCAAAACAGCTTCTGGTTTAGAGACCGGGTAATGCAAGCAACTAATAAGTAAATCATTGTGTAAACTACATACATCTGTGCAAAAACTCCTGACAAGGATTTAGAAAACCAGTACGATTACTTAAAAGGTGCCCGAGTTTAAACCTTCATTCCCCAAAATTGTGCCCTGATTTTTCTTGTCATCTTTTGTCTGTTTTTCTCCATTGATAAGCAGGGGAAACCCGATTTGGTCATCAAGCCTGCTCCATCCTCCGTACGAGACATTCTTGAACAGCCACCCTCTTGTTTCCCCCATTTAGATACCTTCCCAGCAGTCCTGTAACCTCCTGAGACGGGCAAAAAAAATGAGCCACAGAAGAACCGGAGAAGGGGGAATAGAATGAACTATAAAATATCCCCCCGACACACTGGAAATCAATTCCAGTCAAAAGCGGTTCTTGCTTTCAGGATGTGTATATACTGATGACAAGACTTCATTTACTACACAATTCTACTTGTCCTGTCACACTGTTGCAATCTCTGGATTAGTGGTGGTCCCTTCGTGGAGTCAAATAGGTATTCCAGGATTCGATTTTGTTGCTGTGATGAAAGCGAAACATATGTCCAATTTATGATCTTTTGTCCTTGTGGTATGAGGCATGACCGTTGCAATTTGGCCAGTATAGTTGCAGTTTTGGAATAATCCAGAAGTTTGTACTGCTTGAAATGCATGGAATTGAATCGAGAATTCAGACAGGAAACAGCACGGCTTGTGAGGGAAAAAGAAGTATGTGCAGTGCAGGGGGCTCTGCATCAACTGCTGCAACCTGTGCACATAATTGATGAACAGTCTGAAACTATAGATTTTCAGTGGGAAATGGCACCATTTTGGCAGGATACTGAAGTATCTTCAGCTCGGGGTCGAGGTACTGCACCAACTGCAGCAGCCAGCACCCTCCAAACAAGGCACAATGTTACGCTTTTGGAAAAAGTGGAGTCGCTTTGCCAAATGCTGCAGATTCAAACGAGGGCAGTCTCTATTTCTCCTTTGCCAGCAGTACCCCTGCCAGTTGCTTTTCCAGGGACAGGTGTGTATCTAGGATCAGTGAGTTGGTGTCAAAACCAACACTGGGTGAAGTACAATGCTCTATCCAGAAACAAACCATGAGAAATAGACTTGGAGGCAACACTGGATCGCAACCAGCTGTCCAACCTCATGGCCTATGGTGGACAGATGATCATCATCGAGGGTGTGGCCACACTTCGCTGAGTACAGGAAAACGTCACTTCCACATCGAGGTCCACAATCTCAAGCCATTGAGTACTCTAGGACTGCATCTCATGATGTATCGTTCAACATGGCCCAGAGGTCCATGCTGTGCAACCATCAGCCCTGAAGATGACGTGGTACAGTGACATTTTTGACTGTCATACAATCAGCAAGCTCCCTGTTCTGTACCATATGAAATTATGATGACTTGGTCACATCCAACATGTGCGCCATGAAGGAAACCCAATTGCGATCATGCAAAGGGTCATCAACGAGCTGCACCCTAGCTGCATAGAATGACAAAAATGGGCTAATTACCCCAGTGGAAGAGGTCACAGAATTTTGGCAATGGTAGCCATGGTGAAAAAGGATGGTACGGTCAGGATATTGTATCGTCCCTGTGCATTTAAACAAAGCACTACTCGGGCCACATCACACCATGAAGATAACGAGCCATCTTGGACATGCTGCAAGCTAAAATTGCCCTTGGTGTCTAAAAAAAGGATAGATGGGGTTATTGGGTTATGGGGATAGGGTGGAAGTGAGTGCTTAAGTGGGTCGGTGCAGACTCGATGGGCCGAATGGCCTCCTTCTAAACTATGTTCTGTGTGTATGATCTAAGAGTATTTAGTGCGTTAGATGCAATATGGGGATTAAATTCAGGGACCTCAATTTGAAGATCAATCATGCAAAATGCCAATTCCGGGTCAATCAGGTGCAGTATGTGGGCCACCTGCTGACAGATGGCGCTGTAAAACCTCATCCAGAGGAGACTGCGGCCAGATGCCACCTGGACCTTCCTGTTGATAAGCACACTTTACAGCTTTCCTTGGGTATGACAAACTAGCTCTCAAAATTCGTTCAACTGTTACATAGGGATGTCCAGTGGAGTTCACAACACCACACTCAACAGACTCAAACGATCATCGAGGTATTGTAAAACTGGTGGAGATGCCAACGTCCAAGCTCTTGTCCTAATCTCAGCAGATGCATCACATCATGGATTTGGTACAGTATGCGTACGAAATGGTGTTGACCGTCACTGGTCTCTGCCTCAGTGAGGTAACGTGATGTCTTGACAGAATAACACTCTGAATCAATAGGCAAGTAAATCTTTCTTTATTGCTAATGCTTAATCACACGCAGTTGCATATAATTACTTGCTTGATTTATGACTCACTACTCAAGGCATAAATAAGATAATACCACTTCAAGGCTTGGCCAGGCGCTTGACCGGCGGTTGTCTCTGGTCGCTGATCCACGCTCGGGTTCTTTGTTCCTTCTGTGACTTGATCCCGGGTTGCCACTGTCTTGTGCCTTCTGATGACGACTCTGATACCTTTTTTCAAGACGGTCCGTTAGAACATCTGTTATCTTTTTGCTGTTGGTGGTTAGCTATTTCAGCATGGTCAACTGTTTGTTGACCGCACTCTGGACTGCTTCCCCTTATCAGAAGTTGATATAATGTCTTATCTGGTGTCACAAGACATTGCATTGTTCAGCCTTATGACCTACCATGTCAGCAGATGCCATTTTAGTCCTGTAGATCCTGCCTCAAGTCCTGAGCCTTCAATCGTAGACCAATGGCTTTTGCCTCAAGGGCACTCACTGACGCAAACTCCTATGTACAAATCAAAAGAGCTCCTCTCCCTGGTTTTTGCATGTCAGAAATTCCACTACTTCATCTATTGCCGTCAAGCAAATGTGGAAACCAACCGCTCATAACCATCCTGTGCAGACAGTAACATCATGGAAATACTTTACTCTCACTGCATCCAGGAGCTGAAGCAGGCGCTGAAAGATAGTGTACACTCAACTGCACGGTGTCATCATGCAAGGCTTGCCAGAATCTTCTCGGGAGCTTCCTCATGTCCCTCGTGTTTTTATAGAATCTTTACAGTGCAGAAGCGGCCGTTCCACCCATCGAGTGTCTCCACCCTATCCCCATAATCCCACCTAACCTTTTGGACAAAGGGACAATTTAGCATGGCTAATCCACCCAACCTGGACACCTTTGGACTTTTGCTTTGAGGGAGGAGCTAATCATTCTAACTTGTGAGGTCAGTGATAGTCATTCCACCTGCTCTTCAGCAGCACTACACCCCAACAAGTCCATCAAAAGCATCCCGGATTGGATACAATTAAAGCCGGTACCAAAGAGTCACTGTATTGACCCTCTATGCAAGCTGATAATGTGGGAGAAGTCTCCAGTTGCTCCCCCTGCAGTGTGCTTAAGCCACACCAAACAGAAGAGCTCCTACACTGACATCAGGTCCCAGATCTACCGTGGGCGTTCACAGCAGCAGACATTTTGAATGGGACAGCAAGCAACACCTGTGGGCTCGCTGAGAGATCCATATTTCTGCCAAACATCATCTGGAAAAGTGCGCTGGACAACACTGATTTCTATCTTGCACTTGAGCCTAATCTTCCATGACAAGAGCCTGTATTCGTCAGCTCAATGGCTCTCAGGCCATGATCCTGATTGCCAATGCCATGTTGCAGACAGAACTTGTACCCAATGCACCTGAAGCATTGTTACAATGCAGATTAAACAAGAGGGTGCATTGTGGCAAACTTTATTTTTCTCTCCATGAAAGTGTATCTGATATATCTGTCCAGTTGACAAAAGATTGTTCTCCTGAACTCCGTGTCATCATAGCTTTCATAGTTTCCAATTTTCGATCATGCTTCCTTCTGATGTTTTAATATAACTTAGTGCCATTTCTGTTCCTCTGAGAGTAAACCATCAATCCAATGTAAATAATAATTATTCTTGTCACACTTCGATTGCAAAATCATTGTTGCCTTATTGTGCAGTTACTATTTATTGAAGCCAAAGTATATTTAAAACAAATCCAGAAAAATAAGTGCAAAACTTTTGTATTTTGGAATTGGCAGCACTAACTTGGGGGTCATTACTATGTTGCTCTTAAATTTGGGATCAATAGTCATTGCTTAGCTAATGCAGTTTTTTAAAGTATTAAATTTGACCCCTGCTAATATTCAATGTGTAATTCCACAGAGTTTGTTGCATTGAGTTCTGCAGCTAGAATTTCAGTTAATGAAGAGAATTTAGTTTAGAGATAAATCACCCTCCTATGAGCCTCTACTTTTTGCTTCATCGTCTTTCTCCTCCTCCTCACACATTTTCTCTTTTCTCATCAGCCCTACCCTCCCAACCCACCACTCCCACGACCATCTGGACTATGTGCTCAACCTTTCCATTATTGCCTGCAGTCTGTAGATGATGTGATGGGTAGAAAGGAAAAGTATGGCTGGCACGGTAGCGCAGTGGTTAACACATTTGCTTCACAGCTCCAGGGTCCCAGGTTTCATTCCCGGCTTGGGTCACTATCTGTGTGGAGTCTGCATGTTCTCCCCGTGTCTGCGTGGGTTTCCTCCGGGTGCTCCGGTTTCCTCCCACAGTCCAAAGATGTGTGGGTTAGGTGGATTGGCCATGATAAATTGCCCTTGGTGTCCAAAAAAAAAAAGAAAAGAAAAGTATAGATTCCAACTTCTAAGCTGCACATTTGTTACATGATTTCTAGCTCGTGGCAATGGGATTGTGTGTTCACTTAAGTTAAATGCAGGTGCCATTATGAAAAGTTGAGACTTGCGGCCTCCAGTGATGGCGTAGCCATATTGGAAATTGAGATTTTTCCAATGTCTCCCTGAATAGTTCTGTCACGCTGGTTTCTCTTTTCCACAAGAAACACATGCTCATTCAGGGGAATTGTCTGCCCAGGGTCTGTTAGCAGAAATATCTGTGCTGGTCATGACTGAACTACTGTGAAGTTTGTGATGTAAAATATTTGGCAAACATGCTGTTGAGTACCAGTCCTGAGTATGAAAGCTCTGATAAATGAAGATTTTGAGATGAATTACAATGGACTCTATTTCCTACAAGCTTGGGAATTACACCTGAGAATGAGTAGCATGTATACTTTTATAACCTACTGCAGGCATATTTCATATTCTATTTATATTTTCTAGGGAAAATGTTTTTCATGTTTTTAAAATATGTTTATATAAAATAAGGTGCTTTAAGGTGAATGTGAGCCACAAAGGTTTGGCAATCATGTTATTTGGAGAAGGGATTGTAGTGCTGCAGACAATGACTAGAATTTTCTGGCCTTTCTTGACAGCAGGATCTTCTGCTCCCGCTGGGACCCCACCACAGTTTTTCTGGCAGTGGGGAGTGCATACAATGGGAAATCCCGTTGACCGGCGGAACCAGAAGTATTTTCCAACGAAAGGGCAATTTAGCATGGCCAATCCACCTATTCTACACATCTTTGGGTTGTGAGGGTGAGACCCATGCAGACAGTGGGAGAATATGGGGCCGGGATCGAACCTGGGTCCTCAGTGCCGTGAGGCAGCAGCGCTAACCACTGCGTCACCTTGCCGCCCCAAACCATGCTGATTTAACTACTTTATTTTTTTGTTTCAACATTTCAATAGTCTCCGGATGAGTAAGATGACTAATGATATGAATTCACCCAGAACATTAACACGTGTTCAATATCTAAAGAGAAAAAAAAATTGTCATTGATTTTGAACATTTTCTTTTAGAGAAACATGAGATTATATTGGGCCAAAGTACATTTTAAGGTGGTCTACAGCAAATAGTTATTTCTGATTACAATCCCATTTCTCTTTCCGAATACACATGGAACTAATTTGTGCGCAGCAGTGCGATGAATGATCCTCTAATTTGTTATTTTTGTTGAAGGAGAAATGTTTACCAATGCCGTGGAAAAACTCCAGTTCCTTTTGAGAAAAGTACGATCTAGTCTTTTATAGCCACCCATAAAGGCTAAGATAGATTTAAAAGAGGTGTTCAAAATCATTGAGGTTCCTGGTCAGAGTACATGGGGTGAAACTGTCGCCGCTGGTTAAAGGATCAGGACCGAGAGGGGACACAAACTGATTTGCAAGAGAAACAGGGAAGAACGTGCAAACTCCACACAGACGGGTACCCGAGACTGGAATTGAACCCAGGTCTGGCGCTGTGAGGCAGCGGCTAGCCACCACTGTGCCGCCCACCCCATGGACTTGTGACTCAAAAGTGCATTGCAAATTGCCTTGCCATGTGGGTACAATAGGTAAGGAGAGGAATTTTGTGGAGCTTCTAAATTTGAAAGGGACCCCCAAGTTTCGAAGTACATGGGAGTGGAGTGACTTCAAAAAGTAAGACTGAATGCATTATTATTCATTCCGACTATAGTACACTATTGACTGGAAGCACTTGAACCTCCATTTGAAGCTTTGAGCTGGCCAAAGTCTGAATGAAATAATTGAATCAGTGAGGGTAAAGAGAATTTTGAAGATTATGTAGCTCCTGATCCCTGATAGTCTTGTGATCCTGATATTTTGCCATGCTTATCTCATGGCTAGATTGATGAAAAGAAAGTTGGCTAGTTTGGCGAAATTGAAGAAACAATCATTTGTGATTCAACGCCGAAGAGTAGAACTGTCCAAAATAATTTATTTTAAATTTGAAATAGCACTCATTAGTTTTATTAAGGTAAGTATTTAGTTTTATTTTCTTACTTGTGACATTCTAAATACCTTAAGTCTGGAATGTTCAACAGAACTTTGTTATGGTTATAGTTGCTATTCCTCCATCTACAAGAGGTGATAGGCATGCAGCAAACAATCTAGGCGAGCTGTCCTCATTTAGTGCACCTTTAACTGTGAAGACCAAACCT
This sequence comes from Scyliorhinus torazame, assembly GCF_047496885.1. Taxonomy (NCBI): domain Eukaryota; kingdom Metazoa; phylum Chordata; class Chondrichthyes; order Carcharhiniformes; family Scyliorhinidae; genus Scyliorhinus; species Scyliorhinus torazame. The sequence continues at coordinate 182,993,649 of NC_092715.1, forward strand.
TGAGAGGCCAGTTCTGCTACAAGCATTTCCAACTGAAGCTGCCAAGTGACATTGTGGGCTGTATTCAGTATTGCTGCCTGTTGTCAAGTTGCTGTAACCATTGGTAATCTGGGTAGTGCATGCCAGCCCACAGGAAGCAAGTCTCCTTTGCACTCTTTAACTGGTGACTCTGGGTGCATGTAATAGTTAGATGTTTAGGATCTTCTCGCATTCATGCTTGCAAGCATCTTTAAAGCAGAGCCATAGGGACCCCACTGGTCATCTGGCTCTGGCTACCTGATCATACAGAAGATTCTTGGGTATGCAGCCATCTTCCATCCTGTGGTGGCGCCCGATCCACCAGAGCCACCTCTGCATGATTAGTGCCAACACTTGGGAGCTCTGCATACGAAAGAACTGCTGTCTGCATGATTTTGTCCTGCCAGGATGTATGTATATATACCCAGGCATGCCCACCCTATCAGACTGGGTGGGCTCTTAATTCTACTGAACAATTTCTAAAATTTGTTTTTCTAGTTTAAATCTAAGCTATCATATTAATTAGTGTCCAGTTATTCTCCCCCTTTCTCAAGGCCAGGAGACTGAGACTTGTGGCATATCCATTAAATTAAATAGGACTCCATGAATAGGGAGATTATTCTCCCTAATAAAGATTATTATTAGTATTTCCAATTCATCGTGGCCTTGCTGCAATAGAAATTGCTGATCTCACAAAGCCCAGCTCCTGCTTTCGGAAAGTGCCAGTTCTAGTCCGAGCTATAGGGGCAGCACTGCAGACAGTTCATAGAGTGACACAGCTGACCCCAAGTTGAGGGAAAACCGTAGACATTTGGGTTTAATAACAATCTTTATTGTCACAAGTAGGCTTACATTGCAATGAAGTAACTGTAAAAAGCCCCTAGTTGCCACATTCCGGCGCCTGTTCGGGTACACTGGGAGAATTCAGAATGTCCAAATTACCTAACAGCACATCTTTCGGGACTTGTGGGAGGAAACCGGAGCACCCGGAGGAAACCCACGCAGACACAGGGAGAACGTGCCGACTCTGCACAGACAGTGACCCAAGCGGGAATCGAACCTGGGGCCCTGGCGCTGTGAAGCAACAGTGCTAGCTACTGTGCTACCGCGCTGCCCCACAAGCCAAATGTTGGGAATATTCAGGTGTGGCAGTATCTACGAAGAGATTCCATTTTCTTGTTCGGGCAACTAAAAGCAGTTGCTCTGGCAGGGTTTGCTTTTCATTTCTTGGGTACATTAGCAAAAGCTTAATTGGACTGGAGATTAAGATGGACACTCCCAAGTTTGGGGTGATGGAACTTCCCTTTTGGAATGATTTAAGATATGAGAGACAAAATCAGCTAGTTAGGAAACATCTCGATGTAAGAAGCATTGCAAAGAATTTGAGGTGTTACTTTTTTTGAGGGAAGTTCCTCTAAAGATGGTTTTCTCACAAATGAAAGATTTGCATTATATAGCACCTTTCGCAACCGCTGACCATCCAGATACAAAATAAGTACTTTGGGAAATAAAGTCACTTGTAGGAAGCATCACAGCTGATTGTGCTGCAAGTTCCTACAAACAACAAGTAATAATGACCAGATAATCTGTTATTGTGATGTTGATTGAGGAGGTAAATATTTGCCAAGTCACTGGGGATAACTGCTCTTCAAAAGAGTGCCGTGGGATCTTTTACATCCATCTGAGAGGGTAGTCAGGAGCTTGGTTTAACATCTCATTTGGAATTTCTAACAGTCCAGCACTCCCTCAGTACTGTACTGGCATGATGGCCTTGATTCTTCTGCTGAAGTTCTGGCGTGGGACTTAGTCCACATTTCTCTGGCAGGAAAGCCAGAGTGCTGCTAACTGAGCAACAGTGCTTTGCATCCAGCAATTCTGATGGGGAAGCCTATTCTACAAATGACCTGAAGATGATGCAATAAAGATTATTTCAAGCTCTGGATGAGTTGCAAGGTAGGGTAAAGGAGGTGCAGATCAGAAAGCACAGTATTTAAACTGCTCATGGAGGCGTCATTGATTCTAATACCAAGTCTTTTTAACTGCCCAATAGTGGGTGTAACAAGATGCCAGCATTGAATGCAAGAGTCCTTGAATTCTGAATGGCCAGCTGAAATAGCATGCTCCACAATTGGGATGCCAACATGTAACATGCCAGAATAAACTTCTAAAACATGCGTGGTTACACTCGGGTGGAGGAAGCAGTAAAGGAATGCATTAGAAAGGATGTGAAAAAGATTTAGCAGTATGGTCCCAGAGACAAGGAATTTCAAGTGGAAAGATTGATAAAGCTGGGGGCTGTTCTCCCTGGAGAAGAGAAGATTGAGGATATTTGCAAGAGGCGCTGAAAGTCCTGAGGGGTCAAGAGAGAGAGAGAGAGAAACTATGCCCATTGGCAGAAGGGTCAAGAACCAGAGGACACTGATTTAAGTTGAATGGCAAAAGAACCAAAAGGAAGATGAGGAAAAACTTGTAGCATGTGATTAGCATTGCCTGAGTGTGAGGTGGAGACCGGGTCAAATTTGGCTTTCTAAAGTGAAGTGGATCATTATCGGGAGACAGTACATTTGCAGTGGAACTATCTGAGTTGCTTGTGCAGAGAGCTGGTCCAGAAGTAATGGGTCAAACCCAAACCCAAACTGTTTCTGACAGGATCATAAAGTAGAAATAGGTCTTTCTGCCCCTTGGGTCTCCTTCGCCATTTATTACGACCGTTCTTTCCCTGCAGGACACGTTTGCACCCTTTCTCCACATCCCCTCATCACACCAAGCTATTTTAGCCAACTTGATTTTCCATTCTGCCTGAGAATTAGCCACAAACCCCTCCCCAGTGTCTGTTGTTTCCCCTGTTGATTCTTATTGCCACTCAGACTGATTCTGCTTCTTGCTAGTTTGAGCTGCAACCCTTTTCCTTTTGTAATCCGGTCTAACCCTGCTACTCTTTAATTCTGTCCCTTTTCAAACATCAAGCACCATGCAATAGTTAGATGGCATGGCCATTTTGGAACTACATTGCTGTAATGGCCAAGATAACACCTATTTATCTCCATTTGTCATCCTTGGTATGAATGTTATGAATGCTTTCTGCATTTACCATTTCCTCCCAGACCTGATTGCTGATGGTGTTACCATTGAAAACTAATTTCCCTCCTAACTCACTCTCTCCTCATGTAGCCGGGGCATGATTCTTGCACAGTTCCCCTTTTTTGTTTCAAGCCCTATCTACAGCCCACATTATTTGATTTGCCGTGATGCTGGCCCTCGCCTGGTTTAAGTGAGCCCACCTCAATGAGACAGCTTCCAGCTTCCCCCTTGCCCAGTCCTGGTGCCAGTGACTCCAACCTCCCGCACCACTTTTGGAGCCTTGCATTCAGCTCGCTCTCTGATCTGTTTAACCCTGTTCCAATTTGTGCATAGCAGTTGATATTCCAGAGATTATCTCCTTTTGAGATACTGCTTATTCATTTATACCCAAGCTCTTCAAATTCCTCAGCTCAACCTCATTGTTAATCCTTACCTGTCTTTTATCTCCTATATGGACCATGACAGTTGGATCCTCCTCCTTCCTCTCCCAAGTTGTTCTCCAGGTATCTGGAGGTGGGCACCACAACCTGGTCGCTGCTGCAGAGAACTGTATCTATTTCCCTTCCTATACTAGATGAACACAGCCACATTCCCTTTTCTCTGCCTGTACTTGGATTGCCTCCTGTACCACCATGTAATTGTCTGCTTGCTCATCCACCCTGTATGAGACCATAAGACATAGGAGCAGAATTAGGCCACTTGGCCCATCGAGTCTGCTCCGCCATTCAATTATGGCTGATATTTTCTCATCCCCATTCTCTTCCCTTCTCCCCATAACCCCTGATCCCCTTATTAATCAAAAACCTATCTATCTTTGTCTTAAAAAACACTCGGTGAATTGACCTTCACAGCCTTCTGCGGCCAAGTGTTCCACAGATTCATCATCCTCTGCCTGAAGAAATTCCTCCTCATCTCTGTTTTAAAGGATCGTCCCTTTAGTCTGAGATTGTGTCCTCTGGTTCTAGTTTTTCCAACAAGTGGACACATCCTCTCCACGTCCAGTCTATCCAGGCCTCGCAGTATCTTGTACGTTTCAATAAGATCCCCTCTCATCCTTCTAAACTCCCAACGAGTACAGACCCTGGTTCCTCAAACATTCCTCATACAACAAGTTCTTCACTCCAGGGATCATTCTTGTGAACCTCCTCTGGACCCTTTCCAAGCCCAGCACATCCTTCCTTACATATGGGGCCCAAAACTGCTCACAATACCCCAAATGGGGCCTGACCAGAGCCCTATACAGCCTCAGAAGTATATTTCTGGTGTTGTATTCTAGCCCTCTTGACATGAATGCTAACATTGCATTTGCCTTCTTAACTGCCGACCGAACCTGCACATTAACCTTAAACGAATCGTGAACAAGGACTCCCAAATCCCTTTGTGCTTTTGCTTTCCGAAGCATTTCCCCATTTAGAAAATAGTCTATGCCTAGATTCCTCCTTCCAAAGTGCATGATCTCCCACTTTTCCACATTGTATTTCATTTGCCACTTCATTGCCCATTCTCGTAGCTTGTCCAAGTCCTTCTGCAGTCCCCTTGCTTCCTCAATACTACCTGTCCCTCTACAGATCTTTGTATCATCTGCAAACTGAGCAACAGTGCCTTCAGTACCTTCTTCCAGATCATTAATGTATATTGTAAAAAGTTGTGGTCCCAGCACAGACCCCCGAGGCACACCACGAGTCACCAGCTGCCATCCTGAAAAATACCCTTTTATCCCCACTCTTTTGCCTTCTGCCAGTCAGCCAATCCTCTATCCATGCCAGGATCTGAGCCTGAACACCATGAGCTCTTAACTTATTTAACAGTCTCCTATGCGGCACCTTGTCAAAGGCCCTCTAGAAATATGAATAAATCACGTCCACTGGTTCTCCTTTGTCTAACTTGCTTGTTACCTCCTCAAAGCAGAACTCAAACACGACCTACCTTTGACAAAGCCGTGCTGACTTAATCTATTTTATCAAGCACTTCAAAGTGCTTCGCCATCTCATCTTTAATAACAGACTCTAAAATCTTACCAATGACCAAAGTCATGCTAACCGGCCTATAATTTCCTGTCTTCTGCCTCCCTCCCTTCTTAAACAGTGGTGTTACATTAGCCACCTTCCAGCCCTCTGGGGCCCTTCCTGCCTCCAGTGATTCGTGAAAGATCATCACTAATGCCTCCACAATTTCATCAGCTATCTCCTTTAGGATCCTGGGGTGTAGTCCATCCAGTCCAGGTGACATATCCACCTTCAGACCTTTCAGTTTCCCCAGAACTTTCTTTGCCCCCTGGTTCTCCTGGAGCTCTGGCATCCCACTGGTGTCTTCCACCGTGAAGACTGATGCTAAGTAACTATTCAGTTTGTCTGCCATTTCTTTATTTCCTATTATTACTTCTCCAGCCACATTTTCTAGTGGTCCAATGTCTATTTTTGCCTCTCTCGTACCTTTTTTATATATTGAAAAAAATCTCTTCCTATCTTCCTTTATATTGCTAGCTAGCTTGCACTCGTACTTCATCTTCTCCCTCCTTATTGCTTTTTTAGTTGTCCTCTGCTCGCTTTTAAAGGCTTCCCAATCCTCTGGTTTCCCACTAATTCTCGCCACTTTGTATGCTTTTTCTTTAGCCGTTATGCTGTCCTTGACATCCCTCGTTAGCCATGGATGCTTTGTCCTCCCCTTAGCGTGTCTCCTCCTTGGGATGAATTTCTGTTGTGCCTCCCTAATAACCCCCCAAAACTCCTGCCATTGCTGTTCCACTGTCTTCCCTGCTAGGCTCCTTTTCCAATCAACTCTGGCCAGCTCCGCCCTCATGTCTTTGTAGTTACCCTTATTTAATTGTAATACCGTTACATCTCATTGCAGTTTCTCCCTCTCAAATTGCAGTGTAAATTCTATCATATTGTGGTCACTGCTCCCTAAGATTAGCTTTACCTTAAGTTCCCTAATCAAGTCTGCCTCATTACACGTCACCAAATCCAGAATTGCATGTTCCCTAGTAGGCTCTGACACAAGCTGGTCCATAAAAACATCTCTTGAACATTCCACAAATTCCATTTCTTGACATCCACTACCAGCCTGATTTTCCCAGTCCACCTGCATATTGAAGTACCCCATGATTATTGTAATATTGCCTTTTATACATGCCTTTTCTATCTCCTCATTTATTTTCTGCCCCACGTCCTAACTACTGCTAGCGGGCTTGTACATAACTCACAACAGGGTCTTTTTACCTTTGCGATTCCTCAACTCTACCCACAGAGATTCTATGCCTTCTGATCCTGTATCGTTCCTTGCTATTGATTTAACTTCATTCCTTACTAACAATGCAACCCGCCCCCTTTGCCCATCTACCTGTCCTTTCGATAGGACATATATCCTTGGATATTTAGATCCCAGCCCTGATACCCTTGCAGCCACATCTCTGTAATGCCCACAACATCGTACCGGCCAATTTCAATGTGTGCAACAAGCTCATTTACCTTGTTCCATATACTGCGCGCATTTAGGTACAACACCCTCAATCCTGCATTGGCCACCTCCCTTTTCACACACTCCTCAGTCTCTGTACCCTGTACTGTGGCCCTTTTTGATTTTTGAAATTGCTTCCATGCTTTACACTTTCCCCCTTTTTTCTGTTTTTTGTTTCTGGCCCTGTTTTACTTCCCTCCGAATTCCTACATCGGATCCCATCCCCCTGCCACATTAGTTTAACCCCCCCCACCGACAGCTCTAACAAACACCCCTCCCCTCACCCCCCAAAGGACATTGGTTCCAGTCCTGCCCAGATGCAGACCGTCCGGTTTGTACTGGTCCCACCTCCCCCAGAACCGGTTCCAATGCCCCAGGAATTTGAATCCCTCCCTCTTGGACCATCTCTCGAGCCACGCATTCATCCTATCCATCCTGACATTCCTACTCTGACTAGCATGTGGCACTGGTAGCAATCCTGAGGTTACTTTTGAGGTCCTACTTTTTAGTTTAAATCTTAACTCCCTGAATTCAGCTTGTTGGACCTTATCCCATTTTTTACCTATATCGTTGGTACCTATGTGCATCACGACAGCTGGCTGTCTCTCTTTCCCCCCCCCCCCCCCCGAATGTCCTGCACCTGCTCCGAGACATCCTTCACCCTTGCACCAGGGAGGCAACATTCCATTCCATCCTGTAGTCTCTATTGCGTCCGTAGAACTGCCTGTCCATTCCCCTTACGATTGAGTCCCCTATCACTATAGCCCTGCCCTTCTTCTTCCTGCCCTCCTGTGCAGCCGAGCCAGCCATGGTGCCATGAACTGGGCTGCTGCTGCTTTCCCCTGGTGAGCCATCGCCCTCAACAGTATCCAAAGCGGTATATCTGTTTTGCAGGGAGATGACCGCAGGTGATACCTGCACTGCCTTCCTACTCTTGCTCTGTCTTTTAGTCACCCATTTTCTATCTCCCTCAGTAACGTTCACCTGCGGTGTGACCTAATCGCTAAACGTACTATCCACGACTTCCTCAGCATCGCGGATGCTCCAAAGTGAGTCCATCTGCAACTCCAGAGCCGTCAAGCGGTCTATCAGGCGCTGCAACTGGACACACCTCTTGCACGTGAAGGAGCCAGGAACAGTGGATGTGTCCCTGAGCTCCCACATCGCACATGAGGAGCATGACACGGGTCTGGGATCTCCTGCCTTGTCTTAAATCTTAGGTTAACTTGTACAACTACAATTCCAAAAAATGAAAGAAAAAAAAAAAAAATCGACAAATGAAAAGAAAAAATTAATTACCAGTCACCTCCAAGAATAAGAATTCCCACCTAGCTTCAAATTCCCAAACTCACTCTTTGCTGTGCCTCACTCTGGCTGTGTCTTCTCTGGCTCAGTGGGAGAACTTATCTAACCACTATGTCTGTCTTTCTGACTCGGTGGATAAGGCAAATACCAGGCTTCCTCCAGCACTGCAGCTTGGACCCCCTTACCTTCCTGACTCACAGTCGCACTCTCCTTTGTCCGTGAATAATAACCACACCTGCAGCATTTCCGAACCCAAGGGGTATGACTGCATTCTGGATCAAAGTGCCCAGATAACTCTTCCCTCGTCTACCATGCAATGCCTACACCTTTGACTCTAGCTCAATAACTCCTGAGCAGAAGTTAAAAGAGATGAAGACGCTTCCTGAAGATGTGCTTGTCTGAGATCTGCATGCTAACTACAAACTGCCATATACTGCGGTTGTGTTGTCACCCCTGCACCCATCCCAAACTAATTTAACTTCTAATCTACAGTAAGCTCTCAAAGTTGTAGTTGTGTTGCTGAAAATCTCAACCAATAATTTTAAGTGAATCGTACTTTCCCATGAAAACCAATATAAAAACTAGTCGGGTTCTGTAGGACCTTCCCCACTAGAGAAAAAAAAAATTCAAACCTTGCACCCTGTAAGTTGAAATACTTTACGCTAAGTTTCTTTTTGGTAAATGAAATAACCTTTTAATTACAAAAATATTAAAATTATAAAATATTTTCTGCAAACTCATCTACTTACAACCTGCTTTCTGCCTATTCTGCAGGTTGATTCTTTTTCTTGCTAACTGCCCCATACCTGCTGAACAACCTGCTGCTCACTACTTGCTGGCTGGACCCTTGTGAGCAAAGCCTCAGGAGACGGGCAGTGAGAAGGAGGGTCAGCAGGGAAGTAGTGAGTGAGAGTTTCTGGGAGTGGGCGAAGTCACTCAAAAATGATACTTATCTGGGTCATGTTATGCTGCATCAACCTTGATGTGAAGTGATGCTAAAGCAGACGTCTCTAAAAGTTGCGCATTTACTGGCACTGTTATATCCATGGCACAAAAGTGAAATCACTGATTGAGGCTACTTAAAACAGGGACCTACTATATATGTTAAATCAATTTATTATAACGGCTAAAGTTGATTCGAGGTTAAACTGTAGGTAGATTCATTTGTGAACCCGTGACATGAATCGCTGCGGGCTTGGAGGCAAAAAGCAGCATATTCTCTTTCTCCCCCTCCCCCATGCCTCTTCTCCTGAACTCTCCCTTGCAGCAAAATCCAGACTTTGCACTCTGTCTGCGATACCGTCTGTTTACAACCATTCTGTACTAATCACTCCTAGCCGTTGTATATACACCTTATCCATGTGAACTCTACACACTTCACTGGAAACTCAACCGAAACAGTAGAACTGTTTCAACAATGCTAACCATACTGGATACCCAATTGAACTAGTTGTTACCCTAATATTGAGTAAGGGCAAAAGGGCTGTTCAAATATATATTTATAATACATGTTAGCCCTGAAAATCTTGTATCTAAAATTAGTAACTTAAAATGAATTGTGCATTAAATGTTTGGAAGCCATTTCTTCTTTACGAAGGGTGGCTGGCTATCTGTCTGCCCAAATTTTACTCAAAATATTCTTGCAACCTAGCTGAGAACTAGCAAACCTTGTACATTGGGTCAGTGAACTAATGGCTGGGACTGGTCCATGAATTCTTAGTACCATGGAAATGTTGTGTTCTTCTGTGATGGCTTGTTTTAAAAACTCTATTTGAAGTAATGTCATAAGTTTCATAAATGCATGATATTGATTTTGTACCAATCCAGTCATTTTCTGTACTAACATCAAAATTCTTTACCAGAGGAAAGATTTGGAAAATGAAACATTTGACCGTTTTCTGTAATGGAGTAGTAAGTGATAATCTCAACCAACTTTGTGTAAAATACTTCCCTGCTCACTTCTACCAAAACAATAACTAACAAGGGTGTATATGTATTTTGTAGCCCCAGATGGTTAATATTATCATGAGCACTTGGATCAGAATGACTTTTCATGACTGTGAATTCCAGTTGGCTCTCCACTTCTAACAATGTTTTCTTTTTTTTTAATAGGCATTTGGAAGCTTTGAAAGATCTTAAATTAGTTTGCATTGATTGGAGTAGACAAGCTTCTAATCCATTTGGCAACTGTCTCTGGAAAGATTTGGAGTAAAACATTTGTGGAGAAGGTCCTGGTGGGCTGTATCGGCTGTATGGTAAGATCTAATTTTTTTACCATTTCTGATGTGAAGACTTTTTGTGTCTAGTAAACACCACACAAGCTGGAAGGCCTTAAGTGGCCAAAATTATTGAGGCATGCAAATGGTCCTTCCATTTCATCTTTTTTATTGTCTGTTGATATGTGAAGTGCGGTTGGTTTGCTTCAAATCCTGATGCTTTTACTGCATCCTGGACAGTGCAAGGCACTTTTTTGTCCAATGTGTGCTGGAGTATTAGCAATTCTTTATTGAAAAGCACATTTGGTATTATCGTTTTTAGACTGTTTTGTATTACCTCTTGAATTGTGCTCTTTTTATAGAATTTTAAAACAAACTACTGCAACAGTTGGAAATCTGGTCAGTCAGCAACTGTGGAGAGAGAAATTGTTAATGTTTCAGTTCAATCACCTTTCATCAACATCTCACCTTTCATCAACACCGTTCTGATGAAAGGTCATTGGCCTGAAACCTCAACTCTTGTAGCTGAAGGTTAAATGGCCCACAGATTGTGCCTATTGTTGAAAAATTTATTTTTAAAATATGTGACGGGTGTTGAAGCATGCTCAGGCAACAGTGTATTAGAATGAACTCATTACTGCGAAGGGTCTAAAAGGAGGACAAGTCACAAAGGATTGGTACGTAAATCAACATTTCAGGATTCTTTATTTATTCCGTGTAACCACCACCAAGATCATTAATAAGCATTTCTACCCGACAACATGACATACACTGTCACAAAATAAAAGTAATAGTCAAGCCATTGGTAATCAAATCTCCGCTACATCCATATTTTTCCACATACCTTGATTATTGCCCTGTAACATTTTTTTGTGGGTTGGTAATGAAATTGGTGATTCATTCCTCAAATTTGGCTACTCATTTTGAGGATATTTTGTTGCTGAAATAGGAGATAAAATAGGAGGTGCAAAGCGTTGTGCAACTGAGATCATGAAATATATTGAAGACTAATGGCACCTATTTCAATTCTGAATCAGTACTGCCCGTATGAGGTAATCTGATGGGTAAATTAGGTAGTAAATTTAACATGAGTATGTGTACATGCGTATTACCATAGAATGTATCAAGCCCCTCTTTGAGAATTGTGGAGAAGAGGTTTTGCAGCTGTTCTACCCTGTCAAAAGGCTTGAGAAGAAAATGAATAAATGCTTTTTCGTTTTAAGCCAAAGCATTGAATTATTGATGAAATGTGTTCAATTTGTTGAGCACTTCAATTCCCTAAGGTTCACAGGCTGTGTATGGTTTAATTATTCATGTTTTTCTTTTGTGCGCTGTGCATTATATTAGCTGCTGACAGATATTCTGTTGTCTAGTCTTTATCAGTTTGGAATTGGTATTAAGGGATCAGAGACTCGAATGCTATTGTTAATCTTTTAATATATTACGGTCTGGAGTTTTCAATTTGCTATGTTCTTAGTGCAATTTGCCTGAAATCATCACAGCCAGTATTAAAGACGATGAATTTCAAGTGGTAGTTAATCCAGCACAAACTGAGTTTCCCTGATCTTTGTACTAGTCTTGTTTTAAAAAGAAAGAACTACCATGCCTCCAGATCAAGTTAATCAAATTGCAAATTTTGATGAATGACAATAATTGTGGGCCTTCAAGGATGCTTTTAAATTGAGCTGATCTTTGGGTGGAAGGATGCAAATAAGCACATTGCAATAGGGTTTCATATTCCGTTTCTTAGTTACAAACAGATAGTTCTGGTTATTTAAAAACTGGTTACTTACAAATAGTGGATTAGACCCACTGATTAAAAATGCTTTATGTTTGATAACTTGTTTGCAGCTATAATCAGACTACATACATCACGCTTTGAATCCTAACTATCTCAAATAGTTTTTAAATCAAAAGGTGAAAATGAATTCAAATGCTACCAGTTGTGGGCAAAAAGGGAAGAGCCAATGGCATCCAGGGCAATTTGGAAAATTGGCTTAGTGGCAGGAAGCAGAGGGTGATCATCAAAGGTTGTTTTTGTGACAGGAAGCCTGTGTCAAGTGTTGCACTGCAGGGTTCGATGGTGGGCCCTTGCTGTTTGCAGTGTACATTAATGATCTAGAAGTGAAAGTGGAAGGTATGATCCATAAGTTCACAGTTGATGCAAATTTGTGATATGGAAATTAACAAGGGGGAAAGCTTTTGATTGCAGGATGGTCTCGACGGTCATGTCAAATGTGCAGAACAGTGTGAAATGGGATTTAACCCTGAAAAGTGTGATGTGATCCATTTCGGGAGGGCTAACGAGGCAAAGGAGTATACAATGAACGATAGCACTCTAGGAAGCACAGATGACCAGAGGGACCTCTGGGAGCATGTCCATAGATCCCTGAAGGCAGCAGGATAGGTAGATAAGGTGGTTAAGAAAGCGTATGGGATAATTGCCTTTATTAGCCGAGGCATAGAATATAAGAGCAGGGGCCACATCTAGGGTACTTTGGTCGCCACATGACAGGAGGGATGTGATTGCATTAGAGAGGTGATCACCAGGATGTTGCCTGGGCTTGAGTGTTTCCGCCATGAAGAGAGGCTGATTAGGCTGGGGTTGTTTCATTAGAGTAGAGTGGCTGAGGGGGAGCGACTTCATCAAGGTGTAAAAATTATGAAGGACATAGGGCAGATAGGATGGAGCATTTTTCCTCAGTAGAGGGGTCAATACCCAGGGGCATAGATTTAACGTGATGGGCAGGATATACATAGAACATAGAACATACAGTGCAGAAGGAGGCCATTCGGCCCACCCGTAACCCAATAACCCCATCTAACCTTTTTGGACACTACTGGCAATTTAGCATGGCCAATCCACCTAACCTGCACGTCTTTGGACTGTGGGAGGAAACCGGAGCACCCGGAGGAAACCCACGCAGACACGGGGAGAACGTGCAGACTCCGCACAGACAGTGACCCAGTGGGGAATCGAACCTGGGGCCCTGGCGCTGTATAGCCACAGTGCTATCCACTTGTGCTACCGTGCTGCCCTTAAATATTTGGAGGTGGTTTGAGGAAAACCTTACCCAGAGGGTGGTGGGCATCAGGAATGCACTGCCTGAAAGGGTGGTCAAGGTGAAACACTCAAAACATTTAAGCATTTAGATACGCACTTAAGACACAGCATGCAAAGCAGCATACAAAGCTACGCAGCAAGTGCTGGAAAATGGGATTTGAATAGATAGGTGCTTGACAGCTGGTGCAGACATGATGGGCCGAAGGGCCTCTTTTTATGCTGTAAAGCTGACGCTATGCTGAAACTAACGCCAAATTAGTTCCAGAATAACTACATGTTTTATGGGATCATACAGATTGTGATGAGGAAGACACATCCTTTGGCATCAAGAATGGATATTACTGAGCATATGACTGACAGTGTCATGCACAGCTACGCTGGGGAGCTATCCAACATTTGGTTCAGATAGGTTTCTTATTCTTCGATGGCTTAATGGTGTGATGCAGTACTGCAGCTTGAAAATTTTACTTTCATTAGATGGAAAGGGTTGTAATTGTGCCTAAAAATGTTTAGCCTTTACCATTTCATCATTATTGCTATATTGGTACTGTTCCTTGGCTTGCTTTATATATTGGCTTCCCTTTTGCTGCATAAATTACTTTTGAGTCTCTAAATCAAGTAATAATATTGGAATCTGATAGCAATGCTCATGAAATCACTTTTCATTGGGGGGAAAAAAAAGGAAACTAGTTGTGGTAAAATGAAACACATCAATTATCCAGCAGTTCTCTGGCCCAAAATATCTTCAATTTACACAAATAAGATGTTATGATTTTCAGCTGTGCAGTCTGTAAAAGATCAAGGATAGTTTTAAAACATTTGAAGTTACTCAATCTTTAATTAGATCTCCAACCTTATTCTTCAATCAACTTTCAGTGAATTAATAAAAACAATCTTGTAAACTTTGTTAGCTTAATTTGCAACTTGGGTATTGCTTCATTAAAACCCTTTAACTTGCGTGTTGACAGATATTATTTCGTGATTTTGTGTCTCTGTGTCCAGATGTAGAGAACCATTTACAAAATATATGGAGAGTCAAATGGCACACGAGCAGCTGCGTGCGGCAATGAGGTGCCAACAAGACGCAAGTGGCAGGCCGGCGGCCACGAAACGGCCGCACACACGTGAACTTTCCTTCCTTGTTCTTCTTAATCTGCAGTTTTTGACATCGTTGACCACATTGATTCTTCACCAACGCCTCTCCACTCATCCAGCTGAGTGAAACTACACTCTTGTGCCTGCATTCCTAACTCCCTATTCCTAGCCAACATATCAGATGCAATCTCTCCTGTTCCTGTTCTCGCACCAAAACTTTTGTTTTCTTCAAGGATCTATCATTTGGCCCTTTCTATTTCTCATTTACATACATCCCGATCACGGCGTTAGTTTTTAGATGTACGCTTATGATCAGCTCTTTTGTGCCCCTCTTCACTAACTCCTTATCTGACATCCAGCACTGGGTGAACAGAAATTTCCTCCAACCAAATTTTGCGAAGACTGAAGCTGTTGTTTTTGGCCCTCGACAAAATCTGTTCCCCAGCTCCCACCCCTCTCACTGGCAACATTTTGAAATTAAACAAGTCTGTCCATAGCCTTGGCATGTGTAGGAGGTCAGGAACTCATCTTGGGGTCGTATGTGACACCGTCTTCAAGGTTGCCTAATTCCACTTTAGTAGCATGCTCAACATTGCCCCAATCTGGGCTGATCTGCTGCTGAAAGTCTCCCTGTGCCGTTATCTCTATACTTAACTCTTCCAACATACTCCCGGCTGGTCTCCCACTTTCTACTTTCCTTAAATTCTGTCATTCAAAACTCTGCCCCTGTCTTTCACTAAGTTCCGTTCCTCTGTGCTCACTGACTGATGTTTGGCTCTTGGTCTCGCAACATTTTCATTTAAAAATTCTCCTAGTTTTCAAAACACTACCTGGCCTTGCCCTTTTTAATCTATTCAATATCCCCCAGCCTCGCATCCCTCTAGATATTTGCCCTCCTCTCGTGCATTCACAGTCATAATTGCTGCACCATAGGGTGGCATGTGGCGCAGTGGTTAGCACTGGGACTGTGGTGCTGAGGACCCGGGTTCGAATCCCGGCTCTGGGTCATTGTCCATGTGGAGTTTGCACAGTCTCCCATGTCTGCGTGGGTTTCACCCCCACAACCCAAAGATGTGCAGGTTGGGTGGTTGGCTGCATTAAATTGCCCCTTAATTGTAAAAACAATAATTGGGTACTCTTAATTTATGAAAAAAAATAAAAATTGCTGCACCATTGGTGGTGTGTCTTTAGTTGTCCACGCCACAAGCTCTGGAATTCTCTCCCTGCACCTCTCCACCTCATTTTGTTTTACTCCTTTTTAAGGTACTTCCCAAAACTGTCTGTTTGCCAGGTTTTTGGCTGTCTGACCTAATATCCTCCATGTAATAATCTAATAATCTTTATTGGTGTCACAAGTAGGCTTACATTAACACTGCAATGAACTTACTGTGAAAAGCCCCTAGTTGCCACTGAGGGAGAATTCAGAATGTCCAGTTCACCTAAGCACGTCTTTCGGGACTTGTGGGAGGAAACCGGAGCACCCGGAGGAAACCCACGCACACACTGGGAGAATGTGCAGACTCCGCGCAGTGACCCAAGCCGGGAATCGAACCTGGGACCCTGGCGCTGTGAAGCAACAGTGCTAACCACTGTGCTACCGTGCTGCCCATGTGTGGCTCGGTGTCATGCCTGTGAAGGCCTTTGGGCGGCACGGTGGCACAGTGGTTAGCACTGCTGCCTCACAGCGCTGGGGACCCTGGGTTCAATTCCGGCCTCAGGTGACTGTGTGAGTTGATACTTTCTCTCCGTGTCTGCGTGAGTTTTTCCCACAATCCAAAAGATGCGCAGGTTATGGGGGACAGGGTGGACGAGCAGGCCTCGGTAGGATGGTCTTTCAGAGGGTCGGTGCAGACTCAATGAGCCAAATGGCCGCCTCTTGCACTATCGGTGTACTCTGGTTTCATGTTTAATTGATATAGTGGGTGTTGTTTTGTGAGCTTGGCCTTCAATTCTGATTTATTTTTTGTTTGGCAGTCGGACAGATATGCTACACAATGATTGTGTTGTCATCGATCATTTTAAGGTATTTTGTTTGAGGGATGCGAATCTACTGGCAAATGGGATTAGGCAGGCAGGTCAGGCGTTTTTCATGTGTCGGTGCAGACTAGATTGTCCGAAGAGCCTCTTTCTGTGCTGTATTGAATATTACAAAGTTAAGTCTTCCCTCCTGGAGGGTAGAGTAATACCTTTATTATTTTGTAAAATAGTCTTTAATCATGCTCTTGACATTTCTATATCTTAATTGACTTATACAATGAATGAATAATTTTGAATTTCATTCTGAATCTAAAATGAATAATTCAATGTAGTTTCCTATTGTGACAAATAGATGGTGCTAGTGCAGTCAGTTTTTAACAGATTGTTGTGCAACATTAATGGCAATCTTGTTGATTTTAATGTTGTGTCATATATTCAAAATTAACTGAGCAGGGAAATTTCTGTATTCATGAGCAGGACTGTCAAAAATAATGCATTAAATGAATGAAGGGATTCATGGCCCTGGAAGGAGGTATTGTGGTATTGTCCCTAGCTCTGTGCCAGAATCTCCGCGTTCAAGTGTATGACAGGACTTGTTTGTGACATGGTTCAACCGGCTGTTAATCAGCCCAGGAACCCTTCCACAACCACCTCCACTACTCAAATGGTAGTGTGTGAAGATGATGAAGAATTCTTTATTGGCAGTGTTTATCAATTGCACTCCTTTTTTAAAAAATCAAGC
Organism: Scyliorhinus torazame; assembly: GCF_047496885.1. Classification (NCBI taxonomy): domain Eukaryota; kingdom Metazoa; phylum Chordata; class Chondrichthyes; order Carcharhiniformes; family Scyliorhinidae; genus Scyliorhinus; species Scyliorhinus torazame. The sequence continues at coordinate 183,010,603 of NC_092715.1, forward strand.
TTTTTTGGTGTTGATTGGTACATACAATAACAATCTCCATCTATCACTGATTGAGATGTTCCTCAAAGTCCCCATTTTGAGTCGTTCCCCTTTAATGTTGCGCAGTTAAAGGGGCCAGGATTCTTATTTGACATGGGCGTTTCAATACTACATTGTTTCATGCAGTGAGAGACATTAGGTTACGTGACCTGATTAGCACCATTTTGGAGCGGCCCCTGCTCGTCACCCATCTTCCCACTCGTGGCTCATCTCCGCAGCCCAAAGTTGCTCTCACTCTGATGCTGCTCATGTCCTGAATCCTAAGTTGCAAAGAGAGTTCGAGAGAGGTCCACTGACTGCGAAGGAAGTAGAAAGAGTTAGTATAATGACATTGTATTTTAAATTTACCTTGTATTAGAGCAGCACGGTGGCACAGTGGCTAGCACTGCTGCCTCACGGCGCCGAGGTCCCAGGTTCGAGGTCCTGGCTCTGGGTCACTATCCGTGTGGAGTTTGCATATTCTCCCCGTGTTTGCGTGGGTTTTGCCCCCACAACCCAAAGATGTACAGGGTAGGTGGATTGGCCATGCTAAATTGCCCCTTGGAAAAAATGAATTGAGTATTCTAAATTTAAAAGAATTTTTTTTACCTTGTATTAAAGGTATTTCAATTACAAATATAGAAATTCAACAAATAATATCAAGGCAAACACTCCATGAACTTTGAGGGAATGCTGTCCTGCCAGAGGCACTGCCATTTGGAGAAGATGTTAACCCCAAGGTGATATCTTCTCGGGTGGATGTCAAAGGTCCAACACCTGTTCCAAAAATGAAAAGTGGAGCTGTCACTGACCTGGCCAATATGTATTCTTCCAGCAATTTCACAGATTGTTTAGTGATTATTGCTTTGCTGTTGAAGCTTGCTGTGCCTAAATTGGTTTCAGATGGTTATTACACCTCCAAGTACTTAAATGACAAGTGTTAAGGCTGGGAATTCTGCAGCAAGTGACTCCTCTCCTGACTCCCCCAAAGCCTGTCCATCGTATACAAGTCAGGAGTGTAATGGAATACTCTCCACTTTCCCTGATGAGTGCAGCTCTGGCAACACTCAAGAAGCTGGACACCATCCATGGCAAAGCAGCTTGCTTGATTGGCACTCCATCCAACACCTTAATCACTTACTCCCTCTGCCACCAACATATAGTGGTGTAAGAGTTGTTCCTCTTATTTCCTTTCTTCCCATTTATTTTATTAATTTGGTGCATGGACCTATAATCGGGGTGTGTCTTTAAGCAGAAGACTCTGTTAAACAGCCTGCTTGCCAGGATCTGTTCCCAGGTTTTATGTTTTGGAAGGGAGAAACCAGATTTCTTGACAACAAATGGATCCTGGCTTTGGAGGGTCTCGATTGGTTAACTGGTAAAGTTGGGTTGGCCAGGGAAAGTCAGGACAGTGTCTCTCTCTCTCTCTCTCTCTCTCATTCTCTCTCTCTTTCTCTCTCTCTCTCTCTCTCTCATTCTCTTGATAGAATTGCTCTATTCTTCTGAAAGCAGTGAGTGCCTGGCACATCCTTTGCCGTGAACCTGAAATGATGCTGAGTCTGCAGAGAAAGTAGAGAACTTTGCCAGAGAAAACCATCTCCAACCGAGAAGGAACAAAAACCTGAACTTCCTGACTGGAAGTCATCCCAGTACACAAAGGAACTGTATCCTTTTATTTTTCAATAAGGCTGAAATTGACCGCGCTAGCCCAGGATGTCGTGACAGTGGCAGCAGTGTGTACCATCCACAAGATTCACTGCAGCGACTCAAAGACTCCTTTTGCCAGCACCTCCCATACCCATGATCTCTACCTAGACCTAGAAGGGCAAAGGCAGCAGGTGTATGGGAATACCACCACCTGGAAGTTCCTCTCCAAGCCACTCACCATCCTGACTTGAAACTATGTCGCTGTTCCTTCACTGTCGTCGGGTCAAAATCCTGGAACTCTTTCCAACCGCACTGTGGATACACAAAGAACAATACAGCACAGTATCAGGCCCTTCGGCCCTCTATGCCTGTACCGGTCATGATACCACCCTTGGCCAAAACACTCGGCATTTCCTAGTGCCATATCCCTCTATACCCATCCTATCCATGTGTTTGTCAAGATGAATTTTGAGCGCCATTAATGTATCTGCTTCCACAACTTCCCCTGGCAACACGTTCCAGGCACTCACCACCCTCTGCATAAAAAACAAAACTGCCTCGCACATCTCCTCTGAACTTTTCCCCACGGACCTTAAACCTATGCCCCCTGGTGATCGACCCCTCCACCCTGGGAAAGAGTACCTACCCATCCATTCTATCCATGCCCCTCATAATCTTGCAGCCCTCTTATCCGGTCACCCCTCCACCTCCGCCTTTCAAATGAAAACAGTCCAAGTCTATTCAGCCTCTACACATAGCTAACACCCTCCAGACCAGGCAACCTCCTGGTAAACCTCCTCTGCACCCTCTCCAAAGCCTCCACATTGCAGCGACCAGAATTGTGTACAATATTCCAAGTGTGGCCTTACCAAGGTTCTATACAACTGCAGCATGATTTGCCAGTTTGTATACTCTATGCCCCATCCAATGAAGGTGCGCATTCTGTTTGCTTTCTTGACTACCTTGTCCACTTGTGTTGCCACCTTCAAAGATCTGTGGACATGCACGCCCAGATCTCTGGCTTTCTATATTCCTAAGAGTTTTGCCATTTATGGTATAGTTCCCCTCTATGTTCGATCTACCAAAATGCATTACCTTTGACCGGATTAAACTCCATTTGCCATTTCTCTGCCCAAGTCTCCAACCTAGCTATGTCCTGCTGTATCTTCTGACAATCCTCAACACTATCTGCCACGCCACCAACGTTGGTGTCAACCGTGAACTTACTAATCACACCGGCTACATTTTCCTCCAAATCGTTTACGTGCACTGAGGCCTAAGCACAGATCCCTGTGGAACACCACCAGTACAACCTTCCATTCAGGAAAACACCCTTCTACTGCTACCCTTTGCCTACTGTTACCGAGCTAGTTCTGTATTCATCTTGCCATCTCCCCTCTGATCCTGTGTGACTTCACCTTTTGTACCAGTCTGCCATGAGGCTGCTTGTCAAAGGCTTTACTGAAGTCCATGTAAACAACATCCACCTCCCTACCCTCATCAATCAACTTTGTCACCTCCTCAAAAAACTCGATCAAGTTAGTGAGGCACATTCTCCCCTTCACAAAACGATGCTGTCTATCGCCTATGAGTCCATTTGTTTCCAAATGGGTATAAATCCTATCCCTGAGAATTCTCTCCAATAATTTACTTACTACTGACATGAGGCTCACTGGCCTATAGTTTCCAGGATTATCCCTGCTATCTTCCAACAGCACTACCGCATTAGCTATTCTCCAGTCCTCTGGAGAACAGCCAACGAGGATACAAAGATGTCAGTTAAGGCCCCATCAATTTCCTCCCTTGCTTCCCTCCGTATTCTGGGGTAAATCCCATCCGGCCCAGGAGACTTATCTACCTTAATATCTTTTGAAAGATCCTCCTTTTCAATGTTAACATGATCCAGACTGTCCACACACCCTACCCAAGTATCATCTTCCACAAAGTCCCTTTCTTTGGTGAACACTGATGCAAAGTGCACATTTAGCACCTCAAGAAGGCAACTCACCACCATGTTTTTCCAAGGATGTTTGGTATGGGCAATAAATGCTGACCTAGCCAGCGATGCCCGCATCACATATTTTTTATTGGGACATCCTAAGGCCTTGAATGGCTGCATTTACATGAATGTCTTTATTCCAGAATTCTAAACACTTGAAGTATGAAACAAAATCAAAACTTTCTTGAGGGAGGACAATAGAAAATAAACATTGTATGGTGCTCTTATGTATTTTGCTTCTCTTTTTAACCTTGTTCTTCCACTGAGGGAATGTCCACTGCTGAAGTTACATGCCTGTGTCCCATTGTAATTTCAGAGTAATTGCTTGTTTTGACATTCCTTGAGCTGTACTTGGAGGAATTTTCGGGTTGTCTGCTTTTTGGGCACTAGGCCAGCTTTTGCTTCCTTTCTGGGTTGGCAAGTTTGTGTTCCATTTGTGCTTGTTTTGATTTTAAGATGGTTTAACATTTTAGAAAAGTAGATGGTTTTAAAATTCTAAAAACTGAAGCTTGAGTCTTGTTTTAATTTTGTATCTGCAGTGAAATGTTCTTTATTTCCAAAGAATTTCTTTTTATAATTAAAAAGCTCCCAGAGTTTAAAGTGGCAGAGGCAGGAAGTAATTAAAACACAAGTGCTCTGTTTTCAAAAGAGGTAAATTCCTTTAAGGTCAGCATGCTTTATGTAAGATTGCAATGGAGATTTGTGGGGGAGAAAATGAGATCTTAAAAAAGCTAACTTCCGAAAGACCACAAGGGGGGGAAAAAAAAGTTAATTGGAACTTCAAGAATGTGAATTGGTCTGAACTTTAAGCGAAGGGAGTGATTTTGAAGTGAAGATTACCAGCTTTCTGAATTCTGCAGCAAGTTATGTAGTTGTCTTTTTTTTTTTGTTGCCCTCTTTTCAGCATGAAATGTATTTGCTGCCTGCACCTGCTTAATCAGGATTTAAGTTGTCCCATCTGCATTACAGTGGTGATATCTTGCATTTGAACTACTGAATCACGGAAAAAGACAGAATACAATAGTGGTTTTATCATGCGTTGACCTCGAGTGGCAGCTAAACTGGCAGATCCCTTATAACAAGATCAACTTTCAAAGATGCTGACTAAATTCAAAATGTTTTTTTCCTTATGTGGTGTGCACACAGATGCCAGTAAGCACCTGGATAGCCTGATTCTCTTGAGTCTTGGTGTAAAACCTTAAAAAAAAAAGAAAAATTCTTTCACGGGATGTGGGTGTCGCTGGCTAGGTCACCATTTATTGCCCCCCCCCCCCCCCTCTCCAATTACCCATGAGCAAGTGATGATGAGGCATCTTCTTGAACTGCTGTCGTCCATGTGGTGTACTGTACACATTGTGCTGTTAGGGAGTGAGTTTGGGGTTTTGACCTCGAGTCAGAGAAGGAACAACAAAATAGTTCCAAGTCGGGATAATGAGTGGCTTGGAGTTGGTGTTCCTCCCATGCACCTGCTGCCCTTGTCCTGCAAGGTGCCGGAGGTTGCAAGTTTGGAAGGAGCTGTTGAAGGAGCCTTCGTGAGTTGTTGCAGTGCATCTTGTAGATGATACACACTCCTGCCACTGTGCATTGGTGGTGGAGGGAATGAATGATTACGGTGTCGGGTTGGGGTGCCTATTAAGTGGGCTGAATTGGATGAGATCAAGCTTCTTGAATGTTGCTGGAGCTGCAGTTTAGGCAAGTTGAGATTATTTCATCACACTCCTGACTTGTGCATTGAAGATTATGGGCAGGCTTTTGGGGGGAATTAGGAGGGGAGTTACTGGTTTAAAATTCCCATCTCTGACGTGCTGTTGCATCCACAGTATTTCAATGGCTGGTCCAGTACAGTTTCTGATCATTGGTAGCCCCTAGGATGTTAAAAGGAGTCCAGCTTCTTTTGCTCTTCTTTCAATGTTACAGTATAGATTACTTGTTTACCCTTAAATTTTAGTTAATTTTTGTCTGTTTTCTGCAGTGTGGTCAAAAGAATCTTGGGGCCAAAATCCCAAACGTGGTTGGATTCCTGCACGGCTGCAGGGGTACCTCACAAAGAAACTTAACTGCTGACTTCAGGTGTTCTGGGTCGAATGAGGTTTTGCATGGCACCGTTGGGCAACCATGCCACTCGGGTGTAAACCTTTCCCTTGTTTAGTGAATACGGGCATCCCAGTTCACTTGTAATTTCATAAAGTCCTTAATAGGTTACCGCAAAGCAGGTTACAAGATGGAATCTTGTGAAATTGGTGAGAAATTGCTGCAGTGCATTGAAAATTGACAATATTGTAAAAAGTTACAAGATGCCCATTCAATATTAAATAAAGCATACCATACCATTTTCTCCTTGTCAACAAGAAAACATTTTACAGATAGACTGTGAAATTCAATATTTGTTGAAGCGTTTTTATAGCAACGATTTTAGTCTTGCTATTTCCCCCTTGCTCATGATTTAAAAAAACGTTTGCCTGTTCTAATATCAGGGAGGGGGGGATATTCCTTTTAGGCTACACCGGTATAATGGATGGTTTTGAATCAATAGACAAATGAAATCTTGCACTTTAAAAAAATAAATGCAGCTTCTGACTGTTAACAACTAGCCGCTATTATAAAATGTACAAGAAATGTCATCTTTGATCACTTGCACCACGTTTGAACGGTTTCCAATTGCTGTCAACGTGCAGCCATTCTTTTATCTCATTGTAATAAAAACTCCTAAAAGACATGACGGATGTGTTCAGTTACATGCAGTTCCAAGTTAAATGGACGTGCAATTTCTATTTCGTGTAATGCAAACCCTAGACTAATAAAGTACTGATAAGACTTGGTGTTATCATGCCTCTACATGTTGGCTTAAGGGAATTCTCAGGAACTTTTATGTTGTCTTTTTGGGCTGTAGTTATTTTTCCAATGTTTTTTTGTGCACATATCAAGGTTAGACATCTGAAGGAACTGACACTTCATACTTGGCACTTGGAAACCTAGAAAAAGTGACAGGCAGGAAAGAGGGAAAAAGCTGTTCCAGTAAGCCTGTCCCATCCAGCATGGTGCCATTTATGCCAACCATGATCCCCGCCCCCCTCTGAGTCTGTGTACAGGTGCTGGCAAAGACAACTGGCTCAGCTATGATTTGACCACTAAAAATAGGATGTTTATTCCCCTCCCCAAAGTATGCACAAGCAAATACATGTTTTAAATATCCTGCTGACATTCACTGTGCAAGTTCCCAAAATAAAGGCGTGTGCCACTTTCTTGTTATTGAACTCTCATGGGATTTATAAATCATGTTTCTGAATTTTATTGCCCTCCTAACTTTTACAGGATATCTTGGCTAAGCTTATCCTCCTCTTCAACTGTTGTCCACATGAAGAATTTTCCAATCAAGGTAACTGCCAATCAGGGCCAGGAGGACGATTTGGCCTGGGCCTCGAGCTCAAAGGAGTCCTCAAATTTAGACTTGTTCACTTTTTGGCATTTGATAAATTTCAAAACCTGTTTTTATGCGCACAAGGAAATAATATAAGAAAAGAAAGTAAGTTTTGCTGTTCCATATTGTACATCAGACAGTGCTTACTGGCAGGTGAAGGAGGGTGTAAGTACGTGTGTACATTAAGGCAGCAGAGCTAGCACAAGGTTGAAGTTGTCGTACTATTCGTTCACTGTAACTCTTTATAATGGATAGTTTTTCAACATAAAGTCCTCAGAATGAAAATGCTCTTCTCTGGATTGCAAACCAAATGAATTACTTCAAGAAATACTTGAACGTGGACTCTCTCGGGTTGTTCCGAATATCACAATTGTATTGTGTATTTTTTACAGTTTGTCTGCATTAGTGGCTTCAAGTAAATGCACTTTCAACGTGTTGAAGCAGGTAAAGAACTATCGGCTTTCAACTATGGCACAAGAGCATTTGATGGCGTCTCAATGATTAATGTCAACAGCGACATTGTACGAAAGCTGGATTTTTCCTCAACAATTAGTGCACTTGCACATCAGGCTAGAAAAACATTTGTTAAATGATAAAATTAAAAGTGTGCCTCTTTTTGGTGCCCTATTGTTTTTGTGCATTTTAAAACATTTATGGCTAGGGGCCTCAAAAGCTGGAAGTGGGCCACTCTGGACCTCTTGAGATAGCCTGGTGCCAATGGTCGAGGGTGAGAATCTTTGCAGTTTTGTAGTCCTGGGACAGCCTAGTTGATGTCTGCTAATTTAGTAGAGACTGGAGCCTGCAATCTCTTCTACTGTTCTGTGCACTGATTTCTGGTAAATTAATCGATGCCGTATCAACTTGGACCTTGGAAACGACCCAGAAAATCAATATGCATTTTAATTCGAAAGAATGAATTTTATTTCATTTTTACTTGAAAAAATTTCCCTCCGTGAATGAATATAATGTGCCTGGGGCACTGAACGATTCAGTCCCATGCTTTGGTAGCTGACAGTGCAGTTGTTCTTGACAGCATTGGAATCATAGAATCCCACAGTGCAGAAGGAGGCCATTCGACCCATCGAGTCTGCACCGACCCTCTGAAAGAGCATTTTACCCAGGCCCACTCCCCCACCCTATCCCCGCAGCCCAGAGACCCCACCTAACCTTTTTGAACACTAAGGGGCCCTTTAGTGTGGCCAATCCACTTAACCTGCACAACTTTGGACTGTGGGAGGAAACCACAGCAGACGGAGCAAAAGTGCAATCGCCACATAATCACCCGAGGCCGCAATTGTACCTGGGTCCCTGGTGCTGTGAGGCAGCAGTGCTAACTGAGTCACTGAGTCGTCCCTGTTTGGTAATGGGGAAATATGTTGAGATTCCCATTCCTGATTGCTGGGAAGTAACCTATGCTGGAAATTGTTGTGATACAGCTGGATCAGTAGGGTTATATTGTCACCTTTTTAACTAGCGTTTAGCCATTGTGGTGAAATACTGGAGTCTTATCAATGCACTTGAAGACAAGTCCGTCTTACAGGACAGCTTGGTGGAAAAGGAGAATAACAAGTATATATTTTCTTTAACAAACAATTCCATTGAGGCATTTTTGGCATCGTAAACAGCAACAGTACAAAACAATGTGCAAAGAACAATAAACATAGTGCAAAAAACGGCACCCATCCCACAAAGACCCGCCTACTTAACCCCCTATCTACGTTACCCTAACCCCCCCTCCCGCTCCCCTCCCCCTGCTGACGATTAATTTTCCGCGAAGAAGTCAATAAATGGTTGCCAGCTCCGGGCGAACCCTGACCCTCTCACAGCAAACTTAATTTTCTCCAGACCGAAAAAGCTCGCCATGTCCAATAGCCAGGCCTCCGACTTCAGGGGCTTTGAGTCCCTCCATGCCAGCAGTATTCGTCGCCGGGCTACCAGGGAAGCAAAGGCCAGAGCGTTGTCCTCTCTCCTCCTGGACTCTCGAGTCCTCCGAAACCCCCAAAATTGCCACCTTTGGACTCATCACCACCCTTGCAAAGAAGATTTACCAGGATGTTGCCTGGAATGGAGAGTAGGTCTTACGAGGAAAGGTTGAGGGTGCTAGGCCTTTTCTCATTAGAGCGGAGAAGGATGAGGGGCGACTTGATAGAGGTTTATAAGATGATCAGGGGAATAGATAGAGTAGACAGTCAGAGACTTTTTCCCCGGGTGGAACACACCATTACAAGGGGACATAAATTTAAGGTGAAAGGTGGAAGATATAGGAGGGATATCAGAGGTAGGTTCTTTACCCAGAGAGTAGTGGGGGCATGGAATGCACTGCCTGTGGAAGTAGTTGAGTCGGAAACATTAGGGACCTTCAAGCAGCTATTGGATAGGTACATGGATTACGGTAAAATGATATAGTGTAGATTTATTTGTTCTTAAGAGCAGCACGGTAGCATTGTGCATAGCACAATTGCTTCACAGCTCCATGGTCCCAGGTTCGATTCTGGATTGGGTCATTGTCTGTGCGGAGTCTGCACGTCCTCCCCGTGTCTGCGTGGGTTTCCTCCGGGTGCTCCGGTTTCCTCCCACAGTCCAAAGATGTGCGGGTTAGGTGAATTGGCCAATGATAAATTGCCCTTAATGTCCAAATTGCCCTTGGTGTTGGGTGGAGGTGTTGAGTTTGGGTAGGGTGCTCTTTCCAAGAGCCGGTGCAGACTCAAAGGGCCGAATGGCCTCCTTCTGCACTGTAAATTCAATGATAATCTATGATTAATCTAGGACAAAGGTTCGGCACAACATCGTGGGCCGAAGGGCCTGTTCTGTGCTGTATTTTCTATGTTCTATGTACCCGGGACATAACGTCCGCGAATCCCTGCCAGTACCCCCTGAGTTTCGGACATGCCCAGAACATATGGATATGGTTCGCTGGTCCTCCCGCACATCTGGCGCACCTGTCCTCCAATCCAAAAAATTTACTCATCACGGCCACTGTCATGTGGGCCCGGTGGATGACCTTGAATTGGATCAGGCTGAGCCTGGCACATGTTGCGGTCGCATTTACCCTATTCAATGCCTCCGCCCATAGGCCCTCTTCTTTCTCGCCTCCGAGCTCCTCTTCCCACTTAAGCTTCAGCTCCTCGGTCTGCGTCTTCTCTGCCCCCACAAGTTCTTCATATATCCCTGTCCTGGATCCCCCTAAATGGCAGGCGTGGGAAGGATGGAATCTGTCTGTGTAAAAAGTCCCGCACCTGCAAGTACCTGAAATCATTCCCTCTCGCCAGCCCAAATTTCTCCTCCAGCACCCTCATGCTTGGGTGCTCCCTTCTAAGAACAGATTCCCCCATCCTCTCAATCCTGGCCCACCGCCATATTCTGAACCCACCGTCCATATTCCCCGGGGCAAACCGGTGATTATCGCAAATTGGTGACCAAACCGATGCTCACACGTCCCCCATGTGCCTCCTCCATTGGCCCCGATCTGCAACGTCGCCACCACTATAGGGCTGGTGGAGTACCGTGCCGGCAGGAGCGGCAGGGGCGTCGTAACCAGGGCTGCCAAACTGGTGCCCCTTCATGAAGCGGCCTCCATCCGCCCCCAAACCGTGCCATCACCCACCATCCACTTCCTTATCATAGCTATGTTAGCCACCAAGTAGTAATTACTAAAATTTGGCAGCGCCAGCCCCCCTTCCCCTTGGTTTCTCTCGAGCATCACCCTCCTCACCCACGGGGACTTCCCCGCACCCACAAATCCCATAATCAATTTATTGATCCTCTTAAAAAAGGACCGCGGAATGAAAATGGGGAGACACTGGAATACGAACAGGAATCTTGGGAGGATCGTCATTTTCACCGTCTGCACTCTCCCCGCTAGTGACAGTGGGAGCGCATCCCACCTCCGAAACTCGACCCCTATTTGCTCCATCAACCGGGATATGTTCAACTTGGGCAACCGACCCCAGTCCCGCGCCACCTGTATGCAGAAGTACCTGACACTATCCCCTACTAACCTAAATGGCAGTCCCCTCAGCCGACCCTCCTGGCCCTTCGCCTGGACTACAAACAACTCACTCTTTGTCATGTTCAATTTATACCCCGGGAAGTGACTGAATTCCCTCAAGATTCCCATGAGTCCATCCATCCCAGCCACTGGACTTGTGACGTATAAGATATAAGAGCAGGTCGTCGGCGTATAATGAGACTGTGTTCCACCCCCCTCCCCCACCCCCCGCGAACCAACCCCTTGAAGCTCTCAGAGCAATTGCCAACGGCTCTATTGCTAGCGCAAACAGCAGTGGGGAGAGGGGGCACCCCTGTCTTGTCCCTCGGTACAGTCTAAAAAAGTCAGATGTCGTCCTATTCATCCTTACACTAGCCTCCAGAGCCTGGTACAGCAGCCTAACCCAGTCGATAAAGCCCTCCCCGAATCTAAATCGTCGCAACACCTCCCATAAATAGTCCCACTCAACGCGGTCAAAAGCCTTTTCGGCATCCATTGCCACGACTACTTCTACCTCCCTACTCTCTGGGGCATCATGATCACATTCAGCAGCCTTCTTAGATTGGCCACCAGCTGCCTGCCCTTGACGAACAAGGTTTGGTCTTTCATAATAACGTCCGGCATACAGTCCTCAATCCTGGAAGCCAAAAGCTTGGCCAGTAATTTTGCATCTACATTGAGCAGAGAGATTGGCCTATAGGACCCACATGCCTCCGGGTCTTTGTCCCGTTTCAGTATCAGGGAGATGGTGATCTGTGACATCGGCGGGGGTAAAACCCCTCTGTCTCTTGCCTCATTAAAAACCTTAACCAGCCCCGGCCCCACTAAAAAAGTTCAGAGAACTTTTTATAGAACTCCACCGGATACCCATCCGGCCCCGGGGCTTTACTCGATTGCATGGCCCTCAAGCCCTCCAATATTTCTTCGGCCCTAACCGGGGCCCCCAGACCGTCTACTAACCCCCTATCCATGTTTGGGAAGGTCAGTCCATCCAGAAAGCGCCTTATCCCCTCCGGCCCTGCGGGGGGTTCCGAGGTATAAATCTTACTATAGAAGTCCCTAAACACCTTGTTCAGCTCTGCTGGATCCCCTACCAAGCCCCCCCCCCCCCCCCGTCGAGTACCTTCCCTATTTCCCTGGCTGCTTCCCTCTTCCTCAGTTGCTGTGCAAGCATTCTTTTGGCTTTCTCCCCATGCTCATAAATCGCGTCCCTCGCCTTCCTAAGCTGCTCCACAGCCTTACCTGTGGACATCACCCCAAACTCAGTCTGTAGCCTCCGTCGTTCCCTTAATAGCTCTGCCCTCGGGATCTCTGCATATCTCCTGTCTACCTGTAAGATCTCCTTTACCAGTCAGTCCATTTCTGCCCTGTCCGTCCTGTCCCTATGTGCTCGAATCAAAATCAGCTCCCCTCTCACCACTGCCTTCAGCGCCTCCCAGAGCACTGCAGCTAAGACTTCTCCTGGGTCATTGACCTGCAGGTAGTTTTGCATACATATCCACACACTCCCACACACCGCCTCGTCTGCCAACAGACCAACCTCTAACCTCCATTATGGGCGTTGAAAGCTTTCCTTACAGATCTGCAGATCAATCCAACGTGGAGCATGATCCGAAATAGTGATCGCCGAATATTCTGCGTCCGTCACCCCCGCCAGCAAATCCCTGCTCATGATGAAAAAATCAATTCGGGACTACACCTTATGAACTTGTGAATAGAACGAAAACTCCTTCCCCGTCGGCCGACTAACCCTCCATGGGTCGTCAACTCCAATTTGCTCCATGAACCACCTCAGTTCCTTTGCCATTGCTTGCACCCTACCCGTATTTGAACATGACCGGTCCAGGCCAGGGTCAAGGAATGTCTTAAAATCCCCTCCCATAATCAGCCTGTGCGAGTCCAGGTCGGGTATCTTCCCCAGCAGTCTCTTAATAAAATCCACATCATCCCAATTTGGGGCAGATACATTGATCAAAACTACCCTCACCCTCTTGAGCTTGCCACTCACCATGACAAATCTACCTCCCCCATCCGAAATTGTGCTACCCACCTCAAACTGCACCCGTTTGTTAACTAAAATCACGACTTCTCTGGTCATAGTATCCAGCCCCGAGTGGAAGACCTGGCTAATCCAGCTCTTCCTTCATCTGACCTGGTCACCTACTTTCAGATGAGTCTCCTGTAGTATAATTATGTCCGCCTTCAGCCTCTTCAGATGCGCGAACACATGTGCCCTCTTTACTGGCCCGTTTAACCCTCTAACGTTCCAGGTGATTAGCCTGATTGGGGGGGCACCTTCGCCGCTCAGCCATCCCCTTCCTTGGGCCCACCCCCTGCACCTCTGCCAAGCCTCCCCTGGCCCACCTCCTGGCAGCTCCGACCTCCACCATGTTACTAACCCCAAGTCCCTTCCTCATCAGCAGATCAGCTATCCCCCATGCCCCCCCAGCAACAACATACTGTAACCTGACCCCTGCTCTAAACTAGCTATATGCACATCCCCCACCTGGCTTCCGTCGACCAACTCACCCAGCTAGCCTGGTGGCTCTCTACTCCGGCGCCAACAAGTCTCCCACCTATTGTTCCCTCTGTCCCATCTCCCCCGCCCATCGGCACCCCTTCCCTAAACCAGCCATCCTTGAGCAATTGCTCTGGAAAAAAAAATCAAGGAACAAAGAAAACCCCGACAGTAGTGCAATTCAAGTAATTCAAAGTAAGTAATAGGCACTTCCAACCACCCCCATCAGAACTCAAAAAGCCCCCAGAACCAAATACCTTAACCTCCCTCTTCTCGAACAAAACCTCGAATACAGAAGAGGAAAAGAAACAAGAAAAACATATAAACATCACTCAATAACTTTTTAACTTAAGTCCAAAAGTCCTCCGTTCGGCACCAGCCCTTCTCTCTTGGCAAAGTCCATCGCGTCCTCAGGCTCCTCAAAATAATGGTGCTGTCCTTCGTGCGTGACCCAAAGACACGCTGGGTATAGTAGCCGAAACTTCACCTTCTTAAACAAAATCTCTTTGACTTTCCTGTAGCCTGCCCTCCTTCTGGCCATCTCCACGCTCAGGTCCTGGTAGACGCGCAGGACACTGTTGTTCCAATTGCAGCTCCGCGTGCGCTTGGCCCACTGTAGCGCCCGCTCCTTGTCCAGGAACCTGACCACCATCGCTCGGGGCGGGGGGGGTGGAATCCCCCGCTCGCGACTGCCTCGCCAACGCTCTGTGCGCCCTGTCCACCTCCAACAGACGAGGGAAGACTTCATTCCCCAACAGCTTCTGGAACATGTCTACCACATACGCGGCAGCAACCACTCCCTCAGCCCCCTCCGGGAGACCAACGATTCTTAAATTTTACCGATGGGACCTATTTTCCAGGTCCTCTACCTTCTCCAGAAGCCTTTTTTATTGGTCCTTCAGCCTCCCCATCTCCAACTCCACCACCGTTTGGTAATCCTCCTGCTCCTCCAACTCCTTCTCCAGCTTCTGGATAATCCAATCCTGGGCATCCAGCCTGTGTTCCAGGCGCTCGGTTGATTTCTGGATCGGGTCTAAACTGTCTCGTTTCAGCGCGGTAAAGCCCTCTTGGACGACCTTCAACAGATGCTCCGCTGTTGGCTGGGCTGTCTGCAGCGGGGTCCAGACATCGGCCATATTCTCTTCAGCAGCAGCGTCCGCACTGCCCTTGCTTGCCCATTTCTTCAACTGTTTACGATTCTTTCTGCTTCTTAGTTCCATACACCAATGTATGGATTCAGTGCCCGAGTGTCTATGCTTTCAGATCCAGCGCTCGAGCACAAAAAAAGTCAGGGGTAAAGGTCCAAAGTCCGACCAGAGCGAGAGCCACCAAATGTGCGACTTACTCCCTCATAGCTGCCACCGGAAGTTATTTTTAAGTGCATTTGTGAAAGATAGATCATATTGACGAGGACTTGGTACTTCCGGTAACCTATAATATGCCATCGCCTAACACTGATTTGGAGCAAGAAGTTGGCACCCAATCTGTTCCGCCTGTTGCTGACCTCCTGTTAAATGCTTGCTCCCCCCCCCCCTGCTGCCCCCCACTCCCAGCCTCTTGCTGCCCCCTGCTCGCCACCCCACTGCCAACTTTTGGCTGCCACTCTAGTCACTCGTTTCAGAGGAGTGACAAATGGGAGGCAGTGAGGCGTCGGGAGCTGACCGATTGGCAAAGCACTGAACATGTGGTTGCAGAAATTTTAACTGGTGTTTTGGGGATGGATATTCTGAGCAAACTTCAATTGTGAAACATTGTATAAGGTTGTCAGTGAGACGTTAAGACGTTGCACATCGGAGAACATTTTGGGTGAGTAACGAGATTTATTAGTGCTGCAGTTATTAAAATATCTTTGGGCGCACGTGTGACTGCATTTGGGGCGAGTGCGACCTCTGCAGTTGCAGTGTCAGCGAACACCGCTATGCCAATGTTGCAACACTTCCTGAGTCAAGTGCCACCTTGTTCAAGGTTTTCTGCAAAAGAGCAGTTGGCAAAAAAAACTGAACTGCGCCTCAATACTGAAAATAAAACCATTGGAATAACAGTGCAAAGTAAAGCAATTGTTATTTGACTGAGAAAACCCATTGGCCCATGCACTTTTCTTGAGTTATTCAGCTCATTTTGGTTGATGGGCTATTTACTTGAATTTCCCACTTCCTCAGTCTATGACTCCTATGTGATCTGGGCACTGAAAATAGGATTTTTATTTTGGGAGTTCCCAAGGTAGCAACCACAAATTACTGGTGGTACTTTCCCTCCATATAATCTGTTAGCTAGTCAATCATCTACAAATTGCATTGGTGCCTGCATTCTGGCACAAGGCTATATTGTACTATGATAAAGCCATGCCAAATAGGATTGAAACTGCAATTTTTTTTCCTCTTTCTCTTTTCCTCCTCCCTTTTTTAATACAGTAGATTGTTCAAGTTAAGGTGTATTCCTGCTGAAACATTTTTTCTTTTAGTTTGACTTTGCTAAAATGGTGTTTTGATTGAAAATACCATGTGAATTTGATCATGCTTGTCATTGCTGCTAGGTATTTTGGAGGGTTGAATAGTACATCATGTTTCGAAGACATGAAAGGGATCGTACACTGTTTAAATCGCTCTGAATATTGCTTCTCGACCTTTTGGCTGAGATCCAAGTCCAGGCTCAGGTGCAATGTCTTTCTTGTCAGCTTGAATCTTGTATGTTTCACTTGTAGAGACCATGAATTGACTTCAGTTTGAATTGGTTTTTGGAGCAAATAATGAGATGGATGAAGGATTTGTCCTGTCCACTCCTCGCATTGGCTTTGTAACTTTAAACGATGGGATAAAAACCATTTTGTTAAAAATCACTGAACAAAAAGATGACTGCTGCAGGCCACATGATTCAACTTCTGGAAATTTTCACACAGCAGTTACAATGCAAAAGTATCTCTTGAGATGCAGCCTTTTGAGTAGTTATTGAGTTGCCTTCGTTGGATTCTGGGAGAGCAGCTTCCAGTGGCCTGCTCTACTTACAGGATTTCCTAGAATCCAAATTATAGTAAGTCCAATAGACAACATTAATCATTTCTTGCCACTTTTCATAGCATTGACACTGAGGGTTGAGTGGTGTAGTAGACATATTACTGTTATCCAGAGGCCCAGGCTAATGCAATGCTCAGGGGACCCGTGCTCAAATCCCACCTTGGCATTTGGTGCAATTTAAATTTGATCAATAAATCTGAAATATAAAGCAATGGTGATCATGGCACCTATCCTGGATTGTTGTAAAACCCATCTCTTTCAGGAAAGACCTCTCTGGAAGGAAAGCTGCCATCCTTTCCAGTCTGGCTTCTGTACGGCTCCAGACCCACAGCACTGTGGGTGACTCTTAACCACTATCTGAAATTGCCACTCAGTTAGAGAACAGTTTGGGATGGTCAACAAATGCTGGCTGTGCCAGTGATGCCTACGTCTTTCATGGGTGAATCTATTTTTCTTCGGCTCAAAGTCTGGGCTTTTCAACAATCAATCATTTGAATTCTTGGGAAAATAACATTTGCATCTTACAGTGTAAACTGAAACTGAGCATTGTAGCAGTATGTTCATAGAATTTACAGTGCAGCAGGAGGCCATTCGGCCCATCGAGTCTGCACCGGCTCTTGGAAAGAGCACCCTACCCAAGGTCCACACCTCCACCCTATCCCCATAACCCAGTAACCCCACCCTACACTAAGGACAATTTTGGACACTATGGGCAATTTAGCATGGCCAATCCACCTAACCCGCACTTCTTTGGACTGTGGGAGGAAACCGGAGCACCCGGAGGAAACCCACGCACACACGGGGAGGATGTGCAGACTCCGCACAGACAGTGACCCAAGCCGGAATCGAACCTGGGACCCTGGAGCTGTGAAGCATTTGTGCTATCCACAATGCTACCGTGCTGCCCTATTTTATGTGAGCTGTGTGCACAACTGATGAGGGCTTCATTTGTTTCAAACGTATTTAGTGCTAAGTGAGTTTATGCAGCCTAATGGGTCAAAAGTAATGGACCATCTTCATGCCGCTGCTGGTGAAGTAAATCTTCTCTTCCAGTGAGTGACGAGGTACAAAAGGTTATGTTCTAAAAATATTGAATAAGACCAGGGCAGAATGTTGTATCTAGGTTGTTTCATAGGTTCAAGAAACTTAACATTTTGATTTTTGTCAGATGATGTTTAATCTAGTGCATTTAGTTCTGAATTAAGCTGCTTTTTGAGTATGAAAGGTAATTCATGGGTTCCCCTCATTAGAGTAAAACTTGGCTTGGGCAGTGGCTTGGGAAAGTTGTGAAACAGTTCCAGCTTCACATTATAGTGGTAATTGTGCTATATGGAAGAGAAAATAGAAAATCTCCTGGCAACTGTGCAGTTTGAAAGAGGATGAGCTAATGGTGCAAAAAGGATTGAAAGCTGTCTTGGCAAAGTGAATTTGGGACAGTGGGGGTTATGCTGTTTCTCTGCTTTTGTGTCACACAGAATAGTTGGTCAGCAAGCACGGCATCAAACAATGATGTTTTGATGTCACCACGGAGATAATGGGAGCCGTTTGTGCATAATGATGTCATGGCCAATAGTCACAACAACACCACGGAAATGTCATGTGTTGGCAGCAATGAGATTGTTCTTCCCAGCAAGAGAGAAGCAACCACTGACATCGAGAAGCAGATTTTTCTTGCCAGCAACCTAAATAATGTGACAGGTTTATGTTAATGTGGCTGATGATTGCTGGAGCCCTGGGGATACAGGAGCTGATAGCCGGACAGCGCTGTAAACGCAACTGAAGTATGTGGCTATCAACCTATTTTTGTACATAAAGTATTTGGGTGAAGACTCTTTCCTAGAGGTGTATGATTGTTACTAGGGTAATGTTGAAACTAATGCACCCAGCTGCCACGATGGGGGTCAGAAAAATTAAAATCTGGCAATGGAATATCACAGAGAAGGAATTTTTGGCCACCTACCTGCACTGGTTCAAACTCAAGTAACCGAACACTTTTAGTGAAATGGAATAAGATAGAACTTTTTCACTGTACATTTTTTGTATGAGCTCCTCACCATTGAAGTATCTTATTCAGAATACTATAAAAAGAATATTCATTAAATTTCCTTCAAAATATTTTAAAGAAATAGAAAGTTGTGGTGCAGAAATAGGCTGTTCAGCCCATCGTGTCTGCGACAGCCAGTAAACAGGAAGAAAAGAAACTAGCTGCTCATTTTAATCCTACTTTTTCGTTTAGTTCCTGGTCCATATGAATCTGTGTAATCCAGTATTAGGTTTATGGATTGAACATGATGGTTGGGTTCAAAAAGGCAAAAATTGTGTTGAATAGCCAGGGAAGTACTTCACAACGTGGAGTTTTCAATTAATCTTCAGTGCCAAATAACCAATGTAAATAGACTGTGTGGCCTGGAAAAGTCTCGTTACACCCAACTTCTATTATTTTTAGAAAATACATTTCTAGAACTTGATCAGTGATTTGGCTCTGACTAATGATTGAGGAGTGTGTGTCTTTTAATAGAATGATGTGGAGATGCTGGCGTTGGACCGGGGTGAGCACAGTAAGAAGTCTTACAACACCAGGTTAAAGTCCACCAGGTTTGTTTCAAATTTGAAACAAACCTGTTGGACTTTAACCTGGTATTGTAAGACTTCTTACTGTTTTAATAGAATGGCTTTAAATGTTGAAAGTCATGAGAGAAGTGCTTTTTCATTTTAGGACAACCATAGAATCCCTACAGTATGTAACGAGGCCATTAGGCCCATCAAAACTGCACCGACCCTCTCGAGCACCCTACCAAGGCCCACATCTCTGCCCCATTCCTGTAACCCCACTTAACCTGGACAGCCCTGAACTTGGGCACTTTTTAAATAAAATAAATACATTTAAAGTACCCAATTCATTATTTTCCAATTAAGGGGCAATTTAGCGTGACCGATCCTGCATATCTTAGGGTTGTGGGGGTGAGACCCATGCAAACACAGGGAGAATATGCAAACTCCACATGGGCACTGACCTGGGGCTGGGATCAAACCTGGATCCTCGGTGCTGCTAGGCAGCAGTGCTAACCACTGTGCCGCCCCTAGACTCAGGCACTTTTTACCAAGACCAATCCACCTAACCTGCACATCTTTGGAAAAGTCCCATCTTGGCTGCATCTGGCCTGATGATGCTTCAGAGTTAAATATGCTTTTCCTTGAAAGAAGGATTGGATTCTGTGCTGTTGATGGCCAGTATTGTAGTTTTGCATTCCACTTTTCTCAATCAACAACAATGTGATACACTACTTCAATGCTATTTTGTTTCCAATATAAAAACCTGATTCAAAAAAAGGTGTGCAGAGTGCATGATCTTCTTTTGACAAAATGCTGTTGTAAGCTCCTACTAAATATTAAATGATTCCAAACTGAAATGCATCTTTATCTTACAGGGCCCCAGTTGCCATGCAACCACTGTTGGTTTATTTACTCTTCACGCCATAACCCCCTTTAAGCACAATAGAATCAATATGTGGAACCAATCTCCACCTATACAAACACCTTTTGTCCAGCATGAATCTAACTATAAGTTTTGCCCTTCCAGGCACAGGAATCCACTTAAAACTATACCTTATTTCTAATTAGGGGTCCATTAGCTCAGTTGGCTGGAGGGCTGGTTCATGATGTGGTGTGAAGTCAACGGCGTGTGTCCAATGCCTGTCCTGGCTGAGGTTATGAATCTCCCTCGTCCTCTCCGCCTCCCTCTCACTTTTCATTTCCTTTTATTTAAATTTAAAGTGCCTAATTCCTTTTTTCCACCTACACTGCACATCATTGGGTTGTGGGAGTGAGACCCGGGGCCAGAATCGAACCCGGGTTCTCGGCGCCTTGAGGCAGAAGTGCTAACCACTGCACCACCTTGCCACCCTAGTTTTCATTTCCAACCCCTTCAATCTACCTTTGTTTTCCTAACAGTGATTGTGCGCACACATCCAGGGTGTTACCGCCATTCTCGCTTCTACACAGACCTCTGTCCAGTCCACAACTGACCGGACTCCTCCCTCCTTGCTGTCAAAATCCAGTTTGTCACCTATGCCACTCTTTCACTCTCCCTCTGACCCTTCGCTTGCTCCCTCTGCCACAGTCTGCCCTCCCTCTCACTGCTAACCCTCTCTGTTCACGGCCTCTACTATTTTCTGTACTGTAAAATAAAGATTTTTTTCTTCCTCAGCAGGCTCTGTAGCCTGTAGGGTATAACTTTAATTCTGTCCACATGCATAATAAATTTAGCCACGTGCCAATGTGGGCTTATTTTCCCCAATGACAAGAAGATTGGCTTACTGTAGTTTATGCTTGTCCGTACTACTGGCACTTACCCCGATCGTTGTGTTTAATGCTGCATTGATCAAAGTCCCCTCCCACCCAGCTTGCTCACTCTTCCGTCGGGCAGGAGATACAAAAGTCTGAGAACACGCACAAACAGACTCAAACAGCTTCTTCTCCGCTGTTACCAGACTCCTAAACTACCCTCTTATGGACTGACCTAATTAACACTACACCCCTGTATGCTTCACCCGATGCCGGTGTTTATGTAGATACATTGTGTACCCTGTGTTGCCCTATTATGTATTTTCTTTTCATGTACTTAATGATCTGTTGAGCTGTTTGCAGAAAAACACTTTTCACTACCTCGGTAAACATTACAATAAGCAAAATCCAATCCAAATGCATCCCTGCAGACTGTTCTCCCAACACCTACTTCTAGGTCATTAATGAAGAGCATAGAAATCATTTCACGGGACTCCCAAGGGATCTGCAAACATTAATGACCACCTTTTGCTCACGGGAATTCTGAAGTAATTGTAAAAAGGTCCCATCAATTCAGCAAGATTCTATTATGAGGTTCCTTGTCTATTGCTTTCTTAAAATCTATATATACTTTCATCTATCAGTGTAGTAAATCTGATGTCATCCAAAACTGACACCCATGTCCTTGCTTGTACCAAGCCCCATTCACCTATCGTCCCTGTGTTTGTTGACTTACATTGGTTCTTGGTCAAGCAACTCCTTATTTTAAAATTCTTGCCTTGTTTCGGATCCCTCCTTGCTCTTTCCACTCCCCCCGTAACTTCCTCCAGCCCCACAATCCTCTGAGGTGTCTGCACTCCTCTAATTCTGGCCTCTTGAGTATCTCTGATTTTGCCACGTTGTTAACCTTAATGTCCACTGCCCAGTCATTACCCTCTGGGATTGCCTCCTTAAACCTTTCTGTGCCTCTTTCCTGCTTTAAATATTCTTTCAAACCTACCGTTTTGACCGAGCGTATGGTCATAAATAAACGTTTGCGGCAGTGTCAAATTATGCTTTTTACTGTCCCTTTGAAACTCCTTGGGGCATTTTATTATGTTGAAGGTGCTATATAAATGCAAGCTCTTGCTTTAACACCGTAAAAAATTTAATTGCTGAGACCCAACATTTTTTATTGGGCAGGAGCTGTTTTTGGATTGTGCAAATCAATTCTTGGCTTTCATGCAGAACACCGCAGAAATCTTTTTATCTTGACCTCCTTTACTTTGCCACAAAGCATCCTTTCGAAGTTAATAGTTTCTGTATAGAATTACCACGTTGATGAAATATGAAAGGTGATATTTTATGAGTGAATATAATTGTACAAAAGAATTTTGAAAGTTTATGCTGAATTGAATAAAAGAGCATGCCTTCATCTAATGCCAGTGGTGAAATATGGTGCCAGTGTAATTTCCAGGTGTTGTGGATTGTATGCCAAAAGTATACCAACTTCTGTTATTGCTCTCCGGAATCAGTTGTATCCACTTGCAACTCATCGGGTTGAGATTTTACCGAACAAAAAAAACCTCTACATATGATGGGCAGAAAATAGCACACACATGGGGTGGAATTCTCCCCTGCATCTACTGGCGGATTCCATAGCACGAGTGGGAACAATTCGGCGGGAAGTCTAAAAATGGGTTTCACACTGGCATGAATTTCCTGTGCGATCTTCCACTGGTACATTCCATGGCGGATTGGGAATCCTGCTGGTGGCTGACATGAAACTGATTTGTGTCCGGCTAATAGGTCTGACCAGTATCGTCCATCTATGTTTTGTTCTCAGTGTTGCCAATAGGCAAACACGTTTGGAAACAACGTGACATGCAGATGTTGGAACTGACCGAAACAATGTCGGGGGCTTCCCCTGGAGTTTGGAATGGAGGCTGTCAGCAACCCTGGACCCTGGAATATCTCAGTAGTAGATGGGGTGAGCATCTACAAGTGGATCTTCCAGCTGCAGTATCATTGAGGCGGTCCATTTTCCAGCCACCATGTTCCTGGAGATCCATTCTCTTCCTTAGGAGGTTTATCTTCTTTCTTCAACGATAGGTCACTGACGTTGGACACTGTTTCAATATGGCACCTGGATATGACGACTGACCATACGCCATCAAGCCTGCCCATGACCGAATAAGGCGCTAAACATACGGTTGCAACATTAGGTTGAGGCTGGAGGTTACGGCTTGATTTTCCTGCCAACCTCCACATGCCCCTGCCGCAGGGTTTAGTCCCTGATGGGGGAATTCTGCCCATAGCTGTAGAATGTGTTTGGTAAGTGCAGAAGGTTTGGTTTTCAAATGTTTTACCACAATGGAGCCACATTAAAAGCCAGACAGTAGTCTAATTTGACCAATCTCCTGAATGTTTTTAGCTTTGCCACTATTGCTTAGTGTCTCATGTGTCTGTTTCTGGGAGAGCTGTCTGTTTTCTGCAAGAGGAAAGTTTATTTTCATTTCATTCATCTGATGTGAGGGCAGGCCAGCACTTATTACCATTCCTCAATTAGCCTTCAGGTGGTTAGCCACACTTCCTCTAGTGAAGGCAAATCAACTGTGCCTTTATGTCGTCTTTACTTTCAATAATGGCATGATAACAGTTGTGTAGGCCATGCGGGTTTGGACTCACATTTGACCAGACCAGGTATGGATGGCCTTGAAGGACATCAGTGAGCCAGTTATTTTTTTATTTTGATAATTTGGTGGTAGTCACCATTACTGATGGTAGCTTTTAAGGCAGACTTAATTAGTTGAATTTAAATTCCCCAGCTGCCACAAGTGGGATTTGTGCTCTAGTTTCAGGTTCATTTATCTGGATTAATTGCCTAATAACATAACCACAATGCTGCTGTTCCCTCAAAAATTGGATACACATCTAATTTCCTTAGCCTGTAGCTGTTCAAATAGTATACCGTGGGTTTCTTTTGTCTGGTGACTTTAATTGCGTGTAAGGAATTGTGTGTCCCTGGGCTTACTTTGTGAAGGTTTTCAGTCCGAGATAATGTCAGACAGCCCAGATTGTTTGAATTTCTAATTAATCAGATAAGGCATGAAAGATAAAGAACTTCAAAGCTCTAAGTGTCCACATTACCAAGATGTTAATGAACCCATTTAATGTCTTTGAAGGTAAAATGTATTTTGATGTATAATAATTTTTCATTAGTATTTATAGTCTGCCTGGTGATTTGAGGATCAGAAGGTTTAAATTAGGCTGATGTTCTGTGTGATATCCCACTCTGCTCTTTTGCAATGCATTTTGGGGACTGGTGAAGTGTTCAGCACAATGTCTAATGTTTCATCATAGATGTTTGATCCAAAGTTCTAGAAGAGAATAGTGAAGGTTTTAGAACTTCTATTGTTTTCAAACCATCAATACAAGTTGATAAGAATATAGTAACCTGGCTTAATCAGTTTTTTGACTTGGTATTGACTAATCTTAAACTAAGATGGATCAGTCATGTTTACTCAACCAGAAAGATTGAAATGTCATGCAGTTTCATATAATTTCCACTTGTGAGAAACACCGCTCACTTGATAATTTACACTTAGACAAATTCTGAAGAAGTATTTTATTCAGTCGATCTTGCAAGAACGGGTGCTGCCTGTCAACATTAGCAGACACACAGAATTAACACAGCATTGTTTTTTATATACAATCTCTGAGAAACACGCCCCACTCTCTGCCTTGATGGCAGTTTCCTTAACAGTGATTCCTTATTTGGACTTGTGTTCATTTTGGCTTCCACCTTGCTTCGCCTAGCAGTGGTTTCTGTTAGCTCTTGGTACATCCTTGAACCGTCAATTAAAATGATGTAGAATGAGGCCCCCATCTGCACCTGCATCCTGTTATTGTAAATCCTGTTCATTCCCGAAGGTCAGTCACAGTTACAACAACTTGGGCACCGCAGCTTACACAAAACTCCACTTGACATCTTATTTCCCATCAAGCACTATTGTTGACATCTTATTTGTGAACCAGTTATTCATGTAAAAACAACATGTAAAAACAACAGAAAATGCTCATTTCTCATACACTGTATGCACCTAGAGTAGAAATATTCTGTTTTGCCCTGCAGTCTACCGTTATAGATAGTTTGCATGCAAGTATTGATTCACATTGTTTCTATTTGCTATTCCTTGGGCTGAGAATAAAAATGATCTGAAGTGCTTGAATTAAAATTGGATTTTACAATTAGTAGGCTTGTGTTAAATCTCTTCCCCCCCCCCCCCCATTATTGCCCCCACCACATATTCCATTCTGCACTATATGGTAGTACTATTTTGCTTTGTATTGAAGCTTAAGCTTATAAATAAGATCAAGGTTGTGTGTTTTCATGTTAAATAATCTGACACTGTAAAATCTTTATGGAGAGTAATGACACTTGAAATTCAAACACCCAATTATTAACTAAAAGAATTACTCCAAATTTACACACATTAAACAAAAACTTTTACTGTACAAGATTCAAACAAAGTGGCTACTGCTAACAATACTATTTTGTAAACAACCCCTCGTGTCTTAACATGAAACTTAGCATGGTACTGTTATTTCTACTCTAGGGTTCCCCAATACTTTACAGGATCGTGAGGGCTCCTTCATTTCTACTTGGAGCCAAAACAAGGTGTGCTTCAGCTTCCAGGAATTCTCCTCCAAATTCCCCAAGTTAACGCAGTTGCTTAGGGTCCGTCCACGAGCATTTGGCTAGGTGCCCTCCAACTCTCCTCAAGCACCACACGATTGTAGGCTCCCCAGCTTAAGCATGGACATCACAAAGCATTCTTTTTAGTGACTCCAAATGGGAAACTATCTTTAGGTTTATGATTACTCTCTGCTGCTGGATTACACCTCGGCTGGCACCAACTGACTTTGAAAAATACCACAGATTAAAACTCCAAACCAAAATTAAACCACTCTGCAATCTATCCTTCGAGCAATATGGCGCATATTGGTGCCCCAGGTAGAGATGCAAATTAATTAACCTTGCATTCAAAATATCCCTTTGATTCTGGTGCCTAAATGAATAATTTGTATCTCAAATGTGGATTATTTGCTATCTTTAACAGACTAACTGGCTTCATTATGAAGCTGAGAGGACCAGCTTTTTATTGTATCCACACCCCTTTGTGTAAATGTGGACCGTGCTTTGAATTGTAATTATCTTGGGGGTGTTGACCAGTTTCACAATCCTCGGTTTTTTCCATTTATCTTGCATTTAGAAGTTCAACTTCCAACAGCAGAAGTTATGTTCCTGAAACACAAATGATATGTTTATCGCAGACATTGAAAATGTGGAAACACTAGTTAGATTTTGTCCTGAACAGCTGGCATTTATGTAACACCTTAAATGTAGTAAGAAGCTTGCAATCTGACTCACAGGAGCTTCAGCGGGCAACAGCCGATGTGAAGGAAATGTTAGGACAGCTTAGTCAGAGGTAAGAAGGATCTTGACGGAGAGAAGCAAAATGATCGGGAGGCAATTCCAGCACTTTCTTGCTAGTTTTTGTCCCCACACATTTCTCTCTCCTATGCGTTTGGGCACCAATACAGGATCAGTCACCCACCCTTTAACACACCTCTTCCAGCCCCACATCCTTTCGATGCACCTTTTTTGTTTCTTGTCTGTTTACTGCACCATGAAACATTTTGCCTTCTAATCTCTCCTGCCTTCCACCCTACCGCACACCTTCCCTTGTTTTTTGTTGTTGTTCCCACCCACCCACTTCTCACAAACCTATAACATCTCTAGTGTTTTCTGGTGCAAGGTAGTAGATCTACAATGTTAACTCTGTGCTTCCCTCGCTGCAGGTGCTGTCAGATCTGCTGAATATTTCCACCCTATTTTGCGTATATTCCAGAGTTTAGGCGCGAATCAGCTGATGGGGCCGCTTCTAGAAGGGAGGAGGGGGAATAGACAGGAGTTGGAAGAACACTGGTTTTGAGGGGTTTCCAGGCTGGAGACTGGTTACAGTGAGAACGAGGTGGGATCATGGGCAATATTGACCAATACTTAGAATTTTTAAATTTCAAAATCAAGGCAGACTTGCTACAAATTGGGGTATAGGCAAGAAAGATTTGGATGAGTTTTCTGGAGGGCAGAGAATTGGAGGTTGGATTGATTTTGAATAGGTGAGGAGGTAAATAAAGCACGAGGGTTTCAACAGCATGTAGACTGGGGCAGTTGCAACGATGGAGGTTGAAGTGCAGGATCTTGGTGATGAAGAGCATATGAACTTGCTAGCACTGGCTTGAATGAAATAAGGCTCTGAGGATGCAAAAGGTTTGGTTTATCCTGAGAAAATGGCCAATGTGGTGGATAGAATTGTGGTGCGGGAATGGAGTTCATGTGGCCATTGGCCTTTCCAGTGTTAATTTTTAAAAAAGAATTTAGTGTACCCAATTAATTTTTTCCAATTAAGGGGCGATTTAACATGGCCAATCCACCGAGCCTGCACATTTTTGGGTTGTGGGGGCGAAACCCACGCAAACACTGGGAGAATGTGCAAACTCCACACGGACAGTGACCCAGAGCCGGGACCGAACCTGGGACTTCGGCGCCGTGAGGCAGCAGGGCTAACCCACTGCGCCACCGTGCTGCCCAGTGTTAATTTTAAGGAAATATCTGCTCCAACTTGGATATTGTCCAAGAAGACTGACGACTGCCAATCCAAGGATGAGCAGGTTAGGTGGATTGGCCACGTTAAATTTCCACTTGTTGTCCAAAAGATTAGGTAAGGTTACTGGGTTAAGGGGATATAGGAGGGGGCATGGGCCTAGGTCGGTGCTCTTTCAGAGGGTCGGTGCTCTTTCAGAGGGTCGGTGCAGACTTGATGAGCTGAATGGCCTCCTTCTTAGTGATTCTCTGATTCTAACATTGAGGCAGCGGAGGGGATGGAAGAGGAGGTGTGAGGCAGAGCTGGTTGTCACCAGCATAAGTGTGGAAATTGTTTGTTTGGATGATCTGGTTGACGGTCAGTCTACAAATGAGAAACAGGAGGGTGAAGAGGACCGATGAAGTATAAGAAAGAGCATTTTGTCCTTTATATTTTTCTCGCGCTGCCGCCCACCTTGAATCGTGAAATTGGGTTATAATAAAAGCAAAATACTGTGGATGCTGGAACTCTGAAATACAAGTAGAAATTGAAACATTCAGCATGTTTCATTTCATGTCTGCCACCATATGTGAGAGGGAAAGCGAGTTAACATTTTGAATCCAATGTGACTTCTTTGGAACTGGAGAGAGGCAGAAATGGGTTTTATGCTGCTGACAATGGTTCGGGGTGTGGGAGTGTGGAAAGAGTAGGTAAGGGATAGGTTAGAGGGCAGGAGCGATTAAATGCCATGGAATACCAGAAAATGAGAGGGTACGAGTATTAAAGTCCATGGGCGAGGTTCAATGACACCGTTGTGCCCGGCGCAGAGCCGGGGGCAACGGATGAATCGGGCGAGGCCCCCAAATCGGGCTCTGGGCTGATCGAGTCATTTGACTCTATCGACCTGGCACAATTTGGATCTCTCCCTCGCTGGGCGACATCCAGATCTGCATATTTAAATGATTGCTTATTTAAATACCAGCACATTGGATTCACCCAGTGCCTGAGTGTCGGGGATGGGAGAGGAGATGTAAGGTAGAGCTGGTTGTCACCAGCTGTGGTAGCCTTGCGCTCATCTGACATCTGGGCACCTTGGCAGCGTCATCCTGGTTGTGCCACCTTGGAACTGCTAGTGTGCAAGGCTGGCATTGACCAGGATTGGGCCCAGATGGGCCTTGCCACTTGGGGAGTTATAAAGTCCTGGAGGAGTTTGGCACGGGGTGGGTGGGGGGGGGGGGGGGGGGGGGCTGGTGGCGAGGTCAGGGAAGATTGGGGCTGCTAATCAAAATGGAGCCCCGATCTGCAGACAGAAAACACTCAGTGCGGCCTCAGCAGAGAGAAACTCCCCGAGGCCAAAATAAACGGCAAAGTGCCGTTGAATAATGGGATGTTTCTCGGCCTGCAGCTGCCTAGCAACACCCTGGTAAATGCAAGTAGGTATTAATAGCAAAATAAAGACCAGCACGATCTGAAAGCAAAATAGCAGAATGTGTTAACAGCATTACACAATAGGTGTTCATAAAAGAAAAAGGATTTGCGATGTCTGCAAGCAAAAACGTGAGCAAGATGTAGACTGGTGTTTGGTGGGAGTGGTGTGTGGGTAGGAGATCAAAATTCGAAAATGTAGGACCGGGTCTGAAGTTGTTGAACTCCATATTGAGCCTGGAAGGCTGAGTGCCTCTTGGGAAATGAAATGCTGTTCCTCCAGCTTGTACTGGGGTTCACTCGAACATTGTAGCACGCTGAGAATAGAAATGTGAGCATGAGAGCATGATGGTGAATTGAAATGGCTATGGACTGAAAAGTCAGGACCATGCTTACAGACTGAGCGGAGGCGTTCTGCAAAGCAACCAGCCAATCTGTGTTTTGTCTCCCCAGTGTAGAGGAAACAGCATTGTCAGCAAATACATTCGACTAAATTGAAAGAAATGCAAGTAAATTGCTGCTTCACTTGGAAGTGCGTTCCCTCGGTGGCATCATAGTCCACTCCTCCATCAACACCTCACCCCCTTCCCACAGCACCTTCCCATGCAATTTCAGGAGTTCTAATATCTTCTTTACCCAAGGCCCCAAACAATCCTTCTGGGTGGCTGCTGCCGTTTCACTTTTCGGCAGAGAATCATAGAATTTACAGTGCAGAAGGAGGCCATTCGGTCCATCGAGTCTACACTGGCCCTTGGAAAGAGCACCCTACTTAAGGCCACACCTCCACCGTATCCCCGTAACCCAGTAACTCCACCTGACCTTTTTGGACACCAAGGACAATTTAGCATGACCAATGCACCTAACATGCACATCTTTGGACTGTGGGAAGAAACCGGAGCACCCGGAGGAAACCCACGCAGACACAGGGAGAAAGTACAAACTCCACACAGACAAGTGACCCAAGCCGGGAATCGAACCTGGGACCCTGGTGCTGTGAAGCAACTGTGCTAACCACTGTGCTACCGTGCCGCCCCCAGAGCTGGCCTTTATTTTGGTATCAACAGCTACTCTGGACCAAAGTTTTGGACTTCATTCCTATCATTACCATTCCTTTTGTCTTGTGTTTCATGGCATCAAGTGACTACTTTGACAGCACTTCTCAAACAAAAGTCTACATCACCTTGAAGGTCAAGAGTACCAAATGCATGGGAGCACTGTCACCTCCAAATTCTCTTTCCAGTCACAGAATATCCAAACATGGAAATAAATAT
Source organism: Scyliorhinus torazame (assembly GCF_047496885.1). Lineage (NCBI taxonomy): Eukaryota > Metazoa > Chordata > Chondrichthyes > Carcharhiniformes > Scyliorhinidae > Scyliorhinus > Scyliorhinus torazame. The sequence continues at coordinate 183,040,811 of NC_092715.1, forward strand.
TGTTGTTCTTTCATCAATGCTGGGTCAAAAGTTCTGGAATTCCCTATCTAACAACACTGATCTTCTCATGGAAAATTAGGGATTGGCAATAAATGATGGCCTTGTCCGCAATAGCCACATCTCGTGATTGAATAACAAGTCACAGGCTGGAGGAAATGAATGGGCTGGAGGAAATGAATGTATCAGGTGGTGGATGAGGTGCTGATCAAGAGAGCTGCTTAGTCTGGGTGTTGTGCATCTTCAGTGTTATTGGAGCTGCGTTAATCTAGCCAAGTGGAGAGTATTCCATCACACACCTGACTTGTGAATGGCAGACTGGCTTCAGGGAAGCAGGAACGTTCAACTTCTGACCTCTTCTAGCCACTAATATGATGTGGCGGTACCAGTTAAGTTTCTGATCAGTGGTGACCAGAATGTTGGTGAATTAATTTGTTATTTGCCATTGAATGTCAAAGGAATGTGGTTAGAATTTGTCTTGCTGGGAATGGGCTCTGGCACCTGTGGTGTGAGCAAGAAGCAAAGGATGTACAACAGACTGGAGCTAGATTAAGCAGTGCCAACTACTTTATTGCACTTCTATCACTGAAAGATTAGAAGCCAGCAACCACTTGAGAGTCGCTTTCTTGCCACTTAACAGCACAATCCTGAATTTTGTGCAGGTTTTGCTATTTGCAGGTAGACTTGAATGATCTGAGGAATTGTGAATGGAACTGAATGTTGCGAAAACCTCCCCACATCTGACCTTTTTATGGTGGGCAGTTCATTGATGAAGCAGCTAAAGATGGTTGGGCTCAAGACACTGGCTGAGGAGGCCTTGAAGTTGGTAAACTTGCACAGCACCTCTTTGTGCGCAGTTCTGATCTCCATATTTTTTTAAACGATAAGAGGCACTGGGGAAGGTGCAAAAAAGATTTGCAGAACTGAGGTAGGTCTACCTGGAAAGACTGGCCAAGTTGGAGCTCTTGATGATGATCTTTTATTGTCACAAGTATGAAGTTACTGTGAAAAGCCCCGAGTCGCCACATTCCGGAACCCGTTCGGGTAAGCTGGTACAGGAATTGAACCCGTGCTGCTGGCCTTGTTCTGCATCACAAACCAGCTGTCTAGCCCACTGAGCTCTTTTTCTTTGGGTTGAGATTCTCTGGTCTTCAGCAGTGTGTTCCTCAGTGGTGGAAGGTGTTTCGTCGTTGGCTGGCAGTGGGATCTTCTGGTCCAGCCGCTATCAACAGGATTTTCCATTTTGTTATATTCTCAATGTGCTGCAAAAGGTGTGGAGGTGCCACACACTTGGGTTTCCTCCAGAAACGATGAGAAGTTGATTCAGGAGATGTTGCTCATAGAATAATAAAATTCAGAACTAAAGCCCACACAGGCTCTGCTGACATCGCTATCGATCATGCGGCGTTCCACCAGCAGGGAGGCACTACTTAAATACGTAGTACAAATGACAATTTTTCTTGACGTTTAAACAAACCTAATTATACATTGGGTATATTACTTCACTGCATATATATATATATATATATGTATACAATTTAATATGACCGTCTCAGGTGCTTAGTTTCAGCTCTTGAAGATGTTGTCTTGAACTTTGTCGATCACCTTGTAAACTCGATTAGTAGACTTGGACGTTTTCTTCCTCTTGCACATATTGGGTGTCGAAGTGTCCCATGACCAGCACACTTTGACACTTTTTGCCACAGTTCTTGCACTTTTCTCGACTCCAGCATTTCCCAGCTGAGTGTCCAACTTGTGTGCATCAATGACGAGGTTGTACCCTTGCAGACTTGTTTTTCATGTCTGCATCTTGGTACATCTTCGCTTGAGCTCCTATCTGTGAATCCTCTTTTGCTGCTAACTCCATTGACGTTGCAATTTCTGCCACTAAGTTGCTTATATTAAGCAGCTTCATCTGAATTGCTTCATATGCTTCATCAGCCTATGATGAAGGGTGTCATCCAGTGCATTTTGCCAAACTTAAGGTCACCACAAATTGTATAATGCTTTTACCTTCTTCCTGACTATGGGGATGGAACAGAAACCTCCTGACAATTATAAGTGTTCTTGGTAAGAAATGCCCTCATTTTTGATTAGCTACGAGATAAAGTTGAAATCTCTCCTTGTATGAGTTCGAAGTCTCATTGTCTTCATCAAATGCACCCATGGCATTACGTTTAGCTCGCAATTTTAAATACCGCCTCCCAGGGTGTATACTTCTATCAACTTTCCTCCATTCCACTTTTTATTGTGAGAAACAAGAAGTCTCTTCATCCACAGCGTAAAATAATTATTTTGCCTGAGCTGTGGTTTGCCTTATTTGTTGAATAGTAATCTCACAGAATCGGAAAGACTTTTGAATCCCTGTTTCCAGAGCTCGTTCACTTTTCCATGTGCACAGTCCCTGCAGCCTAGAGACTGCCCAATTCCAACGGCAAATAAGTTTTTGAAACTTTTGTTCTGTTTACTCATGGTTGTGCTTCGTTTTTCCCCAAACCTTTCTGCATCAGCGGCTTTGCCTTCGATCATCGTTTGAATCCGGTCCTGAGAATCTTCTCTTCCACTCATGACATCGTTTTCACTTTTCTCACCAACAATTTAATTCCTCACCACTTTTCCTTTGCTTCAATCCTCGTCGCCAGTTTTCTATTTTGTTATATTCTCGATGTGCCGCAAAGAGAAAAGATATGGAGGTGCTACACACTTGGGTGTCTTACAAACATGCTGCAAGGTTTATTCAGGAGATGTTGCTCATACAAACTTAAGATGGAGAACTGAAGCCCACGGAAACACTGCTGACATCACTGCAGATCATGTGACATTTCACCACAGTGATGTATCATTTAAATAGATAACACCATTGAGTCCACTCCACACCGTTGGAAAACCTTGGTGTGGATATGTCATTGGCGGGGTTGAAAGATCCCACTGGTGTGAATAGCTGGGAGATCCCGCCCTCAGGAGTTGTCTGATAGAAATATTTTGGTAGGACAGATATAGTGAAGATGCTTCCAGTTTGGGGAAGCCCAGAATTAGAGACTATATAAGTTATTCATGAAATCTAAAAACTGGTGCACTTTGAAATATATGAAGTGCCATGGCAAGATAGTTGAGAATGTTCATTTTTCTACTTTGTAACAATGTGAGTGCCTGATCTATTTGGGATTTTCCCTCTATTATGTCTGTCAAATGGTTGTTGGCTTATCAGCCATAGAAGTACAATAAAACAGTTGGAACCATTTAATCTAGCTCCAGGCAACTGCATGCTCTTTGCCTCGTGCCATTACCTTGCTCACGACAATACTTATTGATGGCAAACAATGTGTGCTGTCCATTCTGGAAATAAGTTTATCTGGAACTTCTCAGAGGCAGCACTTCCACAGTAGCAACAAAAAGATGAAATGGAAGGAATGGTAACCAAATTCATTGGCCACAGGCAGGCTGCGCAGTCCAAGAAATCATACGTGGTAGCAGCCTGAACCTCCATTCACTGTTTACGAACCTTTTTCAACAATTATTGGAGTGACAGATCAGAATTGAGTTTTGTCTCTTCATGCACTTTTCATGCGGTTAAAATATTGAAAAGATTTTTTTAACATAAATTTGCGAGTACCCAATTATTTTTTTCCAATTCGGGGGCAATTTAGCGTGGCCAATTCACCTACCCTGCACATCTTTTTGGGTTGTGGGGGTGAGACCCACACAGACATTGGGTGGGGGGTAAGAATGTGCTAACTCCACAGAGACCGGGATCGAACCCGGGTCCTTGGTGCTGTGAGGTAGCAGTGCTAACCACTGCGCCACCATGCTGCCCTAAAATATTGAAAAGATTTGTTGATGACTGCATTCAACTCCAGGTTGTTAATTCAAATCAACAGCTCAAATTATTTTCATTATAAATTCCTATCTTCCTGATTGAGTTGAAGTCAATTTTCTGGAAAAATGACACATTTCAGAGTCTGCTTCAAGTGCATTTTGTTAACATAGGTTAAAACAAGTACACAAAGCTGGGGCACTAGGACTCGTTTGCACATTGTGATACGAATGGATCCATACCATCAGCACCTTTTAATTATGTTTTTAAATTGTACTTCATTGACTGTTAAGTGCTTTTAATTTGTTTTGAGTCTACGAAAGGCTCAATGTAAATGTGAGTCTTTGCCGTGAGTGTCATAATGAACAATCTGCTTTGTCAAGTGAGGTTTTTTTTGCATTACGCATTTTCTGCTCTGAATCCTCAATTTAGTTGAGTCAAACACCGAAGGTTGATGTTGCCCTGGAGTCGAATATATATTGCAAAAAAAAAAGTTTTCAAAGAGTAATTTGCACAATTCATACAATTTCCGCTCCCTTTTGCAAGGTAAACTTATCGAGCACAGGTTGTGTTACTGATTTTAATTCTTCACTTTCCCATGTTTAGAATTCAAAATTTAAGGTCCAGGATCAAGAAACGATGCTGGACGACATCAAGGTTGAAATGAATGTGAAAATGGTGAGGTAAATTGGGAAGTAGTGTCAGGTGGTGCCACGTATGTATTTTAAAACTAAAGCAACAATGCTGTGGTTGCTGCAAATCTGAAATTAAAACAGCAAATGCTGTGAAACACTCTGCTCAGGCAGTATCTGTGCAGTGCAAACCAAAGTTGAAGGTTTGGGCCTGTTGTGGTCAAAGATTGAAACCACTGAAGTCTGCAAGTTGCAGTAACGGAGACTTTAGAAACAGATATGAGAGACATAGCCCTGCTCCTACAAAATGTCTGACTGACACTAAGGCTGCATAACATATTTATATCTTTTGGTTATCGCCCTTACATTATAAATCTCATAAGTAGCATTATACAGGCTGCTGTTGTCATTTAACTAGCTGAAGACTATGCTTTTTATCACATTTGCTTGCTCATCCTGTGAAGGTCATTAAGTTTGAAATTGTTACTTCCCACATCAGCATGCTGAGAAAGGATTCTAATAATGTATTTTAAAGCTGTTAACACTCATGACTACTTTTACATAATGTTGGAGTATTTTAGTTGCCCCACGTCAGGGGCAATAGCTTTTCATCATGTGTCCACACATGTGGATGGAAGACTGGAGTTGAGGTTGTTTTAAGTATTTTAATTTTTTTTAACGGGGCATGGGTGTCGCTGGCTAGGACAGGATTTTTATTGCCCATTGCTAATTGCCCTTTGTGGTGGTGAGCTGCCATCTTGAAATGCTGCAATCCATGTTGTGTAGGTGCACGGTGCTGTTTGGGAGAGTGTTGCAGGGTTTTGACCCAGTGACAGTGAAAGAATAGTGGTTATAGTTCCAGTTCAGGATGGTGTGTGGCCTGAAGGGAAACCTGCAGGTATCTGCCATCACGTAGATGGTTCAAAGCCATGGGTTTGGAAGATGCTGTTGAAGGAGCCTTGGTGAGTTGCTTCAATGCATTTTGTAGGTGGTGCACACTGTTGCCACTGTGCATTGGTGGTGGAGGGAGTGGATGTTGGTGGTGGATGGGGTGCCAACCAAGCCAGTTTTTTTGTTCTGCATGGTGTTGAGCTACTTCAGTGTTCATGGAGCTGCACTCATCCAGACAAGTGGAGACTATCTCATTGCACCCTTGACTTGTTGATGGTGGACAGGCTTTGGGGAATCAGGACGTGAGTTACTCACTGCAGGATTCCTAGCCTTTGGCAAGCTCTGGTAGCCTTGGTATTTCTTGTATAGCTGGCCCACTTCAATTTCTGGTCAATATTAACCTCCAGGTTGTTGTTAGTGGGGGATTTAACAATTATAATGCTATTGAATGTCAGGAGGAGATGGTCATTACCTGCCACTTGTGTGGTACAAGTTTATTTGTCACTTCTCCGCCTCAGCCTGAATGTTGTCCAGATCTTGCCACATATTAGCATGGACTGCTTCAGACTGGGGAAGTATAAGCTGGAGGCTGAGTCTTGATTCAATTCTGGGGATCCAGGAAGATGGAAGAGAAATTTGGGCCATAAATACAAGGATGAGAAAAGTGCTTGAGGAAGCAATGGCCATTGTTAACAGAAGGAAAGATGAAAGTGCTTGGGATGGGGCAGTCTGTGTAGTGGGAGATTAGAAGTGAAAAACGGCTGACTTCCACAATAAGTCTTTTTAATTTTTCTCTCTAAGAGTACGACATGTACTCCCCATACAAGAATAGTTTTCAATCCTTGGACTAACTTGCAATTAGATCTTAAGCAGCTCACAAAAATGGGATGGTAGTAGATAGAACATAGAACAGAGAACAGAACAGGCCCTTCGGCCCTCGATGTTGTGCCGAGCCTTGTTCAAAACCAAGATCAAGCTATCCCACTCCCTGCCATTCTGGTGTGTTCCATGTGCCTATCCAATAACCGCTTGAAAGTTCCTAAAGTGTCCGACTCCACTATCACAGCAGGCAGTCCACTCCACACCCTAACCACTCTCCGAGTAAAGAACCTACCTCGGACATCCCTCCTATATTTCCCACCCTGAACCTTATAGTTCTGCCCCCTTGTAACAGCTACATCCATCTGAGGAAATAGTCTCTGAACGTCCACTCTATCTATCCCCCTCATCGTCTTATAAACCTCTATTAAGTCGCCTCTCATCCTCCTCCGCTCCAAAGAGAAAAGCCCTAGCTCCCTCAACCTTTCCTCATAAGACCTATCCTCCAAACCAGGCAGCATCCTGGTAAATCTCCTTTGCACCGTTTCCAATGCTTCCACATCCTTCCTATAGTGAGGTGACCAGAACTGTACACAATACTCCAAATGTGGTCTCACCAGGGTCATTTACAGTTGCAGCATAGCCCCACAGCTCTTAAACTCAAGCCCCCTGTTAATAAACTCTAACACACTATAGGCCCTCTTCACAGCTCTGTCCACTTGAGTGGCAACCTTCAGAGATCTATGGACATGAACCCCGAGATCTCTCTGTTCCTCCACATTCCTCAGAACCCGGCCGTTGACCCTGTAATCTGCATTCAAATTTTTCCTACCAAAATGAATCACCTTGCACTTATCAGGGTTAAACTCCATCTGCCATTTTTCGGCCCAGCTCTGCATCCTATCAATGTCTCTTTACAGCCTACAACAGCCCTCCACCTCATCACTACTCCACCAATCTTGGTGTCATCAGCAAATTTACTGACCCACCCTTCAGCCCCCTCCTCCAAGTCATTGATTAAAAATCGCAAATAGCCGAGGACCCAGCACTGATCCGTGGTGCACTGATCCGTGGTACACCGCTGGTAACTGGTCTCCAGCCTGAAAATTTTCCATCCATCACCAGTCTCTTGTCTTCTATGTGATAGCCAGTTACTTATCCAATTGGCCAAATTTCCCTCTATCCCACACCTCCTTACTTTCTTCATGAGCCGACCATGGCAACCTTATCAAACGCCTTACTAAAATCCATGTATACATCAACTGCTCTACCTTCATCTACACACCTAGTAACCTCCTCAAAGAATTCAATCAAATTTGTGAGGCAAGACTTACCCTTCACGAATCTGTGTTGACTATCCCGGATTAAGCTGCATCGTTCCAAATGGTCATAAATCCAATCCTTAAGGACCTTTTCCATTAACTTACCGACCACCGAAGTAAGACTAACCGGCCTATAATTACCAGGGTAATTCCTGTTCCCTTTCTTGAACAGAGGAACAGCATTCACCACTCTCCAGTCCTCTGGTACTATCCCCGTGGACAACGAGGACCCAAAGATCAAAGCCAAAGGCTCTGCAATCTCATCCCTTGCCTCCCAAAGAATCCTAAGATATATCCCATCTGGCCCAGGGGACTTGTCGACCCTAAGGTTTTTCAAAATTGCTAATACATCCTTCCTCAGAACATCTACCTCCTCCAGCCTACCTGTTTGTATCACACTCTCATCCTCAAAAACATGGCCCCTCTCCTTGGTGAACACTGAAGAAAAGTACTCATTCAACGCCTCTCCTATCACTTCTGACTCCATGCACAAGTTCCCACTACTGTCCTTGACCGGCCCTAACCTCACCCTGGTCATTCTTTTATTCCTCACGTAAGAGTAAAAAGCCTTGGGGTTTTCCTTGATCCGACCTGCCAAGGATTTCTCATGCCCCCTCCTAGCTCTCCTAAGCCCTCTTTTTTAGCTCATTCCTTGCTACCTTGTAACCCTCAAGCGACCCAACTGAACCTTGTTTTCTCATCCTTACATACGCTTCCTTTTTCCTCTTGACAAGACATTCAACCTCTTTTGTGAACCATGGTTCCCTCACACAGCCATTTCCTCCCTGCCTGACAGGGACATAGCTATCAAGGACATGCAGTATTTGTTCCTTGAACAAGCTCCACTTTTCATTTGTGCCTTTCCCTGACGGTTTCTGTTCCCATCTTATGTTGCCTAATTCTTGCCTAATCGCATCATAATTACCCCTCCCCCAATTATAAACCTTGCCCTGCCGTATGGCCCTATCCCTCTCCATTGCAATAGTGAAAGACACCGAATTGTGGTCACTATCTCCAAAGTGCTCTCCCACAAACAATGGCCCGGTTCATTACCCAGTACCAAATCCAATGTGGCCCCACTTCTTGTCAGCCTATCCACATATTGTGTCAGGAAACTCTCCTGCACACACTGTACAAAAACTGCCCATCCGAACTGTTCGACCTATAGAGGTTCCAATCAATATTCGGAAAGTTAAAGTCACCCATGACGACTACCCTGTAACCTCCACACCTATCCATAATCTGTTTTGCAATTTCTTCCTCCACATCTCTATTACTATTTGGGGGCCTATAGAAAACTTCTAACAACGTGACCGCTCCTTTCCTATTTCTAACTTCAGCCCATATTATCTCAGTAGATAGATCCCCCTCGAACTGCCTTTCTGCAGCAGTTAAACTATCCTTGGTTAACAATGCTACTCCTCCACCTCTTTTACCACCTTCCCCATTCTTACTGAAACATCTATACCCCGGAATTTCCAACAACCATTCCTGTCCCTGTTCTAAACATGTCTCCATAATGCCCACAACATCGTAGTCCCAGGAACTAATCCACGCTCCAAGTTCATCTACCTTATTCCGGATGCTCCTTGCATTGAAGTACACACACCGTCCTATCTGTACAGGTCCCACCTTCCCCAGAATGTGCTCCAATTATCCACGTAACTGTAACCCTCCCTCCTACACCATCCCTGCAGCCACGTATTTATCTGCACTCTCTCCCTGTTCCTCAACTTGCTACAACGTGGCACGGGCAACAATCCAGAGATGACAACATGGTTTGTCCTGGCTCTCAGCTTCCACCCTAGCTCCCTAAATTCCTGTCTTAAATCCCCGTCCCTTCTCTTATCTGTGTCGTTGGTACCGATGTGTACCACGACTTGTGACTGTTCCCCCTCCCCCTTAAGGATTCTGAAAACACAGTCCGAGATGTCACGGACCCTGGCCGGGAGGCAACATACCATCCGTGAGTCTCTTTCGTTGCCACAGAACCGTCTATCTGTCCCTCTAACTATCGAGTCCCCAATAACTATTGCTCTCCTGCTCTTCCCCCCCTTCCCTTCTGAGTCACAGGGTCGGACTCAGTGCTGGAGATCCGGTCACCATGGCTTACCCCTGGTAGGTCGTCCCCCTCAACAGTATCCAAAGCGGTATACTTGTTACTGCGGGTAACGACCACAGAGGATCCCTGCACTGGCTGCTTCCTCCCAGCCCGTCACCGTCACCCATCTATCTTTATTCTTCGGAGTAACCACATCCCTGAAGCTACTATCTATGACCATTTCTGCCTCCCGAATGATCTGAAATTTCTCCAGCTCCAGCTCCCCAACGCGGTTTCTGAGGAGCTGGAGATGGGTGCACTTCCCACAGGTGAAATCAGCAGGGACAGTGATGGCATCCCTCACCTCAAACATTCTGCAGGAGGAACATTGCACTGCCATCCCCCCTAGATAACTTGCAGATAAAAACAAGAAAAAGAAAAAAAGAGCTTACCTGATATTCACTCAACCCCTTTTGTTAGAGGAGGTGGAAGGGTGGGGGGACACTACAAGTGTAGTGTCTCGGGTTTAGGAACCGCCCAACTTAAATACAGGTAAAACTAAAACACTTAACCAGCAACCACTGCGCCCTGCACGATAACAGCAATCAGCTATTATGGGCCTGTGCAAACAATTTACATCTTGACTACAGATATAAATAACGATCATCAGATTCCTGTTTGGTTGGCTTATTGCTTAGGGTCTTATGCTGGGTATCAGAGGTACTCACCATTACCAACTGGAAGTCTCCATGATCTATGCAAATCTGGATTCCAAGGGATGTCAATGACATTGTAATGTACTTTCTGGAGCAGCCACTGTGAACACACTCTTCTTGGTAAAACCTGGCAAGAAGCATAAAGCTGTATGTAGCCTTAACCTTTCTTTAATGGGGCCAGGAGGAGCTGCTGGCCAGAGAAACCCAGGAATGCATATTTGACTCATGGCTCATTTTATATATGCAGACCTGGATCTCGGCGAGATCCAGATCGCAACGCCATGAGAGATTTTGTTAACGAGAGATGTTGAGGCCTCTCGAGATTCAATGGCCTGGTCTCGACACCAAGTCGGGCGCAAGGAGGTTGCTAAATTGCCACCCCCTGTCCCGGTCTTCAAAAAGGCTGCCTGATACTTTGAAATCTACTCCTTGAACTTTGTAGAATTGAGATAAAAGTGGTAACTGAGATGCTGAACTTGTATTTAAAATATTGTGTGTGGGCCTCATTCGCCGAGCCAACTGGGTGATGCAGTTGCAAGTCTGAACTGAAGATGGTGTCTTAATTAACTTAAACCAATTGTATTTACCGCAATCGGGTCCGGCGCTTTCCCGCGATTCTCCAGGGACCGGAGAATCGGCGCCGGTCACGCGCACGCGGTCAATGCGGCGCTGGTCGGGGGCCATTGAACGAGGCCCCTACGGCGATTCTCCACCGACAACTGGCCAAGTTCCCACCAGCGTAGTTCACTCATGGTTCCACCCAGTGGGAGCTCGGAGTGGCGGCGGCAGACACAGTCTGCAGCAGCCCTGGTGTGGGGTCGGGGGGATCGGTCACTGGGGGTGGGGGGCATACAGGACTGCCAGGCCATGTTGCCTGGGGCCGCTGCCATAGGCGGCCGCCGCGCGCATGCATGGACCCACGGTCGGACTGCAGGGCCCCGAATCGGCAGCCGGTGCTGCGTTGACTACTCCGGGGCCCTGCTAGCCCCATTCAAAACGGAGAATGACTCTGGACTTTTTTCTAGAAAGTCCAGAGTGATTCGCGCCTGTTTTCTTGCGGACATGGGGACATAGCCCCATTATGAGAGAATTCCGCCCAGTGTCTCCTGGATCAGACACAATTCTCTCCCAAGCCTTGCACAGAATTTGAGTGCAAGAAGAAATATACACTGGGGGATTTTCTTTTTCCCTCTGCCCCGACTGCATGTGCAGTGTGTTTCTTGTTCTGTAGTAATACGAGAGTTATTTTACTGTTGCCTGTATCTTTCCTGGTTCTTTCTTGAAAATATTTGTATTTGACTCGAGGTGAACACAGAAGGTTAGAAGCTTCCTCGAAGGAAATCATAAAATCATAGAATTTACAGTGCAGAAAGAGGCCATTCGGCCCATCGAGCCTGCACCAGCTCTTGGAAAGAGCACCCACCCAAGCCCACAATTCCACCCATCCCTGTAACCCCACCTAACGTTTTTTGAAAACTAAAGGCAATTTAGCAGGACTAATCCACCTAACCTGTACATCTTTGGACTCTGGAAGAAAACCGGAGCACCTGGAGGAAACCCACGCAGACACGGGGAGCTTTTTTATTAAGGAAAGCAACCCATCACTCCTGGTTGAAGTCATGGATTTTTAAATTTGTAATTATTTCTAAGCTTTATCCTCACAGTACACTCTCTTCCCATCTTTCCTGAAAAAAATAAGAACAGCATGTTACAACACTTGTCATGTTATTGGATGGTAGTTTTAGCTAAATAAGGATAATCGCATGAGTTCAGGACATTTGGGAAAGTTAGAAAAATTAGAAGGATGTTGTCTCGTTACCTAGAAAATACTACGAAGAGTCTTTTACAGTTGGAAACATTCTTCAGAACCATCTCAGGTGCTGGAGGTCCCTGCTGGCCATGGTTACCCTTGCAATTTTTATTGGAAAGGTTGTGATGGCCAAACCCTTTGGAAAGTTCGGCAACATTATAGCAAACAGATTGGCTTAAGCCTCTGCTCATCTGTTTAAACTAGTGAACATAACCTACGCATGACTTTAGTCCCACAACAATGTGGTTTCTTTACTGCCACCCTGAAGCAAAAGGTCTGCAACAAGCTGCGTCGAATGACCAAGATGGGCATAATTACCCCAGCCGAAGAGGCCACAGAATTGATTTTGGCAGTGGTAGCTGTGGTGAAAAAGGATGGTGCGGTCAGGATATATGTTGACCCTGTACATTTAAACAAAGCACTAGGGCCATATCACTCCATGAAGGCAGTAGAAGAGGTCATCTCCGACATGCGACAAAGTGTCAGATGTGGAATGCGGATTTTAGCAAATCCCATTGGACCCGCTCACACGGGGGGGGGGGGGGGGGGGGGGGGGGGCATGCTATTTCTGTGGGCAAGGCCTGCTCGGCCTGCTCCGCTATCTGCAACAAATGCGGAAAGAAGGGGCACTTCGCGAAGGTCTGCCTGGCTGGGCCGAAAGACCAGAAACAAAAGTCTCATCGGAACCAGAAATCGAACTCCCGGGACCACAGGCCCCAGAACGCGGCCGTGCGGCGGCCGGACACGCCTACTTCCGACGCGTCATCGGCCTCGTGCGAGTCATGGGAGGCGGCCATCTTGGCGGTGGCCACCTTCAAAACCCAAAACGTGCGACTGACGGCGGCAGCCATTTTGCGAGTCTGATTCAACCGAGGACTCTGACTGCCCGCAACTAGGAGCGATCACGCTCGATCAATCTCGGCCGAAGCACCTGCGAAACTCGATGATGCAGGTTCAAATCAACGGCCACGACACCCCCTGCCTTTTCGACTCCGGGAGCACGGAGAGTTTTATCCATACAGACACGGTAAGACGCTGCTCCCTGTGCACTTATCCCGCCTCCCAAACTATTGCCCTCGCATCTGGGTCTCATTCGGTCCAAATCACGGGGTATTGTGTCGCGAACCGCGCTATTCAAGGCGCCAAATATGCCCGTTTTAAACTGTATGTCCTCCCTCACCTCTGCCCCCCCCCCCCCGCTGCTTGGTCTGGACTTTCAGTGCAGCCACCGAAGCCTGACACTGAAGTTCGGCGGAACCCTGCCCCCGCTCACGGTATGTAGCCTGGCGACACTCAAAGTTGCACCACCCCCCTCTTTGCGAACCTCACCCCCGGCTGTAAGTCCGTCGCCACCAGGAGTCGGTACAATGCCCAAGACATGACTTTCATCAAGTCAGAGGTTCAGCGGCTACTAAAAGAAGGGGTCATAGAGGCTAGCAACAGCCCTTGGAGGGCACAAGCACTGGTAGTCCGCTTCGGAGGAAAACAACGTATGGTAGTGGACTATAGTCAGACCATAAACTGCTTTACGCAACTCGATGCGTACCCACTTCCCCGCATAGCAGAAATGGTGAACCAAATCGCCCAGTATCGAGTATTCTCCACGGTCGACCTAAAATCTGCCTATCATCAACTCCGCTATCCGCCCAGAGGACCGCCCCTATACGGCCTTCGAAGCAGCCGGTTAGTTCTTCCACTTCCTCAGGGTCCCTTTAGGTGTCACAAACGGAGTCTCCATTTTCCCAAGGGCGATGGATCAAATGCTGGACCGGTACGGCTTACGGGCTACATACCCGTACTTGGACAACGTCACCATCTGCAGCCATGACCAGCAGGACCATGACGAAAACCTGAGGAAGTTCCTCCAGACCGACCGGGCCCTCAATCTGACATACAATAAAGAGAAATGCGTGTTCCACACAACCCGGCTAGCCATCCTCGGCTACATCGTGGAAAACGGGGTCCTAGGGCCAGACCCCGACTGCATGCGCCCCCTTAAGGAACTTCCCCTCCCCCGTAGCCTCAAGGCACTCAAATGGTGCCTGGGGCTCTTTTCCTATTATGCCCAGTGGGTCCCCAGATATGCGGACAAAGCCCGACCACTCATTAAGACCACGGTTTTTCCCCTGACGGCTGAGGCTCAGTCGGCCTTCAGTCGTATCAAGGCCAATATCATCAAGGCCGCCATACATGCGGTGGACGAAACCATCCCCTTCCAGGTAGAAAGCGACGCATCAGACGTCGCTCTGGCTGCTACCCTCAACCAGGCGGGCAGACCTGTAGCGTTCTTCTCCCGAACCCTCACGGCCTCGGAAATTCGACACTCTGCAGTCGAGAAGGAGGCATAAGCCATAGCGGAGGCCGTGCGGCACTGGAGGCACTACCTAGCCGGTAGGAGGTTCGCCCTCGTCACTGACCAACGGTCGGTCGCCTTCATGTTTGATAATGCACAACGGGGCAAAATAAAGAATGATAAAATTCTGAGGTGGAGGATCGAACTCTCCACCTACACGTACAATATTACATATCGTCCGGGGAAGCTCAACGAGTCCACAGATGCCCTGTCCCACAGCATGTGCGCCAACACGCAAAAAGAACACCTGAGGGCCATCCACGATGACCTCTGCCACCCGGGGGTCACCCGACTTCCCATTTCATCAAGTCCCGCAACCTACCTTACTCCACCGAGGAAGTCAAGGGCATGACCAAGGCTTGCCAGGCCAGTGCGGAGTGAAAACCACACTTCTATCGACCAGACAAGGCTCGCCTGGTAAAAGCCTCTGGGCCCATTGAGCGACTAAGCGTGGACTTCAAAGGGCCCCTCCCGTCCACCAACCGCAACAGTTATTTCCTCACTGTCATCGATGAATTCTCCCGCTTCCCCTTCACTGTCCCCTGCCCCGATATGACCTCGGCCTCCGTAATCAAGGCACTGCATCATCTTCACGCTGTTTGGTTTCCCCGCTTATATCCACAGCGACCGGGGTACATCGTTCATGAGCGATGAGCTGCGTCGATATCTGCTCAACAAGGGCATCGCCTCGAGCAGAACGACCAGCTATAACCCGCGGGGAAACGGGCAGGTGGAGAGGGAGAACGCGACAGTTTGGAAGGCTGTCCTTCTAGCCCTATGGTCAAGAAGTCTCCCAATCGCCCGCTGGCAGGAGGTCCTACCCGATGCCCTACACCCCATTAGGTCGCTCCTCTGTACGGCCACGAACGAGACCCCTCACAAGCGTTTGTTTGTCTTCCCCAGGAAGTCCACTTCTGGGGTCTCGCTTCCATGTTGGCTGACGACTCCGGGACCAGTTCTACTCTGGAGGCATGTGAGGGGCCATAAGACAAATCCACTGGTCGAGAGGGTCCAACTACTACACGCAAACCCTCAGTACACCTACGTCGAGCACCCCGATGGCAGGCAGGACACCGTTTCCCTGCGAGACCTGGCACCCGCTAGGTCGCCCACCGACGCCAACCCTTCTACCGACGCTCCCCTCACCGCACCGGCTGTCGACTCCGACAGCGCCCCCCTCCCCCCAGCCGGCGCCGGCACCAATCTCCCTAGTCACCCCGGATACCCCCCTGCTCCAACGCGGGCAAAGGCTCAGACAACCGTGCTCCCGGATATACCACCACCGAGGACGACCGTATCCACCACACCACCACCGGAGCTGAGAAGGTCGACACGGGCAATCAGACCACCGAAAAAACTGAAGTTGTAATTCCACTTCACCCC
This sequence comes from Scyliorhinus torazame, assembly GCF_047496885.1. Taxonomy (NCBI): domain Eukaryota; kingdom Metazoa; phylum Chordata; class Chondrichthyes; order Carcharhiniformes; family Scyliorhinidae; genus Scyliorhinus; species Scyliorhinus torazame. The sequence goes on from NC_092715.1 coordinate 183,056,589, forward strand.
CGACGGACTATGCGTTTTTTTGTTTTTTAAACGGGGTGAATGTGATGAATGATATCTGTATACACATGTACCTTTAATGCGTAGGCACCTGTAAGATCGGGTTTGGAACCCTGGCGGTCTCCGCCTCCGGCTCCACCCCCAGGGAGCTGTATATAAGGTTACGTTCAGTGGGCAGCGTGCAGTGAGCACACTTCTCGGCAGCTGTCTGGTTCTCTGGTAATTAAAGCCTTTGAATTATCAATCTTCTCTCCGGAGTCGTAATTGAGGTTATCTCAGTAGACTATGCACCAGCTGCAAGATCCAAATTAGTGTTTCATTGTACATTTCTGTACATTCGTCGTTTTCGCCATCCTGTTTGCACATATTTAGTTGTACGTAGTTATGTGCGTGCACTGTTACATTTCACTGCCAGGGGCCCAAACGAATGGGGAGGGTGTAGACTGGATTGTTACATGTCTACCTGATGACACAGTCAAGTGGCATGTCACGGGGGTGGAGTTTGGCAGAATTACCTAGGGCCTCTGGCAGAGTAGGTGTGTTAATGGGAGTTTGAATGTTTAGGTTTTTTTTTCTAAATTTACAGTACCCAATTCATTTTTTCCAATTAAGGGGAAATATAGCATGGCCAATCCACCTAGCCTGCACATCTTTTGGGTTGTGGGGGCGAAACCCACGCAAACACGGGGAGAATGTGCAAACTCCACACTGACAGTGATCCAGAGCCGAGATCGAACCTGGGACCTCGGCGCCGTGAGGCTGCAGGGCTAACCCACTGAATGTTTAGTTAATAAATCTCCCATTGAAAATCCCGTGTGCAGTTGGTTAATTAAAAAAAATATTTCTATTGAAGAGTTTTAATTTATAAGACCATAAGACATAGGAACAGAATTAGGCCACTCGGCCCATCGAGTCTTCTCCGCCATTCAATCATAGCTGATATTTTTCTCATCCCCATTCTGCTGCCTTCTCCCCATAGCCCCTGATCCCCTTATAACAAAATGCACCATAACGACATGGAAAAACAGTTATTACAAAGTACAGTGCTAGAAAAAACTAAACCAACTATAGAATACCCACCCCGACAATGAAAACTAAAAAGGAACCCACCCCCCTCCTAACAGCCAATGGTGATTAATAATAATAACTTTTTATTGTCACAAGTATGAAGTTACTGTGAAAAGCCCCGAGTTGCCACATTCTTGCCTGCTCGGGTAGGCTGGATTAACTCTGTAAAGTGAGAAATTAATGGCTGCTACCTTGGGTAGAACCCTTCGACTGACCCCGCTAACAGTGTACTAACTTCCTCTAGATGTAGTGCAGTCATTTATTTAATAGACCACGCAGAACTAGGTTCTGTATTCCAGCCAAACATGCAGATTTATTTCTGTGTACACGTGCTCCTGTTACTTGTGTTGTTCATGTACCTATTATAGACGAGAGAAAAGCAACTCTTTTTTTTCAAAGACATTTTAAGCAGCATTTTTGATATGCTGCTAATTTGCCATGCTTGTGATTGTGGCTATTGCTTGTAAAACAAAAATATAATGTTAAATCTCTAATTTTAACTGGATCAGTTACCTGCATCTGTTGTCATAGTGACTTCCTTTTTAATTGCTAACCATGTTTTTGTTAGATCAGATGAGAGGTAAGTGACCGCTAACTCTTCACAAATCTAGAATCAAAGGAAATTTAAATTCTATCTATAAGTGAATTTGCAGAGAAGGTGGAGGGGCAATTATTGAACACTGCTGGTCATAAGTGGGCTAAACAGCTGGCTTGTAATGCAGAACAAGGCCAGCAGCGTGGGTTCAATTCCCGTACCGGCCTCCCCGAACAGGCGCCGGAATGTGGCGACTAGGGTCTTTTCACAATAACTTCATTGAAGCCTACTTGTGACAATAAGTGATTATTAGTATTATAAAAGTTAGCATATTTTTAATGCAGTTTTCAGTTCAGATTCTCTGCAATAGTTTTGATTCATGAATTTCATGTTTGCAATAACTTGTCTTGGAGAAGTGGTTCCTTTCAGGCATTGTAGTGAATAAGTGTTTTTAAAGTTATGCAGGTCTATTTTTGTTTAAATGTTAGATTTGGGTCTCATGGTATATTTGCATGTACTTTGCATGGACCGTATTGTACATTCATTATGAATTGTAATGGAAAGTCTAAATGGGTACAGCCTTCTGAGAATTATGTCTTTGCATGTTTTCTTTCAGAACATTTAACATTCCTGGGAATCAGTGAGATGGAAAATTACAGAGAAAGTAAAGGCTATGTTGTGTTTACTGCTTCTCTGCTGGGTTCAGAAAATTGTGCCCAATTTTGCCAAACTTGTGGGATTTTAATGAGATAAGAACAGTATGTTCTCAACAGTGCTACTTTTAAACATATGTGTTCTCAATTGGTTTGACTGTACCTGCAACAAAAATAAATTTGCAGATTTAAGGTGATGTAATCCAACTTGATGGGCAGTGAATCAGTAACTTCATAGTTAGTCATACAGCGCAGAAGTCGAATCTGCACTGACAAAACTACACTAAATCTACACAAATCTCACTTTCCAACACTTGGCCCATAGCCCTGGATGTTGTGACATTTCAAGTGCCCATCCATGTACTTTTTTAAAGGTTGTAAGCTTTCTGCCTTTACTGTTCTCCCAGACAGCGCATTACAGACTCCCACTACCCTCTGGGTGAAAAATTGTTTCCTCAAATCCCCTTTGAACCTCCTGACCCTCACCTTAGAATTATGCCCCCCTCATTATTAACTCTTGAACTTAGGGGAAGAGCTGATTCCTATCCACCCTGTCCATATCCCTCAAACGTCTACTCAATCTGGTTACCCTCTCCACCTTCTCTGCTCTGAAGAAAACTACCTGAGCCTGTCCAGCCGCTCTTCGTAGCTGAAATGCTCCATCTCAGAGAACATTGTGATGAATCTCCTCTGCACCCTCCCCTGCACCCTCTCCAGTGTAATCAGATCCTGTATGAGGTGACCAGAACTGCACATCTGTATCTCCAGCTGCGGCCTAACTGAAGTGTTTTTTTTGTACAGGTCCAACGTAACCTCCCTGCTCTTACAAAACGACTGATAAATGCAAGTGTCCCGTACGCCTCCCGTAAATCTCAAAAGACTGAAGGAGTATAGTGTTGATTTGTTGTTGTGTGCATTAGGTTTATTGAATTATTTCTTGCTACTGATATTTGTGGCATTGCATGTTAAAAATAGCTAAGAGTAACAGCATTTCAGATGGTTTATTTTAGTCGGCAAAAAAAGGGGATCAGGTTTGGTGGAGGGCAAAACCTTTTGACTGCACAGTTCATGCTGTGTTCGAGAAAAATGTCTTTGACATCTCATAATCTGAGGAGGAAATACATGGGGGGGGGGGGGGGGCTTTATGAGTTTGGCGGTTTGAACTATAATGTTGGCGTGATGGGCAAAACAGTCTTGTGCATTCTGACACTGATAGTCCTATTCCAGCTACTGCTGCTGGCAATTTGGGGTTCCAAAAAATTAGGAAAAAACTTGATTGAGATGACTTGAGCAAAATAAATTGAGTGGATCCGGATGGGGAGAGAATCCAGTTTTCAATTTGAAGTCTAGTTCCCAGAATTGGTATATGGTTTACATTATCCTTCAGAGAACATATTTTCATATAGTATTTTTTGATCTTGAAATAGCTTGACATTTGCTGTGGTGCCCTGTTCATATTACTCTTCATCTGCTGGATATTTATGGGATGTGCTATACCCACCTATTAGAATTTATGAACATGTTATAATTGTCAGCTGCAGTTATATTGCTCCTTCTGCATCACTTCATAGCAGTTTGTGAAACTCATCAATGCGAGCATTATGGTACTGTCCCTTGAAAGAACAGATGCCAGGAGATCTGAATTCTTTGGACAGCTCGGGTACTTGGAAAATTAGTATATACTCTACTGTATATAACATTGAGAGAGGCATACTTAGTTATGTTGTCAACATTTATTAAAATAATCAAGAGCTGTGTTCTATACTTGTTCAAGCATGCATTTACCGTGCTAACAGAGATGTTAACTGGTAATTTAACGTGAGTCTGCAAACTGCTCATCTTGTGGTAAGTGCTGGTTCCAAAGAGGTATCGCAGATTTGCACCAACAATCCTGCATTAATTCTTCATGGCCTGCCCGTGTCCCTTTTGGTTCTCTTATGCAATGGGCCCCCCTTTCTTCTGCTCCAACGCAGATGATAAAAGTCTTTATGAACTGCTTCATCCCTAAACTGCTTTGTTTGCTACTTGTTCGCCCACCATCAGTGTGGTTAAGCAGATGAATTTTGGATTTCAACAGGGTTTCTTTTTCACCACCAGTGATGCTGTTATCTTTTTGGGGGTGGAAAAGCATCACTTTTAACCAATGGCTGATTAAACTTAAATATTTGATACCAAATAAGAACGCCTCAAATTTGAGGAGGCAGCTTGGAAACTGTTAGACATGGCAAGCCTGGAAGATTGCACCGAGCAGCGGGAGGCTTGATAGACCGGGCGGTTTAATTTGGCGTGAGGCCAGAAATCAGTTTCCCAATGGCAGGGTGAATTTTTGCAGTAAGTAATGTTTTCAGAACTTTAAAGGTGGGTCGAATTTCCCAACGAAGTGTCAGGTTTGCCTGCATTGGCATGTCATCTATGCTCATTCAAAGGCCAACTCACAAGAATGAAGTTTCTCCCTTCAAATTTAGTTTCTTGCCAGTGAGAAATTGGAACATTCACACTTAAGACTGCACATAAATAGCGTGGCACTTGGTGTGTTTTACGTCTTCCACGACTTTAAAGTGAGTAACTGCCGCTTTGGCATTCATTAACAGTCAGAAATGTCAGCCTCTTGATTGAGATAAGGTACCGGTTGCCCAAGCTACACAGGGGAGGGAAGCCTTTTGGCTAAGATCAAGAAGAGGTTCAAGTCCGAGATCAGGTGAAATGCCTGTTCTTGTCAGCTTGGATCTAGTATGTGTCTCTTGTAGGGACCATGAATTGGATTCAATTTGAATTGGCTTTTGGAGCAAGCAAGGAGATGGTTTAAGGGTTTCTCCAACCACTCTGCACATCTCTGAGAGAGGATTTTTTTTTAAAGCTGCTCAGGGGAGGCAGGACCAGTAGGAAAGGGGGAAGGAGAGGCTGAACAGAGAAGGGCGGGCCAGCAGGACCGGATGAAAGGTTGTCTGGGGAAGGAAGAAGGATTGTCTGGGGAAGAGTGGGAGGGAAAGAGATGCGGTCATGTGAGATGGAAGGACTCACTTGTTTGGTCCTGTGGTCGGGTGAGGTTTCCGGACAAGGATGGTGGTATAGAGATGATTTTAGATGGTAGGGTCGGTGCTGTCTACAATGGAATCCTGGGGTTCGAAATGAGGATTCGTGGCAGCAAAGGAAACAGTCACAGGTGAGGTGTTGGGGAAGAGGAAGAGGAGTAGTGGCAGTTCCAGGGTAATCGTCGGGTAGCTGAATGTTTCATGAAGGTGGAAGTCACAGAAACGGTAGAACCGAAGTCTGTCAGGATGGGCATAGGGACGTTAAAAGGTGCAGACTTGGGTGAAAGAAGTCATGTGGAGGGTGATTGTTATAAGTTCAAGGCTCACAGCGAGAGGAGTGCTTGTATTGGGGGGGGGTCAAGGATTATGGGGGAAGTTGGTGGGTGACTGGGACTGTCTGGAATGTTTTATGTACACTGTTTTTTATGGCTATCCTTCGCAACTCTGTACCTGTGAATCCTCAAAGTTAGCATCGGGTGTTGGAGGGTCTATTCAGGTGGATGGATCCAAGGTGAGCAAATTGGACAACGTAACTGGATGAGAACTATCCTCATTGTATTCTCTCTATGTTGAAACCCACATGAAAGCAGATTTGCTGACTGACTCATGTGTCTCATAACAACATTAAAAATCCCAGCAGGGTTTGGAACTGCAGTATTCTTGCCTTATGGAATAATTCACTATCCTTCGATTAATATCTGATGAGCCTTAGTTGCATTTCCTTTTATGTGGGGGTCAATCCTTCACTCGGTTAGGAGACAAACAGGGGACACAATACTCCAGGTGAGGTCTCCCCAAGGCAGAGTTTAATTGTTATCCCAATGGGTGTTTGAGAAGTTTAGGAGCATGCATGCGTTTATTGCAAAAGGGTAGAGTAGTGTTGCAATTGTATCGGGTGTTGGTGAGACCACATCTGGAGTATTGTATCCAGTTTTGGTCTCCTTATTTGAGGAAGGATGTGGTGGCATTAGAGGTTTTTAGGAGGTTCACCAGATTGATTCCGGGGATGAAAGGGTTGATATATGAGGAGAGATTAAACCATTTGGTCTTCTCTCTGGAGTTTAGAAGGATCAGAGGGGATCTGATCGAGGAATATAAGATACTAAAAGGAATTGATAAAGTAAACGTAGACCAAATGTTCCCCCTTGTGGGGCAATCTAGAACGGGAGGCCACAGATGTAGTTTTAGAGGCGGTAGATTTAGAACTGCGATGAGGAGGAACTACTTCTCGCAGAGGGTCGTGAATTTGTGGAACTCGCTGCCCCACAGTGCAGTGGAGTCTGAGTCATGAAGAGATAGATATATATCTGTCAAGAAATAGGCTAAAGGGACATAGGGAGTTGGATTTGAAACCAGGAAGAGATCATGATCTGATTGGCGGAGCAGGCTCAAAGGGCTTAATTGCCTACTTCTGCTCCTAAATCCTATGTCCCTTATGTCAGCTGATGTCAGAGTCCTCCACAGCAAGTCATTAAGAATTGCAGATTACAGATCCTGCAATTTATAGAAAATTGAGAGCATGATATGGCAGCCATTCGATCACATGTCCCATCTACAGGAATCTCCTGTCCAACATCCCTTTGAACTTGCACACAGTGAGTGCATGGTGCCACTTAGAGCATGACAGATCCATTGATCCTTTTCCTGCGCCATGGGCAGTTCTCCCAATGGTCCCCCTGGGATTTAACCCCCGCTGAAACCTTTGCTCAGGCCGTTGTGGTGAAATGGGGAGGGCCTTCTGCCATCGTTGGGGAAACATCACTTCCGCCCTTTACTGGATGGCCTGGAGGAGAACTTGCAGGGATGCTTCACTGTTTCATAGGGCCACATTTCAGGAGAATCTAGAGCTCCTGGCCTGCAGGGAGTGAGTGACTATCTGGGTGTTTGTTAAATACGGGGCCCGGATTTTCTGCTGGACAAGTTACTGGTGGGTTTGCCGACTTCCTGCCCACCCCAAGAATTCTCAAGCTCCTTGCAGCTGAGTACGCAATAAGCTGAGGTGTAAGATCGCACATGGTCAGCTGTCCTGCCCCAGCAGAAATTGCACTCGTTTCAGTGCCTGCCAGCGTACTTGGCTCCAGAACGGTAGATTCTGGCCATAATCTGTAAGTGTATTGGCGATGGAGATGAACATTTATTATGAATGAAAGCAAGGTTCTGCACTTGTATCAAAATAGGTGCCATAAGCATTTATGGACTGGGTTGAAATAGCCAAATGTAAAATTGGAAGGCTTTTAGGGACTTTTTGTGTATTCCATGCTTAACATGCCTCATCAAAAAATACTTTCAGATCTGCGCAATATTTAAATTGGCTTGGTTACATTCTGCAGTTCATGCCAAGCTGCAGTAGCCCAAAGCCTAATATCTCTCAATAAAGTTCAGACCATACTTGTAACTTCAGCTCTCTAGTTAATTGGCAGCAATCTCACCTTTGAGTCAGAAGGTTGTAGGTTTATGTTCCACGACAGGTACTTGAGTATAGAATCACTCCAATGCAGTACTGAGGAAATGCTGCACAGCTAGAGGTGCCATCTTTCAGATGAGACGTTAGACCAAGGCCCTTGTCTGCCCTCAAATGCTATGGTATTTCTTGATTCACAAGGGTGTTTAGCTGTGAACCAATATCACATGTTTGTAGGCGCTTACTCTGTGCGAATTGGCTGTTGGGTTTCCTACAGTACCATATAGTGCAGCATTTCAAAATGTATGTCATTGGCTGTTGAAAGCTTTTGGATGTCTTGATTTCGTGAAAGGCATTATATAAATTCAAGACATCTTTTCAACCCTGTTCTGAATCAGATAATTATTGCTTTGTTTTGAATCAATTTGACATCACACTATTTGCATTCTCTCAAAATTCTGTTTCGCAGATGTATACTACAGAAAAACAAATCTATTCTCACACCAGATTTGTTCATTTTGAACTTTTCTCTGGTCCTGCACTTTCAGTTCAAAAAATCGAATTGGCTATTTATATTTACCTCAACATTTTAAAGACCGGGATCATTCTCCACTTTCAACTCTTTCTCCAATAGAAATAAAACTTAGTCAATTCATATACAAGTACAGGATGTTTCTTTTTGTGACATTTCTCCATTATATTAATGTTACATTTTAAGAAGCGGTGCCCAATATTTTGCCATTGTGAATCACAACTGTGGCCTCACCAGTGAGGGCGTGTCATGCACTCTTGAAATGTATTTGGTTAGTTCTGTTTATTTGACTTGTTTAGCAGTTGTGATGTTCTTTGCTTTCTGAATGAGCATGGCTTTGAAGTGTAGTGTCTCACAAAGAACATCAAGCTCTGTATTGAACAAAGCTAATTTATTTATGCTGCAACTAAATAGATTCAATTTGCTTGCTAAGCTATAAAAGATTACAGATTCACTAAAACTATGATTCTAATTACAGAGCTCCTGATAACACGACTATTCTCTACCTCGCCTAACCACCTTCTCCCCGAATCAAGAGTATCACGAGATCCATGTGTATGTGCTTGATTGTCATCTAGTGGTTGGATGTAGTTGCAGTAAACTGTTAATCCTTCGTTATTCTTACAATACACATTGTCACAGCAGTGTCACATTGAAAATTGTTGAATAAACAGTTAATAATTCCACTCAAACCTTTGTAACTTGACAGCACTGCAGCATGTGCTTCCTGATTCTGACTCGAGTATGCATTATATTTTATATACAAGTTTTTGCATGGCCATTTACTGGCCCCATTTCTTTTTTTTTTTTAAATATATTTTATTCAAAATTTTTGTCCAACCATGACAGTACATTGTGTATCCTTTACACAGTAATATAACAATATAAATAACAATGGCCAGTTTTAAGCAAGAAATGAATAATATATAAACAACATTGAAATTAAAAAACAAAACTAAATGGCAACTGCCTAGTCCCAAATAAATACTCTCCGAAATACAATTTAGCAGTCCAATATACAATTACCTATAACAACAACCTATACATATTATACATATACACTAACATCCCTGAGAGTCCTTTTGGTTCTCTCCCCCCCCCCCCCCCCCCCGGTTGCTGCTGCTGTCTTCTTCTTTTCCATTCCCTCTATCTTTCTGTGAGGTATTCGACGAACGGTTGCCACCGCCTGGTGAACCCTTGAGCCGATCCCCTTAGGACAAACTTAATCCGTTCCAACTTTATAAACCCTGCCATGTCATTTATCCAGGTCTCTACACCCGGGGGCTTGGCTTCCTTCCACATCAACAGTATCCTGCGCCGGGCTACTAGGAACGCAAAGGCCAAAACATCAGCCTCTTTCGCCTCCTGCACGCCCGGCTCCTCTGCAACCCCAAATATAGCCAACCCCCAGCTTGGTTCGACCTGGACCCCCACCACCTCCGAAAGCACCTTTGTCACCCCCACCCAAAATCCCTGTAGTGCCGGACATGACCAGAACATGTGGGTGTGATTCGCTGAGCTTCTCGAGCATCTCGCACACCTATCCTCTACTCCAAAAAATTTACTGAGCCGTGCTCCAGTCATATGCGCCCTGTGTAACACCTTAAATTGTATCAGGCTTAGCCTGGCACACGAGGACGATGAGTTTACCCTACTTAGGGCATCAGCCCGCAGCCCCCCCTCAATCTCCTCCCCCAGCTCCTCTTCCCATTTCCCTTTCAGCTCATCTACCATAATCTCCCCCTTGTCCCTCATTTCCCTATATATGTCTGATACCTTACCGTCCCCCACCCATGTCTTTGAGATCACTCTGTCCTGCACCTCCTGCGTCGGGAGCTGCGGGAATTCCCTCACCTGTTGCCTCGCAAAAGCCCTCAGTTGCATATACCGGAATGCATTCCCTTGGGGCAACCCATATTTTTCGGTCAGCGCTCCCAGACTTGCAAACGTCCCATCTACAAACAGATCTCTCAATTGTGTTACTCCTGCTCTTTGCCATGTTCCAAATCCCCCATCCATTCTCCCCGGAGCAAACCTATGGTTATTTCTTATCGGGGACCACACCGAGGCTCCCGTCTTACCCCTATGCCGTCTCCACTGCCCCCAGATTTTCAGAGTAGCCACCACCACCGGGCTTGTGGTGTATTTCTTCGGTGAGAATGGCAACGGCGCCGTCACCATAGCTTGTAGGCTAGTCCCCCTACAGGACGCCCTCTCCAATCTCTTCCACGCCGCTCCCTCCTCTTCTCCCATCCACTTACATACCATTGAGATATTGGCGACCCAGTAGTACTCACTTAGACTCGGTAGTGCCACCCCCCCCCCCCCCTACCCCTACTACGCTGCAAAAATCCCCTCCTCACTCTCGGGGTCTTCCCGGCCCACACAAAACTCATGATATTCTTCTCAATCCTTTTGAAAAAAGCCTTCGTGATCACCACCGGGAGGCACTGAAACACAAAAAGGAATCTCGGGAGGACCACCATTTTAACCGCCTGCACCCTCCCTGCCAGTGACAGGGATACCATGTCCCATCTCTTGAAGTCCTCCTCCATCTGTTCCACCAACTGCGTTAAATTTAACCTATGCAATGTACCCCAATTCTTGGCTATCTGGATCCCCAAGTAGCGAAAGTCCCTTGTTACCTTCCTCAGCGGTAAGTCCTCTATTTCTCTGCTCTGCCCCCCTGGATGCACCACAAACAACTCACTTTTCCCCATGTTCAGTTTATATCCTGAAAATTCTCCAAACTCCCCAAGTATCCGCATTATCTCTGGCATCCCCTCCGCTGGGTCCGCCACATACAACAACAAATCGTCCGCATACAGAGATACCCGGTGTTCTTCTCCTCCCCTGAGTACTCCCCTCCACTTCCTGGAACCCCTCAGTGCTGTTGCCAGGGGCTCAATCGCCAGTGCAAACAATAATGGGGACAGAGGACATCCCTGCCTCGTCCCTCTATGGAGCCGAAAATATGCAGACCCCCGTCCATTCGTGACCACACTCGCCATCGGGGCCCTATACAGCAGCTGTACCCATCTAATATACTCATCTCCAAAGCCAAATCTCCTCAACACCTCCCACAAATAATCCCACTCCACTCTATCAAATGCTTTCTCGGCATCCATCGCCACCACTATCTCCGCTTCCCCCTCGGTGGGGGCATCATCATTACCCCTAGCAGCCTCCGTATATTCGTATTCAGCTGTCTCCCCTTCACAAACCCAGTTTGGTCCTCATGGACCACCCCCGGGACACAATCCTCTATCCTCATTGCCATTACCTTGGCCAGAATCTTAGTGTCTACATTCAGGAGGGAGATAGGCCTGTAGGACCCGCATTGCAGCGGGTCTTTTTCCTTCTTTAGGAGGAGCGATATTGTTGCCTCTGACATAGTCGGGGGCAGCTGCCCCCTTTCCCTCGCCTCATTAAAGGTTCTCATCAGTAGCGGGGCCAGCAAGTCCACGTATTTCCTGTAAAATTCAACTGGGAATCCATCCGGTCCCGGAGCCTTCCTCGCCTGCATGCTCCTAATTCCTTTCACTACTTCCTCCATTTCGATCTGTGCTCCCAGTCCCACCCTCTCCTGCTCCTCCACCTTAGGAAATTCCAGCTGGTCCAGAAAACACATCATTCTCTCCTTCCCATCCGGGGGCTGAGCTTCATGTAATCTTTCATAGAATGCCTTGAACACTCCATTCACTCTCTCCGCTCCCCACTCCATCTCTCCCTCCTCATCCCTCACTCCCCCTATTTCCCTCGCTGCGCCCCTTTTCCTCAATTGGTGGGCCAGCAACCTGCTCACCTTCTCCCCATATTCGTATTGTACACCCTGTGCCTTCCTCCGCTGTGCCTCTGCAGTACCCGTAGTCAGCAAATCAAATTCTACGTGTAGCCTTTGCCTTTCCCTGTACAGTCCCTCCTCCGGTGCCTCCGCATATTGCCTGTCCACCCTCAGAAATTCTTGCAGCAATCGCTCCCGTTCCCTACTCTCCTGCTTTCCTTTATGTGCCCTGATTGATATCAGCTCCCCTCTAACCACTGCCTTCAGCGCCTCCCAGACCACTCCCACCTGGACCTCCCCATTATCATTGAGTTCCAAGTACTTTTCAATTCACCCCCTCACCCTTAGACACACACCCTCATCCGACATTAGTCCCATGTCCATTCTCCAGGGTGGACGCCGTTCTTTTTCCTCCCCTATCTCCAAGTCCACCCAATGTGGAGAGTGATCCGAAATAGCTATGGCCGTACACTCCGCCCCCTCACCTTCGGGATCAGCGCCCTTCCCAAAACAAAAAAGTCTATTCGTGAATAAACTTTGTGGAAATAGGAGAAAAACGAAAACTCCTTACTCCTAGGTCTACTAAATCTCCATGGGTCTACTCCTCCCATCTGCTCCATAAAGTCTTTAAGCACCTTGGCTGCTGCCGACCTCATTCCAGTCCTGGACCTCGATCTGTCCAGCCCTGGTTCCAGCACCGTATTAAAATCTCCACCCATTACCAACTTCCCCACCTCTCGGTCCGGGATACGTCCTAACATGCGTGTCATAAAGTTGGCATCATCCCAGTTCGGGGCATATATGTTCACTAAGACCACCGCCTCCCCCTGTAATTTGCCACTCACCATCACGTATCTGCCCCCACTATCTGCCACTATGGTCTTAGCCTCAAACATTACCCGCTTCCCCACTAATATAGCCACCCCCCTGTTTTTCGCATCTAGCCCCGAATGAAGCACCTGCCCCACCCATCCTTTGCGTAGTCTAACCTGGTCTATCAGTTTCAAATGCGTCTCCTGTAACATAACCACATCTGCCTTAAGGTTCTTTAGGTGTGCGAGTACCCGTGCCCTCTTTATCTGCCCGTTCAGCCCTCATATTCCACGTGATCAGCCGGGTTGGGGGGCTCTTTACCCCCCCCTTGTCGATTAGCCATCCCCTTTTACCCAGCTCCTCACCCGGTTCCCACGCAGCTGTGTCCCCCCCAGGCGGTGCCCCCCCCGCCCCGCCCACCCCACCCCATACCAGCTCCCCCTTCTCCCCAGCAGCAGCAACCCAGTAAATTCCCCCCCCCTCCCACCCCCCCGCTAGATCCCCCACTAGCGTAGTTACACTCCCCATGTTGCTCCCAGAAGTCAGCAAACTCTGGCCGACCTCGGCTTCCCCCCGTGACCTCGGCTCGCACCGTGCGACGCCCCCTCCTTCCTGCTTCCCTATTCCCGCCATAATTATCATAGCGCGGGAACAAAGCCTGCGCTTCCCTTTTGGCTCCGCCCCCAATGGCCAACGCCCCCAACTCCTCCACCTCCCTTCCTCGCTCCCCCACAACCTGTGGAAGAGAGAGAAGTTACCGGGTCGCAGGATTAACAACATAAAAATCATCTCTTTCCCCCCCCCCCCCCCCATATTCGCCCCACCACTTTGTCTCGAACGTTCTTTTTTAATAGCCCACTCATTCCAATTTCTCTTCAACAATAAATGTCCACGCCTCATCCGCCGTCTCAAAGTAGTGGTGCTTCCCTTGATATGTGACCCACAGTCTTGCCGGCTGCAGCATTCCAAATTTGATCTTTTTATGAAGCACCGCCTTGGCCCGATTAAAGCTCGCCCTCCTTCTTGCCACCTCCGCACTCCAGTCTTGATATACGCGGATCACCGCGTTCTCCCATCTACTGCTCCGAGTTTTCTTTGCCCATCTTAGGACCATCTCTCTGTCCTTAAAACGGAGGAATCTCACCACTATGGCTTGAGGAATTTCACCAGCCCTCGGTCTTCGCGCCATAACTCGGTAGGCTCCCTCCACCTCCAGCGGACCCGTCGGGGCCTCCGATCCCATCAACGAGTGCAGCATCGTGCTCACATATGCCCCGATGTCCGCCCCTTCTGCACCTTCAGGAAGACCAAGAATCCTTAAATTCTTCCTCCTCGCATTATTCTCCAGCACCTCCAGCCTTTCCACACATCGTTTGTGGTGTGCCTCGTGCATCTCCGTCTTCACCACCAGGCCCTGTATATCGTCCTCGTTCTCGGCAGCCTTTGCCTTCACGACCCAAAGCTCCCGCTCCTGGGTCTTTTGCTCATCTTTTAGCCCTTCAATCGCCTGTAATATTGGGGCCAACAGCTCCTTCTTCATCTCCTTTTTAAGCTCTTCCACGCAGCGCTTCAAGAACTCGTGTTGTTCAGGGCCCCATATTAAACTGCCACCTTCCGACGCCATCTTGGTTTTTGCTTGCCTTCCTTGCCGCTGCTCTAAAGGATCCACCGCAATCCGGCCACTTTCCTCTCCTTTTTCCATCCGTATCCAGGGGGGATTCCCTTCTGGTTTACCGCACAGTGCTTTTAGCCGTTAAAATTGCCGTTGGGGCTCTTATTAAGAGCCCAAAAGTCCGTTCCACCGGGAGCTGCCGAAACGTGCGACTTAGCTGGTCATCGCCGCACCCGGAAGTTCACTGGCCCCATTTCTTAACAGTTGCAGCATTTTGTAGAATCAGAAGTGACTGTAGCGTTGAAGATTAACTTGGAATCATGGACTATTTTTTAAATCACAATAACATGGTTGTATGTTCTCCTACTTAGCCATAACAATCTTAGTTAATGACAAAGCATTGCACCTAAGCTCAGCTGAGAGTAGATGTGAGGAATTGTACAGGATGTTGCTCATTTATGAATGTTCACTCTTTCAGAAAAGACATACAAACAACATGCAGCGACTATATTAGGATCAACATGCTAAGTCAATAGTGTGTGGCCAGATAGGGTTTAAATACCGCGCAGTTGGAGCTAAATCAGTTTTGTTGTGTGACAAAAGTTATCTTCCCGGGCAAGATATCATGATTTATTTGGAAGGAACACATGTGCTGCTTGAACTTATGATGCGAGTCGGTGCATTTAGAAGCTTCTCAAAAGCATCATAATCAGGGTGGTATGGATAATGTATGATCGTCTATCTGCTGGTGGAAACGTTTAGAAGCTATTTGCAAGGTAAAAATCTCAGGACACAAAACATAGAACATACCGTGCAGAAGGACACCATTCGGCCCATCGAGTCTGCACCGACCCACTTAAGCCCTCACTTCCACCCTATCCCTGGAACTCAATAACCCCATCTAACCTTTTTTTTGGTCACTAAGGGCAATTTATCATGGCCAATCCACCTAACCTACACGTCTTTGGACTGAGGGAGGAAACCAGAGTACCTGGAAAAAACCCACGCAGACACGGGGCGAACATGCAGACTCCGCACAGACAGTGACCCAGCGGGGAATTGAACCTGGGACCCTGGCGCTGTGAAGCCACAGTGCTATCCTCTTGTGCTACCATTCTGCCCTCTACTCAAAACAGCCATCTACTCAAAAGGACAAAACTATTTCCGCTATTTGCTGGCTGATCTTCAAGATGCATTAAATTTATTTTATGCAAAGGGTAGTGAGGGAGCAGTTGGCAGAAACATGATAGGGTTTTGAAGAACGTCTTTCCAGTGGCGATTGTAATGGCAAAGTGGATGATTTTCCTAAGTATTGGGCCTGTAGTGGTCAAAACGGTAGTCACCAATGGTTGTGTAAAGACAGTGGGAATTTACAAAATGAGTCACGGGAAGTTAGTTAAGCTGTACTGGAAGTACAGCATATTCCGTACTCTTAGAATCATAGAATTTACAGTGCAGAAGGAGGCCATTTGGCACATCGAGTCTGCACCGGTCCTTGGAAAGAGCACCCAACTGAAGCCCACGCCTCCACCCTATCCCCGTAACCCAGTGACCCCACCTACCTTTTTTGGACACTAAGGGCAATTTAGCATGACCAATCTACCTAACCTGCACATCTTTGGACTGTGGGAGAAAACCGGGGCACCTGGAGGAAACCCACGCAGACACGGGGCGAACGTGCAGACTCCATACAATCAGTGACCAAAGCCGGGAATGGAACCTGGGACCCTGGAGCTGTGAAGCAACTGTGCTAACCATTGTGCTGTCCGTTCTACCCGAGGTGGCAGCCATTCATTTCTTACTTTACAGAGTTAATCACCATTGGCTGTTGGGGGGGTCCCTTTGTAGTTTTCATTGTCGGGGGAAGGGTGGTCACTTTCCTGGGTGGGTTTTGTATAGTTGGTTCTGTTTTTTGGTGGAGACCAACCTGCGGACATTGTCCTGAGGTTTTGTGGTGCACCATGTTTGTCAAAGTGTCTCTAGTTTCACAATTACTGAGCTACTGGTTACTCGGAAATCCAGGGTGGATCTGGGATCTCCGTACAGGGGCTCTTTTGTCTTATGGCACAAACGCGTTGCAGGGGGAGTAACTGGAGACCCCACACTCTCAACGGAATGGTCAGATAAGTAGCAGATGAAATTTATTGCAGCCAAGTTCGAAATGGTTAAGAAGTATGAGGAGAACAAATATAAAAGGATATATTTATAAAGTGGGTGGAGGAGCATAAGGACCTGAGGTAGATGTGCACAAATCATTTGGAGGTGGCAGGAGAGGCAGGTTGAGAAAGTAGTTGTAAGGAATATAGGATCCTGGGCTTTATAGAGGCAGAGAGCTCAAAAGCATGGACTCAATGGTGAACTTTTATAAAGCACTATTTTGGCCTTAACTGGTGTATTGTGTCTGTTTGGACACCACAATTTCCTCCGTGCCAAGTTAGTTATAACCCCCCCCCCCATTGTTCTGTGATGGCATTGGTCCCAGCCTTTTAAAGGTGCAATCCAACCCATCAGCCCCGAGTCATCCATAAGACATAGGAGCAGAATTAGGCCACTCGGCCCATCGAGTCTGCTCCGCCATTCAATCATGCTGATATTTTCTCATCCCCATTCTCCTTCGCTGATCCCCTTATTAATCAAGAACCTATCTATCTCTGTCTTAAAGGCACTCAGTGATTTGTCCTCCACGGCTGTCTGCGGCAAAGAGTTCCACAGATTCACCATCCTCTGGCTAAAGAAATTTCTTCTCATCTCAGTTTTAAGGGATCGTCCCTTTAGCCTGAGAATGGTGTCCTCTGGTTCTAATTTCTCCGACAAGTGAGAACATCTGCTCCACGTCCACTCTATCCAGGCCTTGCAGTTTCCTGTACATTTCAATAAGATCCCCCCTCATCCTTCTAAACTCCGTGCAAACCCAGAGTCCTCAACCGTTCCTCATACGACAAGCTCTTCATTCCAGGGATCATTCTTGTGAACCTCCTCTGGGTCCTCTCCAAGGCCAGCATATCCTTCCTTCGATACGGGGCCCAAAACAACTGCTCATCTCCGCGCTTTTAAATCCCCACCCACCTCTCCCAGATATGAATTCAATCTCTCTCCCCCCCAAAATCTAAAGAATCTATCTCTGCAGCCACACATCCATCTGCTTTTTTCCTCCTATTTCTACACTGAACACCAGAAGTAATTTAGGGATTACAACCTTGTCAAAGTCTTTGTTATGAATCTTGATTTTCCAAGCTCTCCCAAATCTGCCTGCAGGATGCCCTCCTTCCTCTTTCCATCTATGTTGCTGGTATCAATGTTGACTATGACCTCCATGTTCATCATATCATTTTGCAACAATCACATCCATCACTAATAACTGCCTGTACTCTGACTGTAGAATTTAGCACTTGCTGTTCTCTGTCTGCACACCCTAGAGAAAGCATTACCCTTATCAATATTCAGAACTGAATACCTATTGGAGGATGAGTTGCAGTTAAAGGACTCTAGCGTTACCTGCCTGGTCCTGTTTGACTGACAGTCACCCATTCCATTTGCGTCTGCACACCCTCCAGCTAGAACTGTACTATTCACAAAAATATGTATTGCAAATGCTTTAGAGCTGTTGTCACCTGTATTATTGGCTAAGATGGTCTGCTGGATGGATTTTGATGGTGCAATATTCCTAATATATTGCAGGGTGTATATTCATATATTAGCGGTATGTCCATCAGCAAGGATTTGCACTCTTGGGTACCAAGTAAACTGGCCGAAGTGATGCACCCTTCGTGTATACTGCAGTCCTCTTCGTCATCTTAGGCAATCCCTTGTGGTTGGGGATGACTTGTTTCCACTCTAGCGCATTAGTTTTGAAGTAGCTGTTACGTCCAATATACGTTTTTCAGACTTTACCATATGCGCGGCAAGTGGTGCTTGACTGGTTTGGCAGATGGGTTGTTTGAAGCTTTGTGCACTCCCTCTGACACCTTGACTTTGCCTCAGTATGTACCCGATAAAGCCCCTCAAATGTGTTCATCTTCCAGATGAGCCTTCTCCATTTTTTTGTCAATAACAAATCCGAGTCTCCTATGATTTGCAGAGGATGTAGCAACTTCAGGGATGTCCTTCCCTGAAGTGCTGCCCGCTGTCTTCCTGGGAGTACTGGAAAATGTGGCTGGAGAAGTAATAATAGGAAACAAAGAAATAGCAGATGAACTGAATAGTTACTTTGCATCAGGCTTCACGGTAGAAGACACCAGAGGGATATGGCAGAGCTCCAGGAGAACCAGGGGGCAGAGGTGAGTGCAGTGACCATTACTAAGGAGAAGGTTTTGGGGAAACTGAAAGGTCTGAAGGTGGATAAATCACCTGGACTGGATGGACTACACCCCAGGGTTATAAAAGAGATAGCTGAGGAGGTTGTGGAGGCATTGGTGATGATCTTTCAGGAATCACTGGAGGCAGGAAGGGTCCCAAATGACTGGAAAGTGGCTAATGTGACTTTGGTCGTTGGTAAGATTTTAGAGTCCATTATTAAAGGTGAGATTGCAGAATACATGGAAGTGCATGATAAAAGAGGACTGAGTCAGCTCGGCTTCAAGGGGCGGTCATGTCTGACAAATCTGTTGAGAGTTCTTTGAGGAGGTAACAAGGAAGTTAGACAAAGGTGAGCCAGTGGACGTGATTTATTTAGATTTCTAGAAGGCCTTTGACAAGGTGCCGCATAGGAGATTATTAAATAATTTAAGAGCCCATGGTGTTAAGGGTAAGATCCTGGCATTGATAGAGGATTGGCTGACTGGCAGAAGGCAGAGTGTGGGGATAATGGGTCTTTTTCAGGATGGCAGCCGGTGACTCGTGTGCCTCAGGGTTTGGTGTTGGGACCATAATTTTTCACTATGTATTAACGATCTGGTAGCAGGATCTAGGGCCTTGTTGCTAAGTTTGCGGATGATACAAAGATATGCAGAGGTATGGTAGTATTGAGGAAGCAAGGGGGCTGCAGAAAGATTTTGACAGGTTAGGAGAGTAGGCAATGAAGTGGCAGATGGAATACAATGTGTAAAAGTGTGAGGTTATGCACTTTGGTAGGAAGAATGGAGACATAGACTATTTTCCAAATGGGGAAAAAGGCTGAGGAAATCAGAAGCACAAAGGGACTTGGGAGTCCTAGCTAAAGATTCTCTTAAGGTTAATGTGCAGGTTCAGTCGGCAGTTAGGAAGGCAAATGCAACGTTTCCATTCATGTCAAGAGGGCTAGAATACAAGATCAGGGATGTACTCGTGAGACTTTATAAGGATCTGGTCAGACCCCATTTGGAGTATTGTGAGCAGTTTTGGGCCCTGTATCTAAGGAAGGATGTGCTAGCCTTGGAGGTTCACCAGAATGATCCCTGGAATTAAAACTTTGTCACATGTGAAACTGTTGACGACTCTGGGTTTGTACTCGTTGGAGTTTAGAAGGATGAGGGGGGAATTTATGGAAACTTGCAGGATACTGCGAGGCCTAGATAGAGTGGACGTGGAGAGTATATTTCCACTGGTAGGAAACACTAGAACCTGAGGCCACAGTCTCAGACTGAAGGGATAATCCTCTAAAACAGGAATTTCTTCAGCCAGAGGGTGTTGAAGCTGTGGAACTCTGTGCTGCTGGAGGCTGTGGAAGCCAAATCAGTGAGTGTCTTTAAGACCGAGATAAAAAAATCTTCTTGATTAATAAGCGGTTATGAGGAGAAGGCAGGAGAATGGGGATGCAAAATCTATCATGGTTGAGCAGACTCTCTGGGCCGAATGGCCTATTTCTGCTCCTATATCTTGTGGTCTTCACTGCCCTTCCTCCGTGTTAACTCCCCAAAGGGGAGCAAAGAAGGCTGCAGCAGTAAACCTCCAAAGTACCACTAAAATGTATGAGTATCTGACTAACTCCCGGAATCATTTGGGAAGGTCTTAATACATCAAAAAGGTATGGTTTTTGATGGAAGAAAATTGTGTGAAAAGGCAATAAATTTGGAATGCAGCTGCACAGTAAGTTGCACTAAACACCCCGAGTCAAGCCCCAATTCTTAAACTGTCCCATTAATGAGTTTGTTGTGAGATCAATTCATGAATTCCCTTGCGAAACTGAAAATAAACCTTGATTATAGGTTTGAGCTATCTGCAGTGTCAAATTAAATCGGCAAGCATTGGGTGCGGATCAAATTAGCTGATACTTCCCTTATTACCATGTATGCAGGTACTGCGCGAAATGTTTGGTACAACTTGTTGCCAGTAATTATGCAGAATAAACTACACTGCTACTTTGTGACCATATGTATATTATAAGGTAAATGAAGGGTTACCAATTTAATGTGAATGCATCCAACCACTAGATGGTGCATCCAATCACCAGATGGTGATCAAGAGCATGCAAGTGGATCACGTGATACCCTTGAATCTGGGAGTAGGTGATTAGGCGGGATAGAGAGTCCTGTTTCCAGAAGCTCTGTTGGTAGAATCATAGTTTTAATTTATCTGTCGTATTTAGATCTTGGTAAGCAATTCAAATCTATTTAATTGTAGTGTTAATAAATTAGCTTTGTTAGCATCGGTCTGGACTCCAATCTGCAATAATCACCGGTTTATCCCGGGGAGGCTAGATGTAGGGTTCGGAGATGGCAGAGAGCAGGGATCGAGAGGATGGGCGATATGTTTATAGAGGACAGCTTTCCCAGCCTGAGGGAGTTGGAGCAGAAATCTGAATTGGTGGGAGGGAACAAGATTAGGTACTTGCAGGCGCGGGACTTCCTACGCAGACAGGTCTCAACCTTCCTGCTCCTATCGCCAAGGGGGATACAAAACAGGGTAGTTTCCAGAATGTGGGTGGGTGAAGGGAGGGCTTTGGACATTTATAAGGAATTCATGGGGTCAGAGGAAACGCGGACCGAGGAGCTGAAACACAAATGGGAAGAGGAGTTAGGAGGAGAGATAGAGGATGGTCTCTGGGCGGATGCGTTGAGCAGAGTCAACGCGTCCTGATACAGTTCAAGGTCATGCACCGTGTTGGGGTTTAGTTTAGTTTAGAGTAGGATGTTAGAAAAGGTGGGACCTGTGAGGGAGGAAGACGGCATTTGTTCTATGTTTATATTTGTATGTACACGGTTTCTTCTGTTATTGTTATAAAACCATAAATACCTCAATAAAATGTTGATTTTAAAAAAATGAATAAATTAGCTTTGTTCAAAACTTAGCTTGATGTTCTTTGTGAGACACTACATTTCGAAGCCATTCTCATCCAGAAAACAAAGAACATCACACTTGAATCATTAACATTTAGGAATTGCTTTGAATGTTATTTTAATTTTGGAACAAGAGCCCTTTTTGAAGCCCTGTTTTGTTTGAATATGGATCCTATTTCAACTCTACACTACAAGATAAATAACTTCTGGGGAAAATATAAATGAAGGACATGTTTGGAAGAAAGAGGACGAAGAACTTTATTGTAAGTGTGGCGCACGTTTTCGGATGGTTTAACCAAGTATGCTGTTTTTGTTGCAGTTTTATTGTTCCTTATTACAATTCCTTCAACATAGCATTTTGCAGCTCTCATTCCCCCTCCCCACCTCCCTTCCTTTGCCACCAATTTTCTCATCTTGCTCCCATCTGTTAAAGATGTCGACTCTTTATTGGGTCGATGGGCTGGGAGTGAGGAAGAAATTCAAAGCAGAGGTTTATAACATATTCTGGGTAGAGAGTGGCTCTTTTGGGTAACCATTGACCAAGCTGGCTAAGTCCTAAAGGAAGTAGCTGCCAGACTGGGTTTGAATCAGGTGGTGAAAGAATTAAAGCAAAAGCAAGCACCCTCCTTGACTTTCTCAGCAACTTCCTAGACCTATTCGTCCTCATTAACCTGTCCATTGTAAACCGGTCTGTCCGTGACTATATTGATAGGAATGACTTCTGCACAGTCCTTGTGAAAACAAACTTGACTCCACAGTGAGGACGACCTCCATTGTGTAGTGTAACGGCAGGACAATTATGTGAAGTGGGTCAGACTAACAGCAGACTTTTGCAATCAAAAACTTGCCATTTCTGAGTGCATTAGACTGTCGGCAGCAGAGCAGTTTCACAGCCTGTAACCTCGTGATCTGGAATAGCGCTCATTCTTTTAATCACCATCATCAAATTAAGAGACCAACCTTGTTCAATAGTGTTCGTATCCTGATCAAGCTTTTTGAGGAACCAGATAAATCCCTAATTCCCACATTGAAACTTCTTACTAAGCAACCATCTTGTTACATTTTAGTGTAGATCCAACTATCTTGTAGCAATTCATTCAGATCTTGGGGTTGTGAAAAATTGGGAAGATTCTGGGCAGGAGTGTTCGTGGTCTTAGCCAGGATAGTGGAGGAGTGAGTGGACCCCCGGACCCTTTGGCGGCGATATTTGGGGTTTCAGAGAAGCCGGAGCTCATGGAGAGGAGGAAGGCCGATGCCTTGGCCTTCGCCTGTCTGATTGCACTGCGACGAATTTTGCTGGAGTGGCGGTCGACATCGCCACCGGGGGTAGCAGCATGGTTGGTGTCATAATATACACCAGTATATCATGGTACAGATACACACACACTGATGGACACACAACGGGACCAAACAACACACACAACACCGCAGCCAATCACCAGTTAGAGCACATGCACTATAAAGACAGGGGGCATCAGAGTTCCCACACATTCGGGATGCAGCTTCCTAGTAGGACAGAGCTCAGCCTGCAGCACAGATCTTCACCATGTGCTGAGTGCATCGACTGGTTAGGACAAGGCATAGGTCTTTAGTTCAATCTAATATCGTGTTAACCCATAGTGAAAGTATGTTCAACAGTTTCTGACTTAATAAAATAGTGTTGCACTATTTTAAGTGTTGGTGGCCTGTATGTGTTCCACGGAACCAGAGCGCCCAACACAACAGTTGGGTGACCTGTATGACTTCCTGCGGTTAGAGAAGATAAAGTATGAGTTAAGGGGCTCAGCAAGGGAGTTTGAGAAAAGGTGGGGGATGTTTGTGACCGTGTTTGAGGAACTGTTCATCGCTGGGGAGGGGGGTGAAAAAGGAGAAAAATCTCTACAAACTATATAGTTGATTGTTTGGAAGAATGTTTCCCAGGGTGTTTATTTGCTGTAAATAAAATGCGTTTTTTAAAAAAAAGCAATTAATTCAGATCAAAGTGAAGCTAATTACTAATCCTTGATTAGGTTATCCTGAGGTTGCTAAGTGAATTGACTCTTTCTTGCCAAATCATTCAAGAAGAAATCAACAAGTCATCCAGATTATCATTTTTCATTCCTTCATAAGATTTGGGTGTCGCTGACGAGGCCAGCATTGTTGCCCATCCCTAATTAATTGCTGTTGAACTGGGTGGCTTACTCGGGCCATATCAGTGAGCAGTTAAGAGTCAGACCCATGCAATGTGGTTTGGATTTGCATGTAGGCCAGACCGGGTAAGGATGGCAGATTTCCTTTCCTAACGGACATTAGTGAACCAGTTGGGGGTTTTAAAACCGCCAACAGTGTTGTGGTCACCATTACTGAGCCTCGCTTTTAGTTCCAGACTTTAAAAAAAAAAAAAAGAAATGTGATTTAAATTCCACCAGCTGCCATGGTGGGATTTGAACTCCGTAGCCTGGACCACTGGATTGCTAGTTCAGTGATATTACTGCTCTACCACTATGTGTGCATTTAATTCAATAAATTAAAAAGTTGAGACACAAATGCTTAATAGTGATGCACAAATGTAATCAGTTAACGAGCAGTTTAGTAGAAAATAATTTGCAATTTCCTAAGTAAAATGAGTGGCAAAGGTTACACAGGAAATTCAGTGCATTACGGTAAGTCAGCGCTAATGAATGCTGAATTTATAGCAAGAGTCAGAGGTTATAAAGTGGTGAGATTAACAACATTGAGAGTTTAAATAACCTCATCCTCACAAGCCCATCCATGGAACGTTGCAGTCTTCTGGAATGTTGAGAACTCGTTTGCGCAAGAATATCTATCTCACTTATAACCTCCGTTCTTTCTGAATTCTGAACCATGCCACATATGAGTAATGATCTCTGACCTGACTTCACTGAGTCAAGACTGGTCGCAATTTAAGTGATCTCTGACTATGTAACAATTTGTTTCTAACTTGTGATAAGGTCCCTTTTTAAAGGTATTTCATACTGATAAGCATATTTATTGGGTGAAAGCTTTTTAATAGGATGAGAACAGAGAAACTGAGTCATCCTCTGATTAACAGACGAAAAAAGGCTGCGACTTCTGTCAAGGGCAGATAAACTTTCGGATTGAGAGAGCCCCTTTTTCTGTCAGTCCAAACAAACATACCAAAGCATGGAATCACAGACAGATAGACTCCAGTTTTACAGCTCTTCCACACCTTTAACAAAAGGACCCACACAGATGTGAGGGGTCATGACATGTCTGACTCAGGAACTGAACCAGGAATAATAACTGTACAGCTTAATTGCTTAAAAAAACTGTATTAACTAGTTATTTCCTGGCACTTAAATTCCACACTGTCAGACAGGTTACAGCATTAGAGTTTTGAAGGTAACCCTTCAATTTTGCAGATCAATTGTTCCAACAATGGAGAACATTGAAAGGATGTACTGAATGAGGGGAACACTTGCAATAATTTGTTATTGGCTTTAATATTCCACCTCCACCTTGTTTTGTTAACTCTTTATTCCATTTTATTTTTGATATCTCAATGCTCCTGGAATTTCTCCAATCTGCACTTGAGTCCCTCTACCTTTGTCCCTCTTCTGCAACCCCCTACACACGAGCAGTTCATTTGATAAAATGCATGCCCTGTTTCCAAGAACGAATCAAGTAGTTTGGTTAGCATGTTGATGGACCATTCTCGAGACTTCTTGACAGATATTGGATTTCAATTTGGCGAAGTGTCAGTGGAAAAATCTCACTTGAGAGCACAAAATGGGCAAAAGTGACCTAGCAGCCTCTTCACACCCCACTCAATTTTATCACTCATTTTATTTAAGAAAAATGCAAGAAAGGCCGCTAGTTCATTATCACCTGCTTTGTGCTACACCCCAGGACCAGTTACGCACCAGTGTCTCTTGCAAATGGTGCTCTGAGAGTTGAGGCAAACAAAATGTGTTTAAGGGTTAAACTAATACGAGGAAGGAAAAGTAGTCCAACAAGGTCAGGCAGGATAGAAGACTATATGCTAATTTAAACCGTGTTTATACGTTGTCGAAACTTGACGTGACGAGAAAACATTTTTTCTTACCTTATCAAATGAACATCTGAAGCACATTATCTCAGATATGTTGACAGTAAGATATCAATTAGTCTTTTAGTTAAAAGTTCTAGAGTTTAGAACTTGTTTAATATGTTTAATATATTTTTAGATTTTTTCACTTTTATGTCTGTCAGCCCAAACAGACAGTGGGCAGACTCCAGGCTACCACCATGCCTCATGAGGCCACAGGTTTTTCCCCCTTGCTGAGTGGTTCACATTGGTTTTATAGACCTTTACAAAGTATCTGACTGAACCATTTTCAACAAAATGGCTTCTTCAGCAGGTTACTTGTTCAATTGCAAGTGCTTGTCTGCTGCTCTGTATTTCTGCCTTGGATCCTGTTTCTGTAAGGAAGTAAAATCTTAAATATGATTCACTCTTGAATTTGACGCAATTTGACTCGCCTGGAAAGTACTGAATTTGCACTCATCAATTTTAAATTCAAGTAACACAAATGTAATTAATGGGTTGTTGGGGTACTTGAGAACTCTTCTTGAAACACAACCCTAATTATTTTGCTGCAGCTTACTTTTATTCGTCGCATGGAAAAATCTTTGTTCCCACTTTAGGTGTTTGTTAAGCCTACAACAATGCATGACTTTGAATCAAAGGAGGCATGCCCTTTCTCGCAGACTTGCAGATACTTCACATTGATTTAACCACATATTCTGTTTGAGCCAGTTAATATTCAACCTGAGGCATGTGAGACTGCAAGCTTTAGTTTGTGTAAGACGCACATGACCTAACCTGTGTCCGCGGGGCCAAATATCAGAGACTTACTGGAAGCTTGCTCCGCTTTTAGAAGGATCAACCTCTATTTTTAAAGAAATGTGGGACTTTCGTACAGTGCCAGGTCTTGTACTTTGCTTGGACTATAATAGCTAAATATTTTCCGAAGCAGACATTTTGAAGGTCTGAAGTTACCACTTATGCTTTTATGTGGACGTGTACCCACCAGCTTGTGGTTGAGGTGTCGCTTTACAGTCATATGATCAAAGCAGTTAATTTGGATAGGAGGTGATACCCTGATCTCAGTTTTCACTGACTTTTGGTCAGACAGTAACCTTGCCCTGTCTGCTACCTGTTCTTCACTGTCAAGGAGTTTAACATGACACCAACAGGTAAGAAATATTGCTTTCAAATCAATTCCAATCAATAGATTATGGAATGTGAATGGCAAATATTTGATCTTTACCTTCTTTGTCTGCAGACACAGTCCTCGTGCGATTAAATTAAGAAATTAAATATGATTTACTCGAGGAAGCTTTCATTTTTAATCGAATGTTTTTAAAATACAAGTACCTCCTTCAGGTGAACATTGGAAATGGAAAACCTTTTAATTCCAAACAATGTTCATTTCAGAAGGTTGCTGACTAGTCTCCACTTGTTTTATACAGTATCTGCATTATCAACAAAATACTGCAGGAGCAGGCTTTTTGTTTGTTTTGACATCCCATGTTACGTTGTGTGCAAATGTAGAATGCATATTGAAAATATATGGTTTAGCAATATGATCCATATTTTTGTGTTAGCATGCTCTGATAGCTGTTGTTCTGCTCTTCTATAACAAAAAATCACTCTGAAATGTAAAGGTGCTTTAGTTCAATGTGATTAAATGCAAATTTGAATGAACCTGCTTTGGATAGGTGTAATTTATAATTAACTGGAACACACTTGTCCCAAAGAGTTCAAATTGCATGTGAACGTTTTAATGCTAAATATAATTTCTTTATTTTCAGTGTAACTCTAATCTCGTGTGGTAGTGCAGACAGATATGTTTTCGATCAATAAGGCTTCTCTTAAACTATATTTTGGGTCTGCAAAAGAGAGAACCTCTCATTTTTTAAAGAACTTTTCCTGTAGAAGAGCATCTGAATTCTTGCTTGGTTAATCTGATGGTATGAAACTAATTGAGATCATGTACTGGGTGTTACTCTGGGTAATGCCTCAGGCTCTATCTGCCCCCTCGGGTGGATGTAAAAGATCTCATTGTACTATTTACAGAAGAGCAAGGGTGTTCTGTGTCCAGGCCAATATTTATCATTCACTCAGCATCGCTAAACTAGATTGCCTGGTTGTTTTCACACTGTTTTTGGAAGCTTCCTATGCACAAAATGGCTGCCATGTTTCCGATAACACAATCGTGACTAAACTGCCGATGTACTTTATTGGAAATTTGCAATGATCTGAGGTGTAATAGGAGTAGGATGGTGATTTTGTCCAGTTTTATACCAGACAATCTAGTTTTGAGCCAGTTTGTCCAGTAATTTATGACACGATATGCTCCTGTCTGCAGTGGCATTTGAATGGGACAACCCGCTTGATTGGCACCCTGGCACCCTTTCCACAAGCATTCACTCCCTCTGCCACTGATGTACAATAGCAGCAGTGTGTACCATCTACAAGAGGAGCATTGTGTACCATCTACAAGAGGCACTGCAGGAACTCGCCAAGGCTCCTTAGGCAGCACCTACCAAACCCACGACCACTACCATCTAGAAGGACAAGGGCAGCAGATACTCGAGTTCCCCTCCAAATCACTCACCATCCTGACTTTGAAATATATCGCTGTTCCTTCACTGTGGCTGGATCAAAATCCTGGAACTCCCTGCCTAATAGTAGAGTGGGTGTACCTACACCACATGGACTGCAGCGGTTCAAACGGGCAGCTCACCACCACCACCTCAATGGCAATTAGGGATGGGAACCAAATGCTGGCCTAGCCAGCGAAGCCCACGTCCTGTTTTTAAAATAAAACGGAAATTTTTTTAAAAGTTGTTTTTCATGTGCCGTGCCCACAATTGGACCCTTTCTATCCTGAACCAGAAGGATCTTTGTTAGGAGGGGTTATTGGGTTACGGGGATAGGGTGGAAGTGAGGGCTTAAGTGGGTCGGTGCAGACTCAATGGGCTGAATGGCCTCCTTCTGCCCTGTATGTTCTATGATGACATCACCTCTGTACACGATGATGCCACCACCGTGCATTGCAGAGGTGTCCGCTGTTAATAGGTGCCACTCTAGACATAGGGGCAATATAAATATTCTGCTCATTTGTTCTAAAAACTATTGGAAAGCTAAATAGATTTTGCCAAAAAAACAAACTACTGTAACAATCTGCTCTTGTGCCTACTCTGTCTATTGGAAAACAACCAGACTAAAGCAAGCCAGTCATCAAGCTAGCTGCTTCTGAACTGCACACCTAATCAAATATTCCTGATCCGTTTGTTTTTCTGATTCCAATGACTCCTTACCCTACAGATTTGATTCAAACAGCAAACGTAATGTTGATGTACCTCCAAACGCAAAACAATCCCGTGACTGCAATTGCAGCCACTCTAGTTCTCGGGAGCTCATTTATCTGGTCCCTTCTAATGGGTCAAAACCACAGGTAGTAAAGTCAAATAATTTCTAGTTACATTTATTTGGGTTCTGTCATTTTGATTCTGGCCACATATGGGTTGAATTGTCAGCTGTACAATTCAGCAATATTCCTATGATGTCCTGTATAGGCCTCTCTATCCAATAAGATCCACAGCTAAAATTGTGAATGTCGTTTTTATGTTAATTGTGATTGACTAAGATTGCACAGGTGCTCTAATGTTTTATTTAGACTTTTGAGCAAGAGAATATGCGCAAACCTCGTGTCCAGTTATAGTATTAGTGAATTTAAATAAGGCAGATGAATGGGTCAACAGTGTAGAAGATTTGCCCCTGTGTACTTGCTCAAAACAGAAATGGCACATTTACGGAACCACTTTAATTGGAAGAGGTTTTGAAATACAAGCACCGAACAAAGCTGATTTGTTTCAGGTTAAACTCGTTTTGGTGATTCTGCTAATCCTGGAAATTGGGAAAGAAGGAATGCAAATCATTTTTGTGTCTCAATCAATAAGCAGCTTTATGGAAATTAAGTTTGGGAACTGGAGGCTACATTTTTTTTTTTTTTTACATCTAATTAGCTATTTTATCAAACTTTCGGCGCAACTTTTTGGCTTTTTTGTGTTTATCGTCATTAACCATCTTTCTTCCCCCCCCCCCCCCTCCCCCATCTTCCACCCCTTCATCCCACTGATCATTGAGGGTGCTTCAGAGTTCTTCATTTATCTTTGCTGGAGCATCTTCCTTCACATCTCTCGCTTACTTTCCTCAAAACCAAGCTTTTGGTCACCTCTCCTGATCTCTCTGTTCCGTATTCATTCGCCCATCTGTCTCCATTGGTGAAGTCGCTTGGGAAGGTTTAAACATTAAAGACATATTTAAATGCAAGTTATTCATTGCAGTTGTGTGAAGTGTCTTACATTTCCGCTTTCATACAAGTTTGAAATGAATGTCACTTTCAATCCCATTCCAACAGACAGCATGGTGGTTAGCACAATTGCTTCACAGATCCAGGGTCCCAGGTTCAATTCCCAGGCTTGGTTCACTGTCTGTGCGGAATCTGCACGTTCTCCCCTTGTGTGTGTGGGTTTCCTCCGGGTGCTCCGGTTTTCTCCCACAGTCCAAAGATGTGCAGGTTAGGTGGATTGGCCAAGCTAAATTGCCCTTAGTGTCCAAAATTGCCCTTAGTGTTGGGTGGGGTTACTGGGTTATGGGGATAGGGTGGAGATGTGGGCTTGGGTAGGGTGCTCTTTCAAAGAGCCTGTGCAGACTCGATGGGCCGAATGCCCTCCTTCTGCACTGTAAATTCTATGATTCTATATATTATATTATATATTCCATTAGAATGAAATATTGGTTGATGTATTTTGGTAAACCCAACTATATCTGTTTGGATAGATTCCAGCTTCTCTAACTGTGCAATATGTGACCTTTTACTTGAACTAGAATTTTAATATTAGAAGTCTTGAGGAACTGTACAAAAAAAGCATCATGAAACCGCTGACAGACTTATTTGGTTGGACGTAATGCAGAGTTGTTGATGCAGTTCAGCTGTTGCTTTTGAACTTGAAGAAGCTTTAGCAGCTTAATTTTCACGTTTTATACTTGGCTAATTTTGAAAAACTAATCATCTTGTATAAATTAAACAGCACTGAGGTCAGAGTAACCTTGAGGCATGACTTAAGGTTCTGTCTTTTTTAAGTCAACCTGGCACCACAGGTCTGTCAAGTATTGCAGGAAGGGTTTGTAAGGTTAGCATATATCTGATTCTACAAGTGAACACTGACTATAACTGCATTTTGAATTGGGTGCTTAAATCATTTTCTTCTTAGCTTCACGTGAAATCAACCAACACCCATGTATAGATCTTGTTCAAAAGTAAATTTTACATGTATTTGCATAATATCCTATGTACAGCAGTCACTTTGTTTTGTTAGATAAAGGTGTTGTATTTGTAAGAATACTTGTTCTTGCCAGTAAATTTTGTTCTTATTTTGCAAACTGTGACCCATCCTTCTTTGAAACTTTTGAAACTTCTTGCTGTGCTGTGGTTTGGGGAGACCGGATTCAAATTCCAGTTGAGGTGGTATATAGGTGTGAGCTACCCAAGTCTTTGGCTGCACTGCTCAATGTGCAACTGTTTGTGTTGTGAATCTGTTGTTTAATTGACTTGCGTTTCGTGATCAAATTTGAAAAGCTGTTGCGCTTTTATGATTTATCCTCCCTTGCACAGTTCAGTAATCAAAATATCGGGCGCCATATAACCAAAAAACATCTAAAGTGTCATTTTGGGCAGATTTAGCAGTGTTTTCTCGCCAACCTTTTGGGTGAGATCCTCACCAGTATTCACCCACACTTAAGTCATTTTTTGGGGGCCTTGGGAGTTTTGTCCCTGTCTTGAGATCAGGCCGCCATTTTGAAAGGGTGACCTGATCTCTAAGTGAGCTTCGGAGTCCTCTACACAACCCACCTGCGGGCAATGTCACCCCACCCCCTGCCCCAAGAGAGGGCGCCCTACTATTGGGTTGCTGAGGGCCCCTCTCCCATTCTGCATGGCGCCCTTGGGGCTCTGACCCTTGGCAGTGGCAGCTTGGCAGTGCCAAGGTGCCACTGCCAGAGGGGGAGCCAGGATGCTACCCTGTGCTGTCTTGGACCACCCAGGGTTCTCCAAGGCCTGGGAAACTAACCCAGGTACTGGTACGCCTGGCCCGACATGGGCGAGATACAGATCGTTACGTCTCGTAAGGTTCGGTTGAATCTTGCAAATTGACTCTAGCATCGTGAATCTCGAGAGGCCTCTCTGGTGATTCAATGGTCATGTTGCCCCACCCAAGTCGGGCATGATAAGTCCTGTAAATTGTGCCCATTGCATTTCATGAGTTTGTCATTTGTGTACATTGGAAAAAGAAAAAGGGAAGGCAATCTACACTACAACGTGCCCCCCCCCCCCCCCCCCCCCCCCCACCACCACCACCACACGCACTTTGTTACCACCCCCTTAAGTTCACTTTGAATTCTAAATGATAGAACGTTTGGTAGAACCTAACTTTGTCTTCCAAAGTGCACATTTGTAAATGTCAGTACTTGGCTTTTGTCACCTGCCCATGTATGTCCATATCTGGCTTGGTGTCATGTTTTGTTTTATAATAGCTCTGTGAAGTGCCTTGGGAAGTTTCCTTATTAAAGGTGCTGTATAAATACAAGTTGTAGTAATGATACTTGTGTATAATTATACATGATGCAGTCGTTGGACTGTATGGTCTTATTTTAGCAAATTCATAAGTCTAAAATCCTGAAACAGTGATATAAGATCTACCCATTGAGAGAAGAAATGTAAGTGCCAGTATTGATTTGTGTGTATTGCACAGTGCAACTTCATAACATGCCTCCAGAAGTTTAATTCTAGCTTTCTCAAACTGGACATCTGTGGAAGGTTATGCTATATGTATTGGAAATTGATTTTTACTTATCAAATTGCTGTATACATTTTCTGAACAGAATCTGCAGGCTTGCATTTATATATACTGATAATAGGCTCATTTTCAAGATAGCAACCTGTTGTAACTAGTGGAGTGCCACAGGGATCGGTGCTGGGGCCAGAATTATTTACAATATGTATCAATGACTTGGATGCAGGGCGTCCAGCGGGGCACAGTGGTTAGCACTGCTGCCTCACAGTGCTGAGAACCCAGTGCTCGATACCGGCCCTGGGTCACTATCTGTGTGGAGTTTGCACATTCTCCCTGTGTCGGCGTGGGTCTCACCCCCACAATCCAAAGGAGGGTGGGGACACAGTAGCACAGTGTTTAGTACAGTTGTTTCACCACTCCAGGGTCCCATGTTCGATTCCCGGCTTGGGTCACTGTCTGCGTGGGTTTCTTCCGGGTGCTCCGGTTTCCTCCCACAGTCCAAAGATGTGCAGGTTCAGTGGATTGGCCATGATAAATTGCCCTCCGTGTCCAATAAGGTTGGTTGGGGTTACTGGGTTATGGGGATAGGGTGGAAGTGTGAGCTTAGGTGGGGTGCTCTTTCCAAGGGCCAGAGTGGACTCAATGGGCCGAATGGCCGCTTTCTGCACTGTAATGTGCAGGGAAGGTGGATTGGCCACTCTAAATTGCCGCTTAATTGGGAAAAAAAGAATACTCTCAATTTATATTTTAAAAAACTTGATGACTTGGACGAGGGAAATGAATATACTAATGCCAAGTTTGCGGATGGCACAAAAATAGGTGGGAAGGCTAGTGGTAAGGATGACACGAGCCTACAAAGGGATATAGATAGGTGAGTGGGCAAAAACTTGTCAGATGGAATATAATGTAGGAAAGTGTGAAGTTATGCACTTGGTAGGAAGAATATAGGAGCAGAATATTATTTAAATAGATAAAGACTGCAGAAAATTGCAGCACAGAGGGATTTGCGGTGCTCGTGCATAAATCACAGAAAACAAGTTCAACAGGTAATTGAGAAGCTAAATGGAATGTTGGCCTTTATTTCAAAGGGGATGGAGTATAAAAATAGGGATGTCCTGCTTAAACTAGACAAGGCACTAGTTAGACCACACCTGGAATACTGTGAACAGTTTTGATCCCCTTAGCTAAGAAAAGATATACTGGCATTGGAGGCAGATCAGAGATGGTTCACGGGGTTGATCCCGGGTATGGAGGGATATTCTGGAGAGGTTGAGTAGATTGGGCCTTTGCTCATTGGAGTTTTAAAAAATGAGAGGTGTTATTATTGAGACATATAGGCTCCTCAGGGCTTGGTAGGGTAATGCTGAGAGGATCTTTCCTTTTGTGGAGTGTCTAGGACCAGAGGACATAAATCAGAGTAAGGGGCCTCCCATTTGAGATGAGGAATTTCTGCTGAGGGTAGTGAATCTGTGGAATTCACTGGAAGCAGAGGGCTGTGGAGGCTGGGTCATTAAGTATATTCAAGGCTGAGATGGACCAATTTTTAATCAGCAAGGGAAACGAGGATTATGAGGATAAGGCGGGAAACTGAGTTGTGGATTGTATCCATCCGCTATGATCTCATTGAATAGCGGAGCATAGTAGATGGGCTGAGTTGCCTATTTCTGCTCCTACATCTTATGGTCTTATAGTGCCTTCCATGGCCACATGATGTACGAAGTGTTTTACAGTCAATGATGTATTTTTGAAGTGTAGCCGCTGTTGTCATATCAGAAACACAGCAGCCAATTAGGGAGGAAGTGGCGTTCGTAGTATTATCACTGCACTAGTAATTCCGAGATCCAGAGTCAAGCTTTGGGGACCCAGGTTCGAATCCCGCCATGGCAGGTGGTGAAATTTGAATTCAATAAAAATCTGGAATTAAAAGTCCAAAGGTGATCCTGAAACCATTGTCGATTGTCGTAACGACCCATCTGGTTCACTAATGTCCTTTTCAGAGGAGGAAACCTATCGTTCTTAACTGGTCTGGCCTACTGTGACTCCAGATCCACATCAATATGGTTGACTCTTAAATTGCCCTT
Source organism: Scyliorhinus torazame (assembly GCF_047496885.1). Taxonomy (NCBI): domain Eukaryota; kingdom Metazoa; phylum Chordata; class Chondrichthyes; order Carcharhiniformes; family Scyliorhinidae; genus Scyliorhinus; species Scyliorhinus torazame. The sequence goes on from NC_092715.1 coordinate 183,091,156, forward strand.
GGGGGTGGCCAATAAATACTGGCCCAGCCAGGGATGCAAACATCCCACGAACAAATTAAAAAAAGAAAAATGTGCACACAGCAATATCCCTGAAACAGCCATGTAATCTGTGCTCCGCGTGCTGAAAAAGCAGCAAGAGCCTCTGATTAATGTTTCAGGGATTGTTGTGCTCAAGTCCTGGAGTGGGACTTGAACTCTCAACCTTGTGACTTTAGTGAGAGCAGTCCAGCCTGAGCTGCAGCTGATGGGTAAAATACTGGATCATTTAATGAATAATGCCACTTTTTTTTTGTTTATGAAAAAGCATTGAGATTTGAGGGTGTCAAACTGATGGAGAACATAAAGGCGCTAAAGAAGTGATTTAATTATTCCCCCTAGCCTTTTTCCACTGTTTCAGTTTCTGCAGTTTTTCTTCCATGAAAATCATTTTTATAGAATCCCAACAGTGCAGAAGGAGGCCATTCAGCCCATCGAGTCTTTGCCGACCCCTCAAAAGAGCATCCCACCTAGACCCAATCTCCTGCCCTATCCCTGTAACTCTACCTAACCGTTGGACACTAAGGGGCAATGATCATGGCTGATCTACCTGACCTGCACATCTTTGGACAGTGGGAGGAAACTGGAGCACCTGGAGGAAATCCACGCAGACACTGGGAGAATGCGCAAACCCCACACAGAACCGTGACCCAAGGCTGGAATCACACCCAGGCCCCAGATGCTGTGCGGAAGCCGCGCTAACCACTGTGCCACTGTGCCGCCTAACCTTTGGAAAATAAGGAGCAATTTATCATGGCCAATCCACCTAACCTGCACATCTTTGGACTGTGGGAGGAAACTGGAGCACCCGGAGGAAACCCACGCAGACATGGGGAGAACGTACAAACTCCACACAGTCGCCCAAGGCCAGAATTGAACGCAGGTCCCTGGCTCTGTGACGCGCAGTGTGAACCATTGTGCCCCATACTGCCCTTTTGTTGAAAGTTTCCAGCAACTGGGATAATGTACACATGTTCTTTATTTTTATAGCAGTTGTCACGTGAGAATACCTTTAAGAACTGGGTGTTTATAAATGGGTGTGTATATAAATATCTGTAGTGAGAGTACCTTTAAGAAATGGGTGTTTACTACTGCAGTGATGTCGGAGAGTGGGTGGAGCTGGGCTGTCTCTCAGCTTTTTACTTTCGTTTTTGAGCAGGCTGCAGGGTGTGTTTTAGTTTCGTTTTTAGAGTTGGAGCTAAAGCCAGACCAAGCAGGTGTACTGCTGTTCTCTCTGCCATCAAAGACTATCTCTTGATCATTTGGTGAATTCAGAATTATAAATGTTTTCAGTAGTGAATGTAAACCTAATGGGCGCGATTCTCCGAAATGGAGACAGTGTGTTCGCGCCGTCATGAACGCCGTCGAGGTTCACGACGGCACGAAACGGCCCCTAACTCGACCGATTCAGGGCCCGAAAATAGACTAGGAGCGGCGCCGCGTCATAAGCACGCCAGGTCTTGGCGCCGCGTAAAGGCGGCGCCGCATACATGACGCAGCCGGCGCCGCATAACTGGCGTCATCCGCGCATGCCTGGTTGCCATCCTCCCCGAGTCCGCCCCGCAAGAAGATGTCCGATGGATCTTGCGGGGCTGCGGAAGAAAGGAGGTCCTCCTTCAGAGAGGCCGGCCCGACGATCGGTGGGCACCGATCGTGGACCAGACCCCATTTGAGGCCCCCCCCCCCAGTGCAGGATGACCCCTCTTTCTCCCCCCCCTCACCCCCCCCCCCCAGCGTTCCCGCGCTGTTATCGCCGGCAGCGACCAGGTGTGGACGGCGCCGGGGGAACCCGCCATTTTGGGCAGGCCGCTCGGCCCATCCGGCACTGAGAATCGTGGGGGTACCGGTGAATCGCCATTTTGGCTGTCTCGGGCGATTCACTGGACCGCGCCGCGCAAGACGCGATTGTGCCGATCTGGCCGCTTCCGTGAATCGCGGGAGGGTCGGACCGTGTCGCGGGAAAATTTGGAGACCCAGGCTATTCTCTGAAACGGTGCGGGAGCAGAGAATCACGCCCCTCGTGTTTCTGTTGAAAGGTGTTTTAAGTCTTATGGATGTTAAAAGGAAAGCTTAAAGGATTACTTAGTGTTGTATTCTTTTGGGGGTTGTATTTGAATTGATGGTTGCTAAGATGTTCACTATGTTTTAAAAAGGTTAACTTGAGTTCATAGAATAAACATTGTTTTGCTTTAAAAAATACTTTTCCATTTCTGCTGTACCACACCTATAGAGTGGGCCGTGTGCTCCTCATACCACAATCCAGTAAAGGTTCTGGGTCAGGTGAACTCCATGATACACTTTGGGGCTCTCTAAACCCTGGTCCATAACACAGTTCACAAATAGACGCTAAACTGGTTACACCAATGACTTTGACCAATTCTGTTTATATTGCCGATTGAGAAGAAAGAAGTGAAGATCACTTATTTATATAATGCCTTTCCTGGACTTCAGGATGTCTCAAAATGCCTAACAGACAAAAAAAAACAACTATACGAGAGTGCTATCAGACAAATTAACATTGAGCCAACAAATGTGACATTAGGACAGAGACTAAAAGCTTGGCCAAGGAGTTAGGGTTTAAAGTAAGATCTTAAAGGAGAAGAAGAGAAGTGGAGAAGGGAAGGGGTTTAGAGAGGGTATTCCAAACGTTGGGCCCTAGGCAACTGAAGGCATAGCCCCCTCGAGTGTGGCAAAGGAAATGTGAGATGGAAAAGAGGCCAAAATTGTTGAAACACAAGTTTTTGGTGGATTATAGGATTGGAGGTTAAAGATTGAAAGGGACAATTAGGTGGAAGAAAATGCACAAGTATCTTTTATTTGTGGATATTAAAATTGAGATGCGTCACATCAGCAAAAAATAGGTGATGAAGGAATGAGACTTAATATGACTTGGGTAACAGGCATCAAAATTTTAGATGAGCTTAAGTTCATCTAAGATGCAAGATTGACCTGCAGCGTATTGAAATAGAACTTTGTTGCAGCCCCATCCGAATATCAGCACTTCTGATACAGCACTCTTACTGCACTGAAGTTTCAGTTTAGATAATGTATAAATATCTCTGGAATGGCCTTGACCCGCAACTTCTGACTCTGAACTGAAGTTGTTATCATTGAGCAAAGGCTGACTGCTTACAGGCAAAACAAAATGACGCTTTAGGTTGTGTTGATTCTGTCTGCCTCTAAAGACATAGGGCAATCTGGTTAACGCATGTGGAATTGTAGTTCAGTCCAGATTAGAAGCTTTTCATTGCTTTCTTGCTGCTGCCTAAACAGATGCAGGACCTTGAGGGGAAAAATGACAACCAAACAGCTTGAGAATGATTTACAACACTGACCCCGAGTGCAGAAGACCAGAATTTGTAACATTACTTAGACTTCCTCCCTCCAAATGTGCTGCCTTATTTGAGGTGCAATTCCACAGGTTAACCAGAGTATGCTGTTATATACTGTCAATTTTCATGGGCGCCATGGTAGCACAGTGGTTAGCACTGTGGCTTCACAGCACAGGGACCCGGGTTTGATTGCTGGCTTGGGTCACTGTGCAGAGTCTGCACATTCTCCCCGTATCTGCGTGGGTTTCCTCCGGGTGCTCCTGTTTCCTCCACAAGTCCCAAAAGACGTGCTTGTTAGGCGACATTCTGAATTCTCCCTCGGTGTACCCGAACAGGCGCTGTGGTGTGGCGACCAGGGGCTTTTCGCAGTAACTTCATTGCAGTGTGAATGTAAGCCTACTTGTGACAATAATAAAGATTAGTATTATTTTGTAAATTAAGTAAGCTGAAGAAACATAATATCAGTCTGTTGTAGAGACCTATTATTTAAAATTGAATTACTTTAGAACAACTTTTATTTCCTTCTGGTTTTGCCTATTGAAACAAGACACATGGAGAACATTATTACAATCCCGTACCAGAACCCATTGCAATCCCGTAGCAGACCCCAACAGTTGCTGGGATGCTGGACAGAAACCCCAATAATTTATTTAATTTGTAAGAATGTGAGGAAAGGATACTTCGCTCCAGGAGTGATTTCACACACAAATAGGAATATGGTTTATTGAAACAAATTTTATTTCTAAGTTTAACATAAATATAATAGCTTTCAATTACGAGTTAAAGAATGCTGAACAATACAATGAAAAATAAACCAGAACTGTTAACCTTTATCTCCACTCAAACAGCACCCATTTCTAGTCAAAATCCACTTTTAAATCCAGTTAGCAAACTCAGGAATACGTGCTGTAAAGTGATGTCTTGCATAAACCTTTCAAGACCCACCCTACAGATTCTTGCCTGTCTGCTTAAGCTGGCAGTCTGAGAGACTACTCCTGTCCTGTACACGGGTAAATCTTTAACTCGCTGTCTGGAGAACAGCTTCTGGTCTGGTCAGGCCCCTGTCAATTCTTTAACTGAACTGTTTTTCCCAGAAACTGCTAATCTGTCTACAGATAGATCTAAACTGAACTATATTGAGATGGCTTCTTCTCTGCTCACATCCCAATCTAAAACTAAACTGAAAACCTCAACACCTGACTGCTTCAGCCCCTGGCTCCTCCCATTAACTACATCTTATCAAACTAACACAATCGGCAGGATTCTGTGATCCTGAGGCTAAGTGTTTCCCAACGGCGTCAACATGGCCTCAGGATCAGCGATTCTGGCCCCAACAGGAAGCCAACAAAGCACTGGAGCGACCCACGCTGCTCCAGCTGCTGATCCCGGCGTCAACTGGGCGCCGCGGGGTCCGTGCATGTGCAGTGGCAATGTCGCCAATGCGCGCATGCGGAGTGGCACCGGCGCCAATGTGCGCATGGGCAGTGGCTCCCTTCTCTGTGCCGGTCCCAACGCAACATGGCTTAGGGCTACAGGGGCTGGCGCGGAAGAAAGGAGGCCCCCAGCACCAGAGGCTGGCCCGCCGATTGGTGGTCCCCGATCGCGGGCCAGGCCACAACGGAGGCCCCCCTCCCCAGCATCGGACCCCCTCCCCCCAGGCCACCCCCTGGAACCTTCCACACCGGCCTGCCGGCTGAGATCAGGTTAGAACAGCGCCGGTGGGACTCTGGTTTCATGTTGCGGCCGCTCGGCCCATCCCGGGCTGAGAATCGCCAGGGGGCGCCTGTAGAGCGGCCTCGCGTGTCCCGGTGGCGTGGTGCGATTCGCGCCAGTTGCGGCGATTCTCCAGCCCGGCCCCGGGCTGAGAGAATCCCGCCCAGTGTCTCTAATGATCTACACCTCAGGGAAACATCTTTATATAAACAAAAGTCCATTAGCCCAAACCTCAGCAAACCATAGCCATGTGTGGAATGGAATATGATTGATTTTTTACGATGCTTTACTTGCACCGCTGCTTCCAAAAAGTCTAGCTGCCTTTCAAACCAGGATTTTGCAAACGCATGACTGCATCACTCAAATCCTAGCTCAGGCTTTTAACCCTTGCTGTACCAATTACATATTATCTAATAATCTTTATTGTCACAAGTAGGCTTACATTAACACTGCAATGAAGTTACTGTGTAAAGCCCCTCATCGCCACATTCTGGCACCTGTTTGGGTACACAGAGGGAGAATTCAGAATGTCCAATTCACCTAACAGCACGTCTTTCAGGGCTTGTGGGAGGAAACCGGAGCACCCGGAGGAAACCCACGCAGACACGGGAAGAACATAGTACAATATATCTGAAATTTCTGCATTCATCACAACATGTCTCGAGAATAGTTTGTTGATTGTCAAGCGCCAAAGCATCAGCTTGTGTAGTGTTACGGAGCCACCTGGGCTGTGATGGTCCAGGATATGGTCCCTAATTTCTGCTTGCAATAGCAGTGGGATTGCATCATGTTGCCAAGCTAAGGAAAAGAGAAAAATGGCCAAAGGTTTGCGCCTGTCACTGTCCACTGATTACTGATTGAAACTGTATACACTTAGCTGTTGGAAGAGGATGAGATCGGACTTTGTGACTTTCGATGATGGACAATTGCCATCTGATGGATGGATCCATATGCCCAGCTTGTCAGTATTTTGAGGGAGAAGTAAGAATTTGGTGGAAGTTGGTATTAAAATGATCATAGTTGTAATGTAAAGTTTGTTCACACTACTTCAGAATGGTTAATCCTGCTTTTGTACAAACCAGATTCACACTTGAACATGTCAAGTCCTCTGCTTTGCATGCGATTCAACATACCCAAGATTGCAATTATCACTGGAAGGAATAAATTTGGAATAATCCAGATGTCCTGTTGAATTTTTGTTGCAGCCATCGTAAATCTTTTCTCCACAAACTATTTTAGCTATTTCTTCACTCTTTCTCTTTCTCTCTCTCTCTCTCCCCCCCCACACACACACAAACACTCCGCTCCTTCAAAATAAGACAATCGGACAGGGAAATTTTCACTCTGTTGCCGATTTCATGATTATTCTGATCTAGTTTGTGAAGAATTTTGATCTTTTGTAAGCTAAAAATGAATGTGATAATGGTGTAAATTAGTTTTTTTAATAGCACAACTGTTAAAATAGGTACTGATGAAACATGAGGCAAACCAACTACATAAAGGCGGTTTTGCCTGTGTTGCGAGGAGACTTACCGCGTAGCACATCCAAAACCATTTGAATTCCGTAAGAGATGCTCTTTGAGTTGCATCCAACCAGCAGTGTAACTTGACTTTGGCATAATTAAATTTCTACTCTTTCTGTGCTCATGGCTGCTGCTTCCTTGTTCTTCCAGATCTTCGTTTGCTTTGAGTGTCGATCTCTGTTTTTGCTCTCCACCTTCTTGACAGTAAAATGCCAACTCCAAACAGATTGGTTGCACATAGATAATTAAAATGGTCAATCTACATTCGACTGACGAAAGCTGCTTTTATGTTCTGTTGTCAGATGTTGTGTTGTCATCTCTCGAGCAATTCTTGTGTTGTGACTATGCTACTTCCGTTTCGAAAGCACCTTTAACAATTTTTTAAAAACCAAGATGGTTCACAAAAGTGCAAGGGGAAAAATCTGAATGCGGATCCAAAGGATAGGCTGTTAGATGATGAGATCAAACACATGGTCACCTAATTGATCATTAAAGAGATCTTTCAGGAGAGAGGCGGAAGAACAAAAGTTTTAGGGAAGAAATTTGAATGTGTAGCTGGAGGAAAGTAAAACTCATCCAATTTGGGCATGGGGCAAACAGTCTGACTGCCGAGAGGCAGTGGAGAAGAAGACAAGAGGTGATGGAGAAGTAGAGTTGGGAAGCATAAGTATACATATAGGAGCTGACCCCATATCTCAAGTGATGTCACCATGGGGTGAGATGCAGCTGAGGAAGAGGAGAGCGAACAACCATGGGCTTTTCTAGGGTGTGGGCATGGAAAGAAAAGCCATTGTGAGAGATGCTCAATTACAATTGGGCAGGCAAGAGTCAATAATCCCAGTGGGCTATAATTGGATGGGGGTGGGGGTTGGCGTGTGGAGAAGAGCCACAGTGTAGCCTCAATAGGAAGATGGACTGCATGTCAAAGTACAGGACAAGTATATAAACCGTTATTTCGTAGGACAGCACATGAATATTGCTGAGAGAGAGCCATGTTGCTGAACCTTTGCATCTGGACAAATGCAAGAATGCCAAATATCAAAAGATTGCAGGTTATGCTGCAGGACAAAGTGCTAATTGGTTGGCAAGTGGATTGATTGGCCGAGATGCTACCATGGAGGACGGTGCCATGGAGAAAGCATTGAGGATGTACATCCAGCGACGATTGGCTGATTGAATCAAAGAGCATGTTGTTTTGGTTGCTAGTAACAAGCAGAGTACCAGCATGAGCTTGCAAAACCCAAAACAAAATGTATGTTGTCAGATGTGATTCCATGATTGGGCAGCACTTGCTAAACTATCCTGGCTGCGCTAATAGCGACACTAATGAACAATCTTTAGATAAGCTCAAAACAGGGCTCATTTACACTCGCTAGTAAGTGCATACATTCATGCACATGGACCTGTTGTCTGCAAACAAAAGGAATTTGTTCAAGTCTTGCATCCTTTTTGGAATTACCATGGAACTAGGGAGTCTGTAGTTCCTCCAGTTGCTTTATCCCCATGGCAACACCTCAGGCAATCCGGGTTGACTTACCAACCAATCAGCACCATTTTCTCCTGCAGAATAAATTGTTCTGATCATTTGAAATTAATCATTCTTGTGCTTGTCCTGATGAGAGCCACACAAAAAGCTGCAGCAAGATGTCTCTCTCTCTCTCTTTCAGTAATAGTAAAAACTATATTACTTACTGTTCCAAGACTCCGTATACTGGTATATAAAAGCTGACTTTCTTTCCATCTCCCCTCTGGATACAGACCTGTGGTTTTCAAATTGTTGGTTTGCATAAACCTTCCCAAATTATTCACAAATGCAACCTTCTGGCCACTGCAAATGCATAACCTGACACACATCACAAAGTAGATTGTGGCTGATATTTGGAAGAGTCTGCATTTATTAAAGCAGCCAGTTGATACCTTTTTAGTTAATCCATATATTTGTCTTTGCTATCCTGAAGAAATACAATGCAAGCGGTGATCACTGTGCTTGAACTCCTGACATCAGTTGTGACATGAATTGGAATGATTGCCATTTATCCTACAACGAAGTTTACCTTGAAGTACTATTCTGGTTTTGTGATCAGCAGTGAAGCTCCTCACTGATGTCAAAAGAAATTTGAGCAGAGAGATCTATGTGGTGAAAACTTTAATGCTCTCTCATTATAGTGAATTGTGTTTAATGTGGCTTCCAAACTTGAGTTGCAGTAATATCATCCAGCTATCTAAGCAACCAATCACTTTAACGAATTGTCACCCAGGGAATGAAAACCACATGGCCAGGCCATCACAAACCACTGAGAACATTGCTGGACTTCGCACCATCTATGGGAAACCTCGGCAACCCTTTGTTATCTCCTCAATATGCCTATTCACTTGCACTCTTGGGCTGGTCTCCAATATCCTACCACCTATAAACCTAAGGTTATCCAAACGTCTGCTGCCGATATCTTTACTCACACCGACCGGGTCCTGTTCACTCATGATGACCCCCTCTGCGTACTGTTATGGGCAAGGTGTTTTCAGAACCCCAAAATGTATCATGGAGTTCAACCAACCTCTCCCTTTAATGGATTGTTGCTTTTGAAGCACGCGGCTTGTTCCCCAGGTATGATATTATAATTATGGACACGTGGGTTTTTAAACACAAAACAATGTTTATTCTGTGAACTCAACTTCACCTTTTAAATAAACATTGGATCCCTTAACACCCCTTACTTCAAAGATAACCCCGAAAATAATACAACACTAAATAATCCCTCAAAATGTTCCTTCAAACATCCAAAAGGCTTCAAACTTTCAAAACAGTAACACACCAGGTCACAGAATATATATATTTTCAAAGTAAAATAGCTTGAGACATTGTGTTGGGGATTCACAGCTATTTGACATAGCGTCTCCCCCTCCCCCCTGCAGCAACTGGCCAGACAACAGAGTTTCCAGTTCAATTCTGTTTGGGCTACAGTAAAAGAAAACTCTTTTTTACTGTTGATATAAAATCTTTTTTTGCTTGATGCTTTCGAGGTTGGTACACTTTGCCTAGTCAATCTCAGGACAATTTGAGGTTCGCTCTGGAATATTGAAGTGTTAATTCCCTATAAGAGAAATTGTTGTAAAAGTACCAGAAACAAAATTGTGCATGTAATTTTCTGTGGGTTTGCAATTCTGGCACTGCAATAAACACAAGAATTCAAACCCCAAACAAACTTTCGTTGCCACTAAACATGGCACCATAATCTTTGCCACCATATAGTGGCTTAGGTTTTCATATATATTCAATGATTGGATTAGTTAAGTCTTTTTTCCCCACTAATATCAGATTATTACATTGCGGTGCAGAAGGCAACTGGGTGCACATAGCAATATTTTGACCCTTGAGTTCTGTCTAAATAAGATTTTTCAAAGTGCATGGTGGGAGGGTCATGGAGCGATTGGCTGCAGTGTTCCCACTGTGTTCCCGATCACTGGAGAAGCACTCAACGGCCGTCTACCGACGTTTTTATTGAGACTGGCGAGCACTGCCGTCTTTTCTTTTTTAAAAATAAATTTAGAGCACCCAATTCATTTTTTTCAATTGAGGGGCAATTGAGCGTGGCCAATCCAACTAACGTGCACAACTTTGGGTTGTGCGGACGAAACACACGCAGACGCGGGGCAAATATGCAAAGTCTGCACGGTTAGTGACCCAGAGCCGGGATCGAACCTGGGTCCTCGGCGCCGTGAGGCAGCAATGCTAACCACTGAGCTACCGTGCTGCCCTTCTGCCGTCTTTTCAATGAGAAGGAAATGAAACGGTGTGCAGTCTTCCAGCCCGAAGCAACAGCGATGAGCAGGTCATGCGTCCTGCATGCACACTTGATATCAAGCGCCCTGTACGTACATCGTTTTGGTGCCAAATCACAGAGGAGAACTTCTTCCATTTTCCAGCCGGCACCCGATTCTCCGCAGAGCTGAGAACCGGTGCCATAGAATCGGTGCCATGGGCGCCGGCGTGGTTGGCGTGGCGCCAGTCGTGGGCTGCTCTAAGCGGCCGGCCCGCCGATTCTCCGGCCTGGATGAGCCGAGCGGCCGTAAGAAAAGAGATGAGTCCCACCGGCGCTGTTCTAACCTGCTCTGGGCCGGCAGGACCTCAGCGTGTATGGGTCGGGTGGCGGCCTTTTGGGGGAGGGAGGGGCGAGGGGGGGGTCCAACCCCGGGAGGGGCCTCCGATGTGGCCTGGCCCGCGATCAGGCCTGGCCCGCGATCGGGGCCCACCGATCGGCGAGCCGGCCTCTGTGGCTGGGGGCCTCCTTTCCTACGCGCCGGCCTCTGTAGTCCTGCGCCATGTTGCGTCGGGGCCGGCGCGTTGAAGGAGGCCACTGCGCATGCGCGCGTTGGAGCCGGCGCCACTATGCATGCCCTCGTTGAGGGCGGCGCAACTGCGCATGCACGGATCCCACGGCGCACAGTTCGCGCCAGAATCTGGAGCGGCGCGAACCACTCCAGTGCCATGCTGGCCCCCTGTGGGGGCCAGAAGTAGTCGTGGGAGTGGCCCATTCATGCCATCGTAAAACGTGATGGCATTTACGACGGCGTGGACACTCTGCCGCGGAATTGGAGAATCCCGCCCTTGATAAGGGCCTCATTAAATGGGAGAATGCCAGTTTGGAGTTATGGAGGGCCTGATTAAATGGATCACCAAGGATAATCTCCAGTTTGTTGGAGGGGACATCACCCAAAAGACTCCTTTCCAACTGAAAGTGTGATTAGTCTACATAAAAACGCTAATTTACAAAGTATCTGTTGTGGGCCAGTGTTTAAAAAAAACTCCGAAGTATATTACGGAATTCACCTGACCTACAACCTTTTGTTGAATTTGGCTAGGATGAGCGCACAAGCCTGCCTTTCGGGTGTTATTCAACAGACTTCTTAGGTGCTTTTAATTTTTTAATAACTTTATTGTGTAAGAATTTAGTTAACATTTGTATAAACACACACACCAAGAAATTCTATCAACTACAATCATCAAGACCCCATGCAGTTATATTAATCTATGTATAACCCTTAATGAATTACCCCCTTAACTGTTCCAATTTAATAACAAAATCCAACAACAAAATCCAAGTAAAACCAGAAACCCCTTCTCAAAGGCTTGGCCCAGCTCTGTTCCCCTTTTCAAGCAGCAGATTTGAATTCCTTCCAGGAAGCAATTATCTCTGTTAAGTTACTAAGCAGTCTGGAATAGCTTTTAAAATGAAGATAGAGAAAAACACTTATTTCAACCCGTGCAGTTCAAACTAGTCCAAACCTCAAAGCGAAAGTAAAACTCTCAGAGCCACAGCCCAGCTGCACTCACACAATGACATCACTGAAGCCCTGTGATAAGCCAAAACCTTTCTTAAAGGGACACTCCCATGACAGATCAGAAACTGCTTTGAAAAACAGGCTGGAAGTACATAACTTAAAAAGGTCCGCACCCAAGGCCACTGTGTCGAGGCGACTGAATCATAATTCCTTTTTTGCTATTGCATTAGATATCTGATATTAGTGTTTTGAGATCAGATTCTAATGTGCAGCTTGTATTTTTGAGGGAACTGAAACCCTAATAGCCTATGAAGAGATTTATTGTGATTGCGGCAGGATATGAACAGGATATGAAGTAAGTGGCAACTAAACCTGATATTCCAAAGTTTTGGGAAGAACCCTAGTATTCAAAGTGGAATCTTTGCAATGAATTTTAAACCTTTTTGAAAGCGAAGGCAAGTTCTGTTTGTACAAAATCCAGTAGAGCGAGGCTATCACAATGGTGTGAATGTACACGGACAGTCTGACAATTTTGGTGCATTTTCAATTGTTACAAAATGATTTAACTTGGAAACAAGATTGATATAAAATCATCCTTTGGTGGTACAAAGTATTGCTGAAAATGGCGACTTACTATCAAAGTATTTTGTCTTCCACTCATTAGGGCAGCTACACAAGCTAAACCAATAGTGAAGGGAACAGCAATTTATATTGCACGAGAAGAGAGTGCTGATTGGTTGGCAAGTGGACTCTGGCAGAAGTGTTGCCATGGCGAATGCAGCTGAGATTAGTTAACTGCCAAGCTTTTGTTTCAAATTCAAGCTAGGCATATTGACTGGTCAAGAGCTTGCTTGAAGCAGGATCCCGTTTGTTTTATTGGAAAAGATGTAATTTGTGACCATGTTCCTGTCTGCAAAGAACAGGGGTCTGTGTGTGAATATATTTGACTTCTAGCTTGCATTAGTGAGCCACACTGCCAGACTGACTGATGATCTTAACTTGGTCATCAGTGTAATTAGCAGCAAGTGTTTAGCAAGTGTTTTCCAATCACGGAATCACAGCTAATGTTGGACACTGTATTTTGAGTTTTGCAAGCACAAGCTGGTTGGGTACATACGGTCAGCATTTTTCCGGTTGTGAAAAGCCAAAGGGATGTACTGTTTGACAAGATTTGCTTGCCCCTGACGTCAGTACTCCTCTAAAGCGAAATATGAGGAAATATAGAAGAAACTGATCAGCCCTGAAGTGAGGTGGTGCCTCATTGATATTTGATAATTGCCTATTCTGTGACTCAGCAGATGGGGAAAATGATCATTTCTGCAAGTGGACTTGCATCCGTGTTGCTCAATAGACTTGCCTTCTCCCTTTTCGTTCTCCCTTCCCCTCGTGATTTTCACTGAGTTGTCAGGATCCGAATGCTTTACCTGAAAAGATGGTGAATGCTGATTCCATAAATAATTTTAAAAGGGAGTTGGGCAGATGTCAGGATGAGAAACCAGGGTTACAGATGAAGCTCAGCCTGGGCCAATCAGAGAGCTGGGGCGGGGGGGGAGGGGGCTGGAGATGGCGGAGGGGCAGGAGGGCAGTTTGGCCTGGGCCTTGGAGCTCAAAGGGGGTCTCAAAATTAGACGTGTTAAATTTTTGCCATTTCCTAAGTTTAAGAACTTGATTTTATGTACACAAAGTAAGTTTTGCTATTCTATATTGTACATCAGGCAGCATCTGTACAGCGTACCCGACTGGCAGGTGAAGGAGGGTGCAAGTACGTGTATACGTTAAGGCAGCAGAGCTAGCACACGGTTGAAGTTGTCGTACTATTTGTGTGCTGTAACTCTAAAGTAGTTTTTCAACATAAAGTCCCAACAATGAAAACTCTGTTCTCCGGATTGTGAGCCAAAATGAATTGCAAGCAGGTACTGTCACCATTCAGCTGTGGAAGTTTATGAATGGTCTTGCCATGTTTAATATCAATTGTGACATTGCACGAAAGCTAGGTTTTCCATCAATATTTAATGCATTTGTTCAGAAAAAGGGCTATAAAAGCAACTGCCGAATAAATAAAAATATTCAAATTATGTCTCTTTTTTTTTGTATCCTATTTTGTTTACATGCATCTTTTTAAAAATTGTGGTTAGAAGCTTCAAAAGCTGGAAGTGGCCCGAGCCCCTCTGGATCTCAGCGAGCCTGAGCTGCTGTTTCAAAGACCAAACACCGACAGGCTGGACCAAATGACCTGTACGTCAAGCTTGTAAGATTCTGTGAAGCTTGGGTCATGTATTAACTTGCTGAGCAAATTGGCTGCTGCTTGCATCCACTTAAATGTCATTGGCTATGAGGCATTTTGAGACACTCTAGGATGGGAACGACACTAGATATATGCAAGTTCTATGTATTCCACTCCACAAATTTAGTCTGTTCCTCGCTCCACAGATACTAGGGAACCTGCTGGGTATTTCCAGCACTTTGTTTTATTTCAGATTTTCAGCATTCACAGTATTTGCCTTTAATGCAAGTTCTATATTTATTCTAATGAAAAAATGTTAGAACAATTCTTCTCGAGTGGGACTGGTTTCGTTAGCCAGCCAGCATCCACATTCGATACAATGACAAATGCAAATCCATGGCTTATCACATTTAACCATTTTGTATGTTGCTTAGAAAATGGAAGGCAAAGGTACCCAGTTGTTGTTGCTTCACCCATCACATAAAAATGACATTTTCGTAAAGCAGCCACGTTGCTTACCTGCTTCCAATTAAAGTTTTTGTGTTCTGCAGATTGCTGGTGATGCAATATTAATATTCATTTTTGTGCCACTGACCCTATGGCGATTCAGTGCTATTTTGAGTAATGTAACTTTGCTTTTCGTAGTATACATAAATGAGTTGGAGGAAAATGTAACTGGTCTGATTAATAGGTTTGCGGACGACACAAAGGTTGTTGGAGTTGCAGATAGCGATGAGGACTGTCAAAGGATACAGAAGGATTTAGATCATTTGGAGACTTTGGCAGAGAGATGGCAGATAGAGTTTAATCCGGACAAATGTGAGGTAATGCATTTTGGAAGGTCTAATACAGGTCGGGAATATACAGTGAATGGTAGAACCCTCAAGATTATTGGCAGTCAGAGAGATCTAGGTGTACAGGTCCACAGGTCACTGAAAGGGGCAACACAGGTGGAGACGGTAGTCAAGAAGACATAGGGCATGCTTGCCTTCATTGGCCGGGGCATTGAGTATAAGAATTGGCAAGTCATGTTGCAGCTGTATAGATCCTTAGTTAGGCCACACTTGGAGTATCGTGTTCAATTCTGGCCGCCACACTGCCAGAAGGATGTGGAGGCTTTAGCGAGGGTGCAGAAGAGATTTACCAGAATGTTGCCTGGTATGGAGGACATTAGCTATGATGAGAGATTGAATAAACTTGATTTTGTTCTCACTGGAACAACGGAGGTTGAGGGACGACCTGATCGAGGTCTACAAAATTATGAGGGGCATAGACAGACTGGATAGTCAGAGACTTTTTCCCAGGGTAGAGGGGCCAATTACTTGGGGGCATAGGTTTAAGGTGCGAGGGGCAAGGTTTAGAGGAGATGTATGAGGCAAGTTTTTTTACTTAGAGGGTAGTGGGTGCCTGGAACTCGCCGCCGGAGGAGGTAGTGGAAGCAAGGACGATAGTGACATTTAAGGGGCATCTTGACTGGAATAAAGGTATACGGACCCCGGAAGTGTGGAAGATTATATTTTAGATGGGCAGCATGGTCGGCGCAGGCTTGGAGGTCTGAAGGGCCTGTTCCTGTGCTATACTTTTTTTTGTTCTTTGTAACTTTTTTCCTTCGATAATATCGTATGCGTGTTGATGGTGAAATAAGGGAGGAATTGGTAATATGTGTTTAGGAGAGTTGCAGCTGTCCTTGGACTGCATACAAATTGAGTAGTGAATTTGTTTGTTTGATGTTGATGACAACAGGCTGTGCTGAACACATTCTAATAATTGACGTGTTGCTATTGTTTTCTTTTCCACTGTGGTGTGAAAATTGGTCGGTTGCAGTTCCTGATGGGACACGAGTTCCTCATCTTTTGCATGAAGACCAAATGCTGCCCCCACATCGAGTGGGGGAAACAGTCAGAGGATCAATATTGCCCCATCCACCAACTAGTGGACGTCTGCAGGACAACATTGGTAGAGGTTTTTAAACCTCTCCAAGGAGCAGATTTTCAGCGGATCTTAATATTCGGTACAGGGATAATTAAGTGTGGAGGAAACATTAAAGTTTTGATTTCTGGGACTGATGAGGATTCTGCTATCATAGAATCCCTGAAGTGCAGAAGGAGGCCAGTAGGTTCGTTGAGTCTGCACCAACCCTCCAAAAGAGCAACCCGCCCAAACCCACATCCCCACCCTATCCTCGTAACCCCATCTAATATTTTGGAGACCAAGGGGCAATTTAGCATGGCCATCCACCTAATCTGCACGTCTTTGGACTGGGAGGAAACTGGAGCATCTGGAGGAAACCCATACAAACACTGGGAGAAAATGCAAACTCCACGTAGGGGGCCACCCAAGATCAGAATTGAATCCAGGTCCCTGGCGCTGTGAGGCAGCAATGCTAACCACTTTTAGAGATATCATGGTTGTGTTGTAATTTCCTGACTGACCACTAGGAGTCTCACTATATAAGTGAATGTTAGAGTTGGGTGACCTCAGACTGACTGAAGAGCTGGAAGAGAGCAGTGGATTGTGCATGTTAATACTGTTATTCATCTGTTGCTTTGTATAAAGTTGACCCACAGTTAAAGTTAATAAATTATTGATAGTTTTAGGTACAAGTGTTCTTGTAATATATATCCGGCCATCCAACACGAACGTTACACCACTGTGCCACTAATATCATAAACTGAAAAGTCAAATAAGGCATTGGGAGGCAAAGGACAGGTGTGTATTGTTATGAAGCTTGAAGTCAAATTATCCGCCAGTTCTGGTGAATGAAAAAGATCCCAAAGAAGGGAAGGGTAGATATCCCTGGTGTCTTAACTAATATACATCATAAATCATAAAAGCATCATACATCATAAAAGCATTATCTAGTCGTTCTCAAATTGCTGTTTGTGGAAGTTTGCTGTATTTGGCTGCCCTTTTCCGACAGGATAACAGTGACTACACTTCAAAATGTATTTAATTGACTATAAAGAGGTGCCCAGTGGTTGTGACGAGTGCTATCTAAATGTCTTTTTATTCTTGGTTACTACTGCCACACCGCCACACATTTATTTTTAAGATCTAAATAGCATTGTCATTTTGAATGATAAAATTAAGTTTGATTTGTTGCCTGGAGTATTTTATGCAGATTATCCTTAACTCCTGCCCTTTTTTAAAATGTTACAATTTAATCTTAAGTGACTGCAAAGTTACCTTGCGTTAATCCTCAGGTTGCAGGTAAACGCTGGTATGGTTTGTTGTATTTCCCTTCCTCCTTTTGAAGGTTCTGCTTCATTCTCTGATATGGCCATAAAAGTGATTTAATCACCGTCTTTGAGCTAAACTTTGTTATCTTCTCACCCGATGTAGAAATTTCCATGCTTCACGGTGCTGCAAAGTGGAGTCGGGGGCTTCAATACTTTCATGCCCGTTCTCTGCAAATCATATCTTGGGGACACTGAAGGCAAATTTCTGCCTTGGCTGGATATCAAACCGAAGACTGTTGAGTGTATATGACTTTGTAATGCTAGACTAGGTGGGAGGAGTAGGGGCATGGTGTGGCGAAGTGAATTTTTAAAAATCTTCTCAAATGTGCAAGGTTCACATGTGAAAAATGGTCATTCAAATGAAGCAGCAGGAAGTTACTAATGCCATGCCACATTACCCCAGCAAGATATAGTACATCTAGGCAAGGAGCTTTTGACAAGGTTCCACATGGGAGACTGATCAAGAAGGTTAGAACCCATGGGATCCAAGGTATTTTGGCAAATTGGATTGAAGATTGGCTTAGTGAAGGAGGTGCTGGGGCCTTTGCAGTTCACAGTGTACATCAATGATCGAAACGTGAATATGGGGGGTATGATCAGTAAGTTTACACTGACACAAAAATTGGTGTGGTAAATAGCGAGGAGGGAATCCTTCAATTAGGGCTGGTCAGATGGGCAGAACAGTGGCAAATGGAATTTAAACTTGAAAAGTGTGAGGTGATGGATTTTGGGAGGACTAACAAGGCAAGGGAATATATAACGAACGGTAGGATGCTAGGAAGTACAGAGAATCAGAGGGAACTTGTATGCATGTCCAAAGATCCCTGAAGGCAGCAGGACAGGTAGAGAAGGTGGTTAAGGCATTCAGGATGCTTGCCTTTATTAGCGGAGGCATAGCATATAAGAGCAGGGAGGTTATGATATAGCGATGTAAAACACTCGTTAGATCACAGCTAGAGAACTGTGTGCAGTTCTGGTTGCCACACTATAGGAAGGATGTGATTGCACTAGAAAGGGTGCAGAGGAAGATGTTGCATGGGGTGGAGCATTTCAGCTGTTAAGAGAGACAGGTTAGGTTGGGGTTGTTCTCCTTGAAGCAGACAAGGCTGGACGAGGGGGGGGAAACTTAATTGAGGTGTACTAAATCATGAGGGTCATAGGATAGATAGGAAGAAACATTTGCCCTTCGAAGAGGGGTCAATAACCATTCACAGTTCCTATAATGGTGGAGGGGAATCGTCGGATTGAACAGATGCATCTGTGCGAAAGGTGGCATTCAGCAGACCAGATGCAATGGAAAGCTGAGAATCTGAGAGAAGCAGCGAGCAGGGTGGGACAAAGTATAATCCAGGTAATTGTAGTGTCATGGAATTCTAATAGTTGTCGACAGAAAGCCCAAGCTGCATTTAACCACTGCGAGGTAGAGGTCCTTTTGCTTTACTGCCAATCATACTTTATTGGGAACTGTGACGGAAGGCTTGTAAGTTGTTTTTTTTTTAAATTTAGAGTACCCAATTATTTTTTGGGAATTGAGGGGTAATTTAGCATGGCCAATTGACCTACCCTGCACATCATTTTGAGTTATGGGGGTAAGACCCACGCAGACACTGGGCGAATGTGCCTACTCCACAAAGACAGTGACCCGGGGCTGGAATCGAACCACAGGTCGTCGGCGCCTTGAGACACAATTTCTAACCACTGCGCCACCATGTCTGCCTAGAAGGTTTGCAAGTTGAGAGTGAGATGGATTAGCGTGAGTAAAACCGGCACAGTCAATATACTAGTAGTCTTTGGAAAAAAGATGATGGGGATAATGAGGGGGTGCGGGTGGGGGGGGGTGTGGGGGTGTGGAGGGGCAGATGAATTGACACAGTTGAAAAGGGTAGAGAGAAGATGGTTGAAGATGAGCTCAGTTTGATGTCCAGCTGTGTAAAGATGGGTTGGGGAGAATGAAGTTGAAACCCTGCTGTTGGTGAATTATTCAAGTCAAGGTGGGAGGGTGGGGTTGGTGAGATTTCAGTGAAAATACACAAGGATTTTAAGGAGCAATTGATTATGAAGCAAGTGAAGAAAAAGAGATGATCAGGAGAAGGACTGACATCCAAGAGTTGTTGAAGCTTCAACTGTTTGTCCCCTGACGGGGAGAATTGTTTTTGCGAAAGCAAGAATGAGACAAAAGATGGATAGGAACAGAGGAAAAGGATAATTTTGGAATAAAGTAAGGTCTATAAGACCATAAGACATAGGAGCGGAAGTAAGGCCATTCGGCCCATCGAGTCCACTCCACCATTCAATCATGGCTGATTTCAACTCCATTTATCCGCTCTCTCTCCATAGCCCTTAAATTCTTGATTTCTCAAGGAATTATCAACTTCTGTCTTAAAGACACTCAACGTCCTGGCCTCCACCGCCCTCTGTGGCAATGAATTCCACAGACCCTCCACTCTCTGGCTGAAGAAATTTCTCCTCATCTCTGTTCTAAAGTGACTCCCTTTTATTCTAAGGCTGTGCCCCCGGGTCCTAGTCTCCCCTGCTAATGGAAACAACTTCCCTACGTCCACCCTATCTAAGCCATTCATTATCTTGTAAGTATCTCTTAGATCTCCCCTCAACCTCCTAAACTCCAATGAATATAATCCCAGGATCCTCAGACGTTCATCGTATGTTAGGCCTACCATTCCTGGGATCATCAGTGTGAATCTCCGCTGGACCCGGTCCAGTGCCAGTATGTCCTTCCTGAGGCGTGGGGCCCAAAATTGCTCACAGTATTCTAAATGGGGCCTAACTAGTGCTTTATAAAGCTTCAGAAGTACATCCCTGCTTTTATATTCCAAGCCTCTTGAGATAAATGACAACATTGCATTTGCTTTCTTAATTACGGACTCAACCTGCAATCTAGATCCCGTCATCTAGATCAGCTGTGGCCCCAACACTGAACCCTGCGGGACACCATTCGTCACCGGTTGCCATTCCGAAAAAGAACCTTTTATCACAACTCTCTGCCTTCTGCCTGACAGCCAATTGTCAATCCATGTTAGTACCTTGCCTCGAATACCATGGGCCCTTATTCTACTCAGCAGTCTCCCATGAGGCACCTTATCAAAGGCCTTTTGGAAGTCCAGATAGATAACATCCATTGGCTCTCCTTGGTCTAACCTATTTGTTATCTCTTCAAAGAACTCTTAACAGGTTTGTCAGGCACGACCTCCCCTTACTAAATCCATGCTGACTTGTCCTAATCCGACCCTGCACTTTCAAGAATTTAGAAATCTCATCCTTAACAATGGATTCTAGAATCTTGCCAACAACCGAGGTTAGGCTAATTGGCCTACAATTTTCCATCTTTTTTCTTGTTCCCTCCTTGAACAGGGGGGTTACAACAGCGATTTTCCAATCCTCTGGGACTTTCCCTGACTCCAGTGACTTTTGAAAGATCATAACTAACGCCTCCACTATTTCTTCAGCTATCTCCTTTAGAACTCTAGGATGTAGCCCATCTGGGCCCGGAGATTTATCCATTTTTAGACCTCTTAGTTTCTCTCGCACTTTCTCCTTTGTGATGGCTACCATATTCAACTCTGCCCCCAGACTCTCCTGAATTGTTGGGATATTACTCATGTCTTCTACTGTGAGGATTGACGTAAAGTACTTATTTAGTTCCTCAGCTATTTCCTTGTCTCCCATCACTAGATTACCAGGGTCATTTTGGAGCGGCCCAATGTCTACTTTTGCCTCCTGTTTGTTTTTAATGTATTTAAAGAAACTTTTACTATCATTCCTAATGTTACTGGCTAGCCTACCTTCATATTTGATCCTCTCTTTCCTTATTTATCTCTTTGTTATCCTCTGTTTTTGTAGCCTTCCCAATCTTCTGACTTCACACTACTCTTTGCCACATTATAGGCTTTCTCTTTTGCTTTGATGCATTCCCTGACTTCCTATGTCAGCCCCCCTCTGATAACCTTTCTTTTCTTTGGGATGAACCTCTGTACTGTGTCCTCAATTACTCCCAGAAACTCCTGCCATTGCTGTTCTACTGTCTTTCCCACTAGGCTCTGCTCCCAGACGATTTTCATCAGTTCCTCCCTCATGCCCCTGTAGTTACCTTTATTTAACTGTAACACCTTTACATCTGATTCTACCTTTCTTTCAAATTGCAGACTGAATTCTACCATATTATGATCACTGCCTCCTAAGTGTTCCCTTACTTTAAGATCTTTTCTCAAGCCTGGCTCATTACATAACACTAAGTCCAGAATGGCCTGTTCCCTCATGGGCTCCATCACAAGCTGTTCCAAAAAGCCCTCCTGTAAACATTCAATGAATTCCCTTTCTTTAGGTCCACTGGCAACATTATTTACCCAGTCCACCTGCATATTGAAGTCCCCCATGATCACTGTGACCTTGCCTTTCTGACATGCCCTTTCTATTTCGTGGTGCATTTTGTGCCCCTGGTCCTGGCCACTGTTAGGAGGTGTGTACATAACTCCCATTATGGTTTTTTTGCCTTTGTGGTTCCTCAACTCTACCCACACAGACTCCACATCATCTGACCCTATGTCGTTTAGTGCTATTGATTTAATTTCATTCCTAATTAACAAGGCAACCCTGCCCCCTCTGCCCACCTCTGTCTTTTCGATAGGTTGTGAATCCCTGGATGTTTAAATGCCAGTCTTGAACCCCCTGCAACCACGTCTCTGTGATGCCTATCACATCATACCTGCCAGTCACAATCTGGGCCACAAGCTCAACTACCTTGTTCCGTACACTGCACGCATTTAAATATAGCACCTTTAATTCTCTGTTGACCGTCCCTTTTTGTTTTCTTAGTGTGGTGGACCTTGGTTTACTGAGCCTTTCCATACACTGTCATATTTTGTGAGATGGGGACTATCGTAACCTCTCCTGAGTTCTGTCTTTTCGTGCTTTTTTGTATTCCTAAGCAGCTACGCTTCCCACTGATTACTTCACCTCTTGGTTCCCTGACTTTCCCTCCACCCCCACCCCCCAAATCTCTAGTTTAAAGTCCCATTGACCACCCTATTTACTCTTTTCGCCAGAACACTGGTCCCAGCTCGGTTCAGGTGGAGACCATCCCAACGGTATAGGGCCCCCTGTCCCAAAACTGATGCCAGTGTCCCATGAAAAGGAACCCCTCTTTCCCACACCACTCTTTCAGCCACATGTTAACTTCCCTTATTCTTGCCTCCCTATGCCAATTTGCACATGGCTCGGGCAGTAATCCGGAGATTATGACCCTTGAGGACCTGTTTTTTAATTTGAATCCTAGCTCTTTATAATCTCTAAACAGGCCCTCTTTCCTCGACTTGCCTATGTTGTTGGTACCGACATGGACCACAACAACTGGATCCTCCCCCTCCCTCTCCAGTATCCTTTCAAGCCGGTCAGAGATGTCCCGCACCCTAGCACCGGGCAGGCAACATACCATGCGGGACTCTTTATCCTGCTCACAAAGGATACTATCTATCCCCCTGATAATAGAATCCCCTACAACTACAACTTGCCTATTTACTCCCTCCCCTTGAATGGCCTGTTGAACCATGGTGCCTTGGTCAGCTGACTCATCCTTCCTGCAGCCCTATTCGCCATCCACACAGGGAGCAAGTACCTCATACCTGTTGGACAGGGTCAAGGGCTGAGGCTCCTGAGTTCCTGACTGCTGGTTCCCTTTACCTGCCTGACTTGCAGTCACACCCTGCTGTCCCTGGCCACTGGCAGGATTTAAACTACTTACTCTGACAGGTGTGACTGCCTCCTGAAACAGTGTCCAGGTAAGTCTCCCCCTCCCGGATGTGCCTCAGTGTTTGAAGCTCAGACTCCAGCTCATCAACTCTGAGCCGGAGCTCTTCGAGCAGCCAACACTTACTGCAGATGTGGTCACTGCAGCTCGCAATGGGACCTGCCAGCTCCCACATCAAGCAGCTCAAGCACATCACCTGACCAGCCATCTCTAATTAATTAATTAGTTTAATTTAAGTTTACGAGTTTAGCTGTGGGATTTTTTTAAATTTGGGGCAGATTTGCTATCAACCAATCAAATCACAGCTTCCCTCTGACATCCCTTTTTGAAAAAAAAAGTGCAAGTTACCGTTAGGTTTTTATACTCAGAGACTGCTCCACCTCCGAACGGCTCCCGAAACTAGGCCGCGATCCCCGGGTTAAAGTAGGTTTTTACACTCACACAGAGACTGCTCCTCCTCCTCCTCCGAACGGCTCCCGAAACTAGGCCCTAGGTCAATGCTAGCAAGTGTGGTTGAGACGTATGTGTGCAGCAGGACATGGTGCATGTGGTGAAGAGGATAGATTTCATGATGTGGCAAGAATTTGAGAAACAATATTGGTGATCTTGGGTGGAACTAAAACAGGAAGGGCGACGTTTCGGCTGCTAACCTCCTGGGATGAATTGGAGCTGGAGATGGTTGCTGAAATATGAGATTATTCCTGTGAAAATAATTTTGGCAAATACAGAGCTGGACGAAAGTTTAGAGTGGAGTTCCCCAGAGGTCAGGATTGGAACCCTTTATTTCCCTGACATATAAAGTTTTCTAAAATGTTTGTGTTTCAAAGATACAAAACTTGGAAACATTGCAAGCTGTGAAGACAGTGTAGAATTTCAAAAGGGCATAGACACACTGGTGGAATGGGCAGAAATGTGGCAGATGAAGTTCAGTGCAGAGAAGTGTGAGGTGATTACACACACACACTGATGGACAGGTAGATGGACCAATCAACACACACACAACATCACAGCCAATCACCAGTGAGAGAGCATGCACTATAAAACAGGGAACACCACAGTTCCCGCTCATTCCACCAGGAGATAGCTCAGAGCAGAGCTCACAGCGTGCCACTCAGACATACACCATGTGCTGAGTGCCTCTCTAAGATAGTGCTAGGGCTGGGTCCACAGGTTAGCTGGTGAAGTACGAACCACAGCCAGAAGTTAATAGTTATTATTGTTGGTTTGTTTGTGTATCGGAACACCCAACACGACACAGGCAATATAAAATAAGGGGTGCAACAGAGCACAGGCAGAAGGAATGGGTGTATGTCTGCAGAAGTCATTAAAGTTGGCAGGACGGATGATTAGAGCAGTTAACAACGCACACCGTATCCTCGGCTTTATTAATAGGGGCAGTGGAGTATAATATGAAGTGGCTTATGCTGAGCTTGTGTAGGACACTAATTAGACCTCAGCTGGAGTGTTGTGTACAGTTCTGGATGCCAAACTACAGGGAGGATGTGAATGCATTGGAGAGGGTGCAGAAGAGATTTACAAGATTGCTTCAAGGGCTGAGATATGTCAGTCCCAACTTCTCCAATCTATCTCCACAACTCTCATAGGATGGATAAAGACTAAGAGGGAATTTGATGGTATTCAATATCATGAGTAGATGGGAAGAAACTGTTCCTCCTCGTGAAGGATTGAGAATGAGAGGGCACATTTAAAGCGATTTGCAAAGTAAGCAAATACGATGTGAGATAACAGTGAGTGGTTGGGGTCTGGAATGCACTGCTTGGAAGTGTGGTGGAGGCAGGTTCAATCAAGGCATTCAAGAGGGCATTAGATGAGGGAAAAGACCGAAGAATGGCACTAAGTCTTAACACTCATTCGGAGAGCTGGTGCAGACATGGTGGGACAAATGGCTGCCTCCTGCACCATATGATT
Organism: Scyliorhinus torazame; assembly: GCF_047496885.1. NCBI lineage: Eukaryota > Metazoa > Chordata > Chondrichthyes > Carcharhiniformes > Scyliorhinidae > Scyliorhinus > Scyliorhinus torazame. Next base: position 183,116,193 of record NC_092715.1, read on the forward strand.
CTGTGAAAAAGAGATGACAAGAAGATGAAAAGTGAACAGGAGACCAAAGGAAAAAGGTCTTCCGGAAGAGAGGTGACTGGCTTTCTGTCTCTTGCCAATGGAAGATTGAAGTGTTTGGCTGTGCTGGAGTGAAAAGAAAATTTGGTGTTCAAGGCATAGTAATTTCCCAACTTTGATCCACAAAAGTAGCTTTAAGTTCTTTTGTTAGCCTTGTGGAATGCTAAGCTGAACATAATCGTGAAAACTGAGATCAAAAGTCTATACATATTAGGTGTCTGCCTTGGTGCAGTGATTACACTCTTGCCTTTCTTCAGGAGGTTCAAAGTCCGGGTCCTGCTCCAGTGACTGGATCACAGTTATGTCTGTCACTCAATACAGCATTCTGCTGAAGGAAGTGTTGCACCATCAGCAGTGCCGTTTTTTGGATGGGACATCAAGCTGAGCTTCATTAGAAAGATGGAGTTTGAGGGATGACCTGATAAGAGGTCTAAAAGATTGAGTAGCGTGGGATAGAGTGGATGGGCAGGCACTCTTTCCCAGGGTGGAGTGGTCAGTCACCAGGGGGGCATAGGTTTAAGGTTTGTGGGACAAAGTTTAGAGGAGATGTGCGAGGCAGGTTTTTTTTGCGCAAGAGGGTGGTGAGTGCCTGGAACGCACTGCTAGGGGAGGTTGTGGGAGCAGGTACATTAATGGCATTCAAAAGGCATCTCGACAAATACATGGGGTAGGATGGGTCTCGCGGGATACGGCACAAGAAAGTGCTGAGGACTTTGGCCAAGGGTGGTATAACCGGTACAGGTTTGGAGGGATGAAAGGCGTGTTCCTGTACTGTATTGTTCTTTGGTCTTTGTCCATTCTGCCCTCTTGGGCACAAAGGTCAGATTTGAGGAAGAGCAGAGGACTTCTCCTGCTGTTGAGGCTGGTAGTTAATCCTCAGCCACCAGCATTTTATCAAATTTCTATCCAGTTTGGGGTAAAATGAGCTCTTTTCTGTGACTTTAAGCAGGATCTGCCCTGTATGTGACCATTTGCTCCATGGTCACAACCGGAAGTAGCCACCAGCATTTTAAAGCTCTTTTAGTGACCTTTAATATGCACCGATTGACCACTCTGTTTCCCTACATTGCAACCATGACTCGACTTAATGTACTTCATTGGCTGTTAACTACTAGTAGACATTATGCCAGAACCATCCGGCCATTCTCACCGGCAGGATCCTCCAGTCCTGCCGACGGCAAACCCCCACCATGGTTCCTGGTGGCAGGGGGTGCATAAGCCGGGAAACCCCATTACCAGCGGCGGAATCACAAGACCCTGCCGCCAGCAAATTGCGAATCTCTCCCACCGCCACAACATATACTGTTTGGGGTGGGGGGGGGGAGCAGCGGTGTTAGTGTGTGAAAAGTCCCGCCCTGTGTTTGTGAAAGGGGTAATATAAATTCCAAAGCAATAAGAATCCGATTGCCTTCTATCAAATCATAATCAAAACTAAAACCAAGGGTAAGCATTCAGTAATGTTTAAACCTTTGAGTTGCAAATCAATGTATTCTTTGTTAATTTAATATGCAGTGCTTCTTTGGAGCTGTGCAGTGTGAAAATGTAAACGGCCAGTGTTTAAAAAAAAAAAAAAATGTTTTAAGTCACTGAACAATTGAGCTACATAGGCAGCAAAACACATTCCTGTATTTCTTGACACTGTACTTTGAATTCTGTTGATCACAGGGTGTGTCTTGTTAAATGAAAAGCTTTTCTGAGGTTTTCAGGGGTGTGTTCCTTCTGTGCTAGAAGCCTGGAACTGAGCCATGAAACCTCCCATCCTGCCAATAGCAACCCAATAATTTGTAAAAGGTTAGTGGATTCAGTATGAGTTGACATCCGCCCTCAAAGTGAGCAACTGTTGTGCATATGTTATGTCTTGCCTTCAAATTAAATGCCAAACTGTAAACTTTCTGCTCTGGTATTCATAATTATGAGCGATGGATTTATAGATACATAAATGCTGAGTAACTTTGGACAGGGATCGGGCATTCAGCCTCTCGAGCTGTTGTTTTTCAATTAGATCATGGCTGATCTATATCTTAATTGCAACAGATCACTGACAAACATGACAGTTGCATGGGTTTTGTCGACAGTGGCGAGAATTCTCTCTCTCTCTCTCCAGTAAATCCTAAATTGCACCAACTGGTTATTCAAGTTATAGCACTATCTGGCACCACCGTCATTCTCTTGAATGTACACACATCTTGTTTCTCATTCCCATTGTACAACAATGACCTTCAAAATTTCATGCAATTATATATTCCAAATACTATATCATTAATCAGGGTTAATTTGTGGACTGAGTGTGTGTGAACAAATTTGATGATGAACCAACCTTCCTGATGAATTCAAAAGGGCTCTCATCGCTTTTTCCCCCAAGTACAGAAACTACTCTCTCTTCCCTACTAAGTGCTCTGACTCCATTAAATTTGCATGCTTTATGAGCCTCTTTTTTTTGTACAGTTCACAACTTGTCAGCAAGCTACATTCACATTGTGGTTTCAAGTTGAATCTTTTTTTGCAAGGATTGGCACGCACTTATCCATGAATTGTTTTGAAAAGGGCTGAGTCATCTAGCACACTCCCAGGTAGAATAATTGATTTTTCTGTTCAATCTGTCAATCTTGTTGGATCTGTTGGAATAGTGTTGGAACAACACTGACTTGCTAGAAGAGGAGAGACCTTGCATTTACATAGCAACTTTCACAATCCCAACATCCTAAAGCACTTCCCATCCAGTGGAGTACTTTAAAAGTGTAGTCACTTTTGTAATTCATATCAACAATTGGTTTCCGTGCCACTGAGTTCGAAAACTGGCAGGATTCCTGCTCGCTAGGTGTAAATATCAGGTAAGGTGCTTTCTATTGGTCCAGTTGTTCACTGACGTTCACTGTCAAGTTTCCCAGGAAGGTGCTGGAGGCATGATGGATTAATTTCCCATCAAGGAGCCCAGGCCAGAGGGAAAATTGGCAAAAACAAATAGCAGTTTGCTTTCTGAATAATAATAACAATAACCTTTTATTGTCACAAGTATGAAGTTACTGTGAAAAGCCCCTAGTCGCCACATTCCGGCGCCTGTTCGGGTCAGCTGTACAGAATAAGTGGGACTGAGAGAGATTTTAAATTACCTACTGGTTAAATTCAGGAGAAGATTGTCATGAAAAATTTGGACAGTATTTGAAACCTATTTGTGTTGTTGCGATCAATTCTTTTGGAAAGGAAAAATGGTGACCTTACTTCCAAATATGACAATTTATTCTGAGAGTTAGAATTGACCGATATCGTCAATCTGCAGTTGGTGGTCGTCGCTAGCCTTGGACTAATTCTTTTTGATTTGCCCCAAATTGTTTGTTCATGTTGAGAACCTTCTAAGACTTTCAGATTCGCTGACAATTTTTTTCAAAACATTCTTATGGAATATTATGTTGCTTTTTGTTGCTATGTGCAGAATATACCTCTTCACAATTGTGATGCTTTGTTAATTCATTAATGCAAAATAGGCATCGCCAGCGAGGAAGGTCAGCAATTATTGCAGAGGCATGCTACTTTGTCCTGGATAGTGTCAAGCTTTTTGTGTTATTGGAGCTACACTCACCCAGGCAAGTGAGAGAGTGTTCCAGAACACTCCTAACTTGTGCCTTGGAGATGGTGGACAGGCTTTGGGGAGACAGGAGGTGAGTAACTTGTCACAGAATACCCAGCCTTTGACCTACTCTTGTAGCCACAGTATTTATATGGCTAGTCCAGTTCCGTTTCCGGTCAATACTTCTTTGACTTTGGTCAGCCACTAATGTTTGTGTTGTGAGATGGAAGAAAGACCTTGCAACTATGTAGCACCTTTTTCACTTTGATGCAGGACCAAGGAGCAAATTCATGGGCCTTGGTGTTTTCCTGTTTCCTTATTCTCTCTTCCCCCCCCCCCCCACCATCCCCCTCAAATTATGCATGATATTGTTTGCCCCCTTCAAGATTCCCTATCGAATTCATCAATCACAGAAAGGTCCAAGTAAAATTATAATGCCCAATTGGCATCTGGTTGCAAATATCGTCTGATCATATTATAGCGTGGGTCATTAAGATGAAGAGCAGTAACAATATAATGCAGTGTTTGTTTGTGTGTCCCATCGGTGATTATACCATGACTATTAAAGAAACTAGAGAGTATCAATTTAATTTTAACAGCATCCTGCAATATTGTTTTTTTTTAAAAAAAATTTATTAAAGATTTTCATAAAATATCAATAACAAAATAAAAAAGGAACCCAACAGGGTTAAGTACAAAACACAGTCCAGAAAAACAACCCTCCATACCCCGTCTTCCCCCCCGCCCCCCCCCCCCCCCCCCCCCCGTACATAAATAGTAAATTAACATTAACACCCCAACTTAAAAAACAAGTATATACACCCCCTCAGACCCTCCAGTGTGAATAACAAAAACAAAAAATAATAAAGTGACCCCCCCTCCCCCAGCAGGATTCCATGCTTGGGGGTCTTGCATCCTTCCACTGAAGAAGAATCCTTCGCCGGGCTACCAGGGACGCAAAGGCCAGAATTCCGGCCTCTTTCGCCTCCTGCACTCCTAATCCCGGCTCCTCTGCCACCCCAAATATTGTGAGCCCCCAGCCCGGTTTGACCCTGGATCCTACCACCCTCGACACCGTCCTCGCTACGCCCTTCCAAAATTCCTCCAGCGCTGGGCATGCCCAGAACATATGGGTGTGATGGACTTAGTTATGGACTCCCTGAGCACCTAACCCACCTGTCCTCACCCCCAAAAACCTGGCTCATCCTTGTCCCAGTCATGTGTGCCCTGTGCAGCACCTTAAACTGTATGAGGCTGAGCCTCGCGCACGATGAGGAAGAGTTCACCCTTCCCAGGGCATCTGCCCACGTCCCTTCCTCAATTTCCTCTTCCAACTCCTCCTCCCACTTACCTTTTACCTCCACCACCGAGGCCTCCTCCTCCTCCTGCATCACCTGGTAAGTTTCCGAGATCTTCCCCCCCCCCCCCCGCCCCCCCCCCCCCCCCCCGAGAGCACCCTGTCCTGTACTGTGTGTGGCCATAGCCGCGGGAATTCCGCCACCTGCCGTCTGGCAAACGCCCTTACCTGTAAGTACCTGAAGGTGTTCCCCGGGGGGAGCCCGTACTTCTCCTCCAGCTCACCCAGGCTCGCGAACTCCCCGTCCACAAACAGGTCCCCCAACTTTCGTATCCCTGCCCTGTGCCATTCCGCAAACCCTCCACCTGTTCTTCCTGGGGCGAACCGGTGGTTCCCCCATAATGGTGTCCCCGCCGAGGCCCCCACTTTCCCCCTGTGCCGCCCCCACTGCCCCCAAATTTTGAGGGCAGCCACCACCACCGGGCTCATGGTATACCTCCTTGGAGGGAGCGGCAGTGGCGCCGTCGCCAGCACCCCCAGACTCGTATCCACACAAGACGCCGTCTCCAGCCTCTTCCATGCAGCCCCCTCCATCACCCACTTGCGCACCATCGTCGCATTGGCGGCCCAGTAGTATCCACAGAGGTTGGGCAGCGCCAGTCCCCCCCTATCTCTACTCCGCTCCAGGAACACCCGTCTCACCCTCGGAGTTCCTCGCGCCCACACAAACCCCATTATACTCCTGTTAACCCGCCTGAAAAAAGCCTTCGGGATAAACATGGGGTGGCACTGGAACAGGAACAAAAACCTTGGGAGCACCGTCAGTTTGATTGTCTGCACCCTACCCGCCAAGGACAGCGGCAACGCGTCCCACCTCTTGAACTCCTCCTCCATTTGCTCCTCCAGCCTTGTAAAATTCAGCCTATGCAGGGCCCCCCAGCTCCTGGCCACCTGGACTCCCAGATACCTGAAGCACCTCTCCGCCTTTTTTAGTGGGAGCTCGCCAATCCCCCTCTCCTGGTCCCCTGGATGAACTACGAACAGCTCGCTCTTCCCCATGTTGAGCTTGTACCCCGAAAAGTCCCCGAATTCCCTAAGAATCCTCATTACCTCCGGCATTCCCTCACCGGGTCCGCCACATACAGCAGCAGGTCGTCCGCATAAAGTGACACCCAATGCTCCTCCCCACCCCGCACCAACCCCCTCCAGTTCCTCGACTCTCTCAGTGCCATAGCCAGGGGTTCAATCGCCAGTGCGAAGAGCAGGGGGGACAGGGGACACCCCTGTCTCGTCCCTCGGTGCAACCGAAGGTACTCGGACCTCCTCCTGTTTGTGGCCACACTCTCCATCGGGACCTCATACAACAGCCTAACCCACCTGACAATCCCCTCCCCAAACCCGAACCTTTTCAGCACCTCCCACAGGTACACCCACTCTACCCTATCGAAGGCTTTCTCAGCGTCTATCGCCACCACTATCTCCGCCTCCCCTCCCTCGCCGGCATCATGATAACGTTCAAAAGCCTCTGCACATTCGCGTTCAACTGCCTCCCCTTCACAAACCCCGTCTGGTCTTCGTAGATGATCTGCGGCACACAATCCTCAATCCTCGTGGCTAAGACCTTCGCCATCACCGCGGCATCTACGTTTAGCAACAAAATCGGCCTGTAAGACCCACACTGCAGGGGATCCTTGTCCCGCTTCACGATCAAGGAGATCAGTGCCCGGGACATCGTCGGGGGCAAGACCCCCCTTCCTTGCCTCATTGAAGATCCTAACTAACAGCGGGCCCAACAGGTCCATATATTTTTTATAGAATTCGACCGGGAAACTGTCCGGCCCCGGTGCCTTCCCCGCCTGCATGCTTCCTTTCCCTTTGATCAGCTCCTCCAGCCCAATCGGGGCCCCCAATCCCGCCACCAGTCCCTCTTCCACGTTTGGAAACTTCAATTGGTCCAGGAAGCGGCCCATCCCTCCCTTCTCCCGTGGGGGCTCGGATCGGTACAATTCCTTGTGGAAGTCCCTGAAGACCCCATTGATGCCAGCTCCACTCTGCACCACACTCCCTCCCCTGTCCTTAACTCCCCCGATCTCCCTAGCTGCGTCCCGCTTCTGAAGCTGATGCGCCAGCATCCAGCTTGCCTTTTCCCCATACTCGTAAATCGCCCCATGGGCCTTCCTCCACTGCACCTCTGCCTTCCTGGTGGTCACCAGATCGAATTCGGCCTGGAGGCTACGCCTCTTCCTCAACAATCCTTCCTCGGGCTCCTCCGCATACCTCCTGTCTACCCTCACCATCTCCCCCACCAGCCTCTCCCTCTCCCCCTGCTCCCTCCGCTCCTTGTGGGCCCTAATGGAGATCAGCTCTCCCCTCACCACCGCCTTCAGTGCCTCCCATACCATCCCCACTCGGACCTCCCAGTGTTCGTTGGTCTCCAGGTACCATAGATTATCATAGAATCATAGATTATCATAGAATTTACAGCGCAGAAGGAGGCCATTCGGCCCATCGAGTCTGCACCGGCTCTTGGAAAGAGCACCCTACCCAAGGTCAACACCTCCACCTTATCCCCATAACCCAGTAACCCCACCCAACACTAAGGGCAATTTAGAATGGCCAATCCACCTAACCTGCACATCTTTGGACTGTGGGAGGAAACCGGAGCACCCGGAGAAAACCCACGCACACACTGGGAGAACGTGCAGACACCGCACAGACAGCGACCCAAGCCGGAATCGAACCTGGGACCCTGGAGCTGTGAAGCAATTGTGCTATCCACAATGCTACCATGCTGCCCCCTCTCTATACTACCTCTCTATACTTCCTCGGACCCGCTCGCTCACCTCCTCGTCCGCGAACAGCCCCACCTCCAAGCGCCACAGCGGGCGCTGGTCCCTCTCCTCCCCCAACTCCAAGTTCACCCAATGTGGGGCGTGGTCTGAAATGGCTATTGCCGAATACTCAGTATCCTCTACTCTCGCTATCAGTGCCCTACTAAAGATGAAAAAGTCAATTCGGGAATAAGCCTTATGGACATGTGAAAAGAATGAAAATTCCCTAGCCCCCGGCCTTGCAAATTTCCAAGGGTCCACCCCTCCCATCTGGTCCACAAACCCCCTCAGCACTCTAGCCGCCGCCGGCTTCCTACCCGTCCTAGACCTGGAGCAATCCAGTGCCTGATCCAGCACCGTGTTAAAGTCTCCCCCCATTATCAGGCCCCCCACTTCCAAGCCTGGGATCCGACCCAACATACGGCGCATAAAACCCACATCGTCCCAGTTCGGGGCGTACACATTGACCAGTACCACCCTCTCTCCCTGCAACTTACCTCTTACCATTATGTACCTGCCGCCATTATCTGCCACAATGCTCGACGCCTCAAACGACACCTTTGTTCCCACCAAGATCGCCACCCCTCGATATTTGGCATCCAGCCACGAGTGAAACACCTGACCTACCCACCCTTTCCTCAATCTTACCTGATCTGCCACCTTCAGGTGTGTCTCCTGAAGCATAGTCACATCCGCCTTGAGCCCCTTCAGGTGCACGAACACGCGGGCCCGCTTAACCGGCCCATTCAGCCCCGCCGACTAGCCATGACCCCTCCTCGGCCAGCCACGCGCCCGCACCCCACATCCGGCCCGTTCCCCACAGTGGCATACCCCCGTCTCGACCCCCCCCCCCCCCCCCTCCCCCGACATGCTCCAGCTCCTCCTTGACCATAGCTGCAGCAACTTGATTCCCCCCCCCCCCCCCCCACTCAGGCTAGGACCCATCCTACCTGATTTACTCCCCCATTGCACTTCCGCAAGTCAGCTGACCCCGGCCACTCCCACCTCTCCTTCGACTCCTCACATTGTGTGGCACACCCTCCTCTCCCGCCCCCATCCATAGGCTCTCCCCCTCCCCCCTCCGTTCTAAGTGCGGGAAACAACCCTCGCTTCCCCGCCCCGGCCCCGCCCCCTCCCGTCTTCAGCGCGGGAAAGAGCCCGCGCTTTCCCCCTACCAGGCCCCGCCACCTCTGATGCAGATCCTTTTACAGGCCCGGTTCCCTCACCCCCAGCTCGCGCCTCCCCCTCCCCCGCGGGGCCCCATCTCGCCTCCAAGAGCCCCCCCGACCAACCCAACCAAAACAGTGCCCAACCCGCCCCAGCCACCCTCACCAACCCAAAAGAGAAAACACACAAAGAAAAAGAACCCCGGAGCAATACAAAGGCCCCCCCCTTCTCGAAACAAAAATAAACATAGCATATCAACCGCAGTCCCCAATCGCCCGTCCCGACCCTCAGTCTGTGTCCAACTTCTCAGCCTGAACAAAGGCCCACGCCTCCTCCAGAGACTGGTGCCGGTCCTTGTAGGTAACCCACAGTCAGGCCGGCTGCAACATGCCAAACTTCACCCCCTTCCTGTTGTAGCCACCTAAAATGGCTGATTCCCTATTAATTTGGCATAAACCCGATTTAAAATGGCTAACCGAAAAGGCTGATGGGAAAAGCAGCCAACAGGACACAAACGGACAGCTGGAGACAGAATAGCGTGTTCGGCTCTGAAGAAGTCGGCCCAGATCGAGACGCAAGACTATTAGCAGCACATCAACCCAGACATCTGCAGTTTAATCGGCTATCCCCGGGAACAATTGCAATATATTAACAATTGAATGCCGGGCCAGACCTGTCGGCGCCTGCAGTGGCCGAAACAAAGACAGGTGAACGCCCCCCCCCCCCCGATCGAGGAATCGCCCGTTATTGGGCATATCGAACCCAGTGATTGGGAACAAGTCCAATCACTTGGGACTCGGGGTCAAGGCCAGCCCCGAGAGGCGGGAAGCCCCTGGGCCCTATAAAGTGAGGGGCCAAGTTCAGATCTCTCTCTCTCTCTCTCTCTCTCTCTCTCTCTCTCTCTCTCTCTCTCTCTCTCTCTCTTCTTCACCTGCTCGCAACCTTCGCAAGAACCTTCAGCAAAGAACCGTAAGTTTGACTCCAGCGATCGCTACCCGATAAAAACTCCTAGCCATCGACCCGTATCAACCTTTAGAATCCCGCGGGCCATATCCGATTCGATAAGCCATTTATTTCCCTGACCTGGTGGGCCCTTCCTAAAGTTAAGTATTGGCCAGTAGTGGTAGGTTTCGATATAGATAGTAGGATTATTGTGTAAGCATTAGTTGTTGTATATAATAAATTACCGTTGATTTCAATCTTACTAAGTGGTGTGCTGACTTATTAATCATAACTCGAGCTTGAACCACGTGGCGGTATCAGAAAGATACCTGGCGACTCGTGAGCAAAGGTGACATAATCAGAGCGAATAAACTAAGGCTAAAAAGAGCAACACTGTGCAGCACCGTCTTTGCTCGATGGTACCCGGCCCTCCTCTTCGCTACCTCCGCACTCCAATCCTGATATATCCGAACCTCCTGTTGCTAACTTTGCCTCAGTTTAATTGCTCTGTTTTATCACCTTTGCTCTTGAGTCGCCAGGTATCTTTCTGATACCGCCACGTGGTTCAAGTCCGAGTAATGATCAATAATCCAATACACCGCTTAGTAAGATTTAAATCAAAGCACATTTATTATACACAGTAATCACTACTCATGTACAAATTCTACATCTAAGCTACTTCTACAGCTAACAGGCCAATACTTAACTTGGAACTGGCCTACCAGGTCAGGGAAACGAATGGCCTTTCGTTCGGGTTCTGAGCCTGCAGGATTCGAAGTTGGTACGGATTGGTAGCTAGGAGCGTCTATCTCGTAGCGAGCGTTGAAGTAAGACTTACTGGACATCGGCGGCGGCTGAACCGGTCACTGTCAAGGGTTGGTTCGTGTTGCTGAGTGACCCGGTCAAGAAGAACGATTTGAACTTGGGCTTAATTCTTATAGTCCCCAGGGGCTTCCCACCTTTCGGGGCGGACCCTCTACCTGGTTCCAAGTGATTGGACTTTGTCCCAATAACTTGGTTTGATTTTCTCCAATGCTGGAGCGGTTTCCTGATCGATGGGCGGTCCTGAGGTGGTCGTTCACCTCTCTTTGTGTCGGCTTCTGCTGGCGCCGAAGAGTCTGGTTTTGCCTTGTGTCGAAATGTTGCTCATTGTTCCCGGGGATTGCTCATTAGTATGCAGATGGCTGGTGTTTTGTTATGCTGATGGTTGCCGGTATCGATCTTGCCTGGCCTTTCCAGAGGTAAATACACACTCAACCTGCAGCTGCTCGTTTGTGTCCTGTTGGCTGACTTTCCCATCAGCCTTTGCCATTTGCCAGTTTAATGCGGGAGTTAGCCATTTTAAATCGGGAGTTAGCCATTTTAACTGGCTACACTCCGCATTCTCCCACCTGCTGCTCCTCTCTTTCTTGGCCCACCTAAGCGCACACTCCCGATCGATGAACCAATGGAACATCACCAGCACTGCCCGTGGAGGCTCATTAGCCTTGGGCCTCCTCGCCAGCACTCTATGGGCCCCTTCCAGCTCCAGGGGCCCCTGGAAGGACCCCGCTCCCATCAGCGAGTTCAACATGGTGACCACATAGGCCCCCACACCCGGCCCCTCCAGCCCCTCCGGGAGGCCCAGAATCCGCAGATTTTTCCGCCTCGACCGATTCCCCATCTCCTAAAACCGCTCCTGCCATTTCTTGTGGAGGGCCTCGTGCGCCTCCACCTTTACCGCCAGGCCTATGATCTCGTCCTCATTGTCAGAGATCTTTTGTCGAGCTCGCGGATCGCCACTCCCTGGGCCGTCTGTGTCTCCAGCAGCTTATCAATAGACGCCTTCATCGGCTCTAGCAGGTCCGTTTTAATCTCTCTGAAGCAGCGCTGGATACCCTCCTGCTGCTCTTCCGCCCACTGCATCCACGCTGCCTGGTCTCCGCCCACCGCCATTTTGTCCTTCTTCCCTCGCACCTTCTTCGGGTCCACCACCACCTTTTTTGTCGCCCCGCTCCTAGTTGAAGCCATATACTGATGGGGAGCTGTTGTAGACTCCTTCCCACACCAGGAAACATCGAAAAAGTGCCGATGGGGGCCCTGAAAAGAGCCCAAAAGTCTGTTGTTGCGGGAGCCGCCGAATGTGAGACTTGGCTCCACTTAGCCGCAACCGGAGGTCCATCCTGCCATATTGTTAACGTGACAGGAGAATATCACATTAGTTATTTATAACACTGATTTCAGTGACTGCCTCTGCCCTCATCAATATTATTCATATTGCGTCATGTGGACACAGTGACAGTAAATTCCTATTTTGGGGGCAAGATTCAATACTTGTATCCCTGCTCAAAATCTTTCCGTTCTCTAGGAGGAAATTTTCTTCTGTCTTGGTGAATGGTTTTCAATTTAATTGGGTTCTTTTTTTTCAGTAATTTCACAGCATAGGAATATCAAATAACTCTCGAGCAACACAATGGAATGATTTGAACAACATGGGTCTTTACTGTCAGTAAGAAGTGTTGGAACCCTCGAGTGTCTGTGTACAAGTGACGAAACTGCAAAGTACTTAATTGGCTGCAAAATTATTCAGGACATTGTGAATGGTGATTATAAATGTAGGTTGTGCCTCTATTTTATTACACCTGCAGGCAGTAAGCAAAGTGACTATAACAGTGGTGAAATTGGAGGCCCAATATTGATCATCAGAGAATCTCAGAAATACGCACTACGGAAGAGGCTTTTCAGCCCATTGTGTCTGCATCGATACATGAAAAACACCTGACCTACTTACCTAATACCATTTGCCAGCACTTGATTATCTAGGGCTTATTTATTAATCAGAGCAATCAACTGCTCTTGGGAAAGTGACTGCAAAGACATTACGTATTTACAAACAATTTGACTCAGTTAATACAACCGTACCATTCTCACTTCCTGGGGCCAGCCCACAATGTACCATAAATATCATCTGTTCCTTTTACAATAATGACACTGATTTGTTGACCAAGTATCTACCAGCAGCATGGGAGAAGAATGTAGATTGACTTGTTGATTTGAATTTTTCAGAGAAGAATAACACAAAGTCAGTCCAACCTTAACTGAGAACTGAATTGTCACCCCCTCCCTCCCCAGGAACTGTCATGCAAATTGTGTAGGGCATTGTGAATTTACAGTCCATCTGAGGTGAACCTAGGATGGAGCAGAGATTTGTAAACCCTTTCTTTAATCATCTCCTACTTACAAATAGGGGTTTGTTGTGGGCTTTTTTATGAATAATGAAATGGGCAATGGGGAGTCAACACTCTGTTCTGCATCACTCCTCAGTTTTTATTTTCCTACTTTTATTTAGAGGTCCAAGCTTCTCGAGCCTCTGGTACCTCAACGTAGCATGTCATCAGAATTGTCGTCTTTAGGGCAGAATGAACATTTAGACTGCTGTTTATATGCTAATCACATTCAAAAGAGAATTTTCAGAAGTGTACAGAATAGGTTGAGTATTCGTAAATCCAAAAACCGAGGGGCTGTTTAGCACAGGGCTAAATCGCTGGCTTTGAAAGCAGACCATGGCAGGCCAGCAGCACGGTTCGATTCCCGTAACAGCCTCCCCGAACAGGCGCCGGAATGTGGCGACTAGGGGCTTTTCACAGTAACTTCATTTGAAGCCTACTTGTGACGATAAGCGATTTTCATTTCATCTTCATTTTTCATTAAAAAGCTGCACTTGGCGCAGAAAGCCCCTGGCCCAAGCCAGCACGGCCCGAGCCGACATGAACCGAGCCAACCATACCCAACCTTTACTGTGGGGGAATTTGTCTGCATTCCACATGACCCTTGCCGACCAATGAAAGTTAAAGCATGAGTGCTTGAACATTTTGGACTATGGGGGCAGTAAACGGAATAACATTTGTGATAAAAGTTCAAAAACTGCCTAATCTCTCCGTAAGCATTCATTTGATAATGAAAATAAAAAAGAAACTGTGCGGCACACAATACAAAGTGATTTATCTGAAGCAATTCATATATTTTATCCTGGACAAGCTTTCAGATAAGACCTCCCAGTTCCAATATGAGTACCTGGAACGCTTGAACTGGGCGTTGCCAGCTTTCTTTCATCCTTTGTTATTTTTGTTTGCTTATCTTCTCTGTAGCTTGGGCTATTGTAATACAAGTAGGCCTAGTCCTCCTACATGTGGTATCTGAAATGCGATCCACCCAGAGGATTTCTGATGACAGATCTGTATTTTCTTTGGTGCTAAACCAAAATTTTCATCTTTATTTTCAAATCCCACCATGGTCTTGTCTTTCCCAATCTTTTCAACCTTCTCTAACCCCACAACCCTCTGATGTCAGTGCTCCTCAAATTCTGGCTTCTTTTTGTGCATTTGCATTATGATTGCCCCACTTTTTAAGAAATAAATTTAGAGTACCTAATTTTTTTTTCTCCAATTAAGGGGCAATTTGGCCTGGCCATTCCACCTACAGTGCACATTTTTGGGTTCAGGTAGTGATACCCACACAGACACTGGGAGAATGTGCAAACTCCACATGGACAGTGACCCGGGGCCGGGATCGAACCCGGGTCCTGGACGCCGATGATTGCCCCACTGTTGGTGGCTGTGCCTTCAGTTGCCTAGGCCGCAACCTCTGGAATTCCCTCCTTTACCTCTCTATCTGGCCTAATGTCACCTTAAAGTTGCCCATTATCATGTTGATTTATAATGCTTTTATGAAACGTCTTGGGGCATTTCGTATGCAAGTTTCTGTAGTGATATTGGTTAATCAAGTTGCTTCATTTAAGCTGATCTAAATATGCAATACATGTCTTTAAGTTTTTTTCCCACCTGTTATTTGGCTTTCAAGTATCTATTAACTGTACCCAGTTTCAGGGAGTGCAGCTAGTTTCTGGCAGAGATAAAGCTTCTCCACCAGCCTACCCCTATCAATGATGTGTATTTAACCCTACATGCCTTTCAAAGAGTTGGAATATGATCAAAGTCAAGTTATCTGTGTATTCATGCTGCCATACTGTTTCGCTATTGTTCGACTAAAATCTGATATGGTGACTGCTGAAAAATCAAAAGCTGAATTACTTTTGGCATATTGCAAAAATAAGATTTAATTTCCTGATCTCCACTTTGACAGCAGTAAAACTGGTCAGCAGAACCTGGTAACAAAGGTCATGCATTGGACTTAATTTACACCACTTTTGCCACACTACGGGCTGACCGTCCGAAGTTGTTGGTTCGAGGTGCATTGACTGTGCCTGGCTATAGTGGCTGAGCTGCAAGCTGGAAAGTAGCATGTAACTTGAGATATTTGCGTTTGTTACAATAGTTATCCAATATTGTACATTTTGGCGTTTGTCATGCTTTTAGTAAGAAAGACCCTGCCTCAACTTTGTGAGTTGTTATTCTTTAATAACTTAACATGTGGTGAAATTACTTTCTTTAAACTGCCTGGAAACAGTGTTTCCTTGAGACCGCAACTGAGATTAGTATCAGAATATTTCCACAAAGATAGCCCACACTCTTTGATTACAAGGAACCGGTAATGCTTTGCCTTCTAATTGCAGTGCAGTTTTAGCAGTTTCTGTGTATGAGGCGCTGGAAAAATGGGAATAGTGCCTGGAATTTCCAGTCCTTCACGTTGGCAGGATCTTCCAGTCCCGTCGATGTGTGAACAGAGACTTCAATCATTTGTGGTGGTGGTGGGGTGGGTGTTCGAGTGGGGATGGGAAAATTCCGACCATATTTTCAAAATGCAGTCACTCCATTTTGTCTTTTGAAATTTGGTTTAATTGAACACTCTGCATGGAGGCCTTTTAGGCTGGGATCAATCATTAACCGGTTCATTTATTTAAACCTAATGTCAAAGTTACAAAGGCAAGATCAAAATACATAGTAAAGTCAAAGCACATACGGATCTGTAGATATGATTACAAGGTTTCTAAAAATGGATTTTACATGATTAAAAACAAAACATTCCTTTGGTCTTCGAAAAACGCTTTGAGGCAGTATTGGGTTCAGATCATCCCTAGTTCACCTACTGGTATTTCTTTTAGAAGGTGGCTTATTTTTGCTTCTATCATTTATAACTTTTAATAAAAATGAATTAGTAGTTTTAGGCGGAGATGTACAATGTCATAATATCCACTCATGTATATAATGAGATGCAGACAGGCAGTGATTGACACACAGGATGACCAGTAAGCACACAAAACAGTGCAGCCAATCACCAGACAGGACACTACCACTATAAAGCCAGAGGGCACTAGGTTTCCCGCTCTCTCGGGACCCAGCCACTGAGACAGCCAGAGTCCACGAGCTAGCAAGTGCAAACACCATGCGGTAGCTAGTAAGTCTGGTCAGGCTACTACAAGGTCTCCAGTCAGTTCAGTATAGTGTCGACCCACAGCTGAATATGTATATCAGTTCTATTGTTGAATAAAAGAGTGTTAAGTAATGGGTTAAGAGACATTGCAATTTGTTGTCTCATTTATGTTAAGTATCCATTAATTGACACTGATATGTAAAGGGGCTTCAGGTGGCCTCTGGCAGGTGATGTATAGTTAGAGTTTTGTGCAAAGGCTGTTGGAATGAAATAAATGTGATTGTGAAAAAGGAACAGAACTTTAGACTCGTCATATCACAGCAACTAAAACGTCTAACAAACAGTGTTGGATCTTCTCCAGTGTTAGACGTCTGTTTCTAGCTTCCCTGCATCGAGTGCAGTCCACATCGAACCTACCTGCCTAACACATCATACAATTCATCGCAAGTGTGGTATTTTCTGCCATTTGGATCAAAGACTGGTGGCCAACCTGCCTCTGATGCATAACCCAGTGGTATTAAGCCTGAGGAGACTTTCACTTCAGTGGTATGAGAATGCTGATAAAATATGTCTTTAGCAGCAAGTACGAGTAAAAAATATTAGTGCTCGAAGCCACAGTGGAGTTGGTTGGAGTGTTGGAGTGTATTCTCAAATACAGTGTCAGCCAGTTTTGTGTACCGGTATCTATTTTCTGTTGATTTTTAAAAAGGCTTGACTATTCAATCAAGGCAACATTGAGTGGGAGTTCAAGAGGCAACATACTGAACAAACTGTCCAGCACAGACTCAAACCAATCATGTCCTGGAGGAGGTTTTACTGCTAATGAGTGTTAATGTCAGACTAGTCCTGTGTCCTGTGCTTTTGGAGCTACCATAAGGAAAAATCTCAAATCTGTTAGCTCCCAAAAATTATACTCCAATAAGTTGGTATCGATCACTGCAAGTGGCATAGTGATCACATACCGTCTGTGTTACTACTGATAGAAGTTAGTTTAAAATCAAGCTGTTTCTTCACCACCCCCTCTATTAACTCAAGTGTATTTTTTTTCTAAATGCAAATTTTAGATGCTTCCAAGATTGTAATCTGAACTATCAGTGATTGTAAAACACCTTAACTTTCTTTGTATGCATAATTGTTTCATTTTTATTTTTCATACCAAGCTGCCCTTCAATTTATCCAGTAAACTCCCTTCAATCTCATTGTGTGTAACATGTTTCAAAATATCTATCTCTAAGGACTTTGGTGGCATGAAGAGGGGAAGACATGCATGAGGTGCTCCTGCTGGAAACCTGGGACAGAATTCTCTATGTCCCCACGCCCACGAAAAAACGGGCGTGAATCACACTGGACTTTCCTGGAGAAAGTCCAGAGTGATTCTCCATTTTGAAGGGGGCTAGCAGGGCCCTTGAGTAGACCACGCAGCTTCAGCTGCCGATACGGGGCCCTGAACATCCGGCCACGGGTCTGCGCATATGCGCGGCGGCCCCGCGCAACATGGCGGACCCACACAGCAAGCCGGCCCCAACAATATAGGCCCCCCCCCCCCGATCGCAGGCCTGGCCGTCCTGGAGGCCCCCCACCCCAGATGACGGATCCCTCCGCCCCCCCCACCAGGGCAGCCGCGGACTGGGTCTGCCAGCCGCCACTCCGAATTCCTGCTGGGTGGAACCATGAGTGAACCACGTCGGCGGGAACTTGGCCAGCTGCCGGCTGAGAATCGCCGCGGGGGCCTCTTTCAATGGCCCCCGACCGGCACAGCGTCGACCACGCGTGCGCTCGACTGGCAGCGATACTCAGGTTCGCGGGAAGGACCCACTCGCGGGTCTGACACCTATTCTCCGCCCCTGCACCCTGCGCAATTTCGGCGTGGAGGCTCGAAGAATCCCGCCCATCACCTTTCTACCCTTTTCCGTGGCCCCACCGGTCTGTAACTTATTGGAAAATACCTGGAAATTAACTGGGTCGAGTTCTCTTATCTCTGCCCAGGAGAAGCAAAGCTGGAAAAGAATTGGTCCAAATTTCAATGGCAGATTCTGAATCCTCCCACAGATCAACTAGTGGAAGTAAAATGGTGACGGCAGCTTCTTCTCCAGCCACTCCACTAATGGCCGAAGCACTCAGCAATGATTTGGCGGTTAACTTAAAAGATCAACCGATGAGGTCTTGTTCCCCCATTGGTTCGGTTCTTGAGATCCAACTCCCTCCCCCTCCCAGAACTCGACCATGCCCATCACCCAAGCCTCGCACTGGAGATCCTCCCCGTGCAGTAATCACAACGTTTCACAGCTTTAAGGGGAAGAAGTTGGTGCTTCGATGGGCAAGAGGGCACTGGGATTTTACATGGGAAAACTCATCAGATTATACCAGGGCATGAGTGCAACCTGGTCAAAGAAAGGACCACATTGAACAAAGTGAAATCTCTCATGTTAATCATGTGTACTCTCGCATTTGATTTTTTTTAAATTCTAGGAAGGGCTCTTCTCAAATCAGCAGGAGTGGCTGAGTACTCTGCAATTGTAATCTCTGGCAGCACCCATGCTTTGTTGACCTGTTGCTGGAGGTTGAATACTATTATGCTGACCGATTATATAAAAAAAACATTTGCGAGTATCTGACCACCAATAAGGCTGTACGAACATCTGCTACTTTGGTCGAGTGGTACTTTCTATGAATATGAGGAGAAGGCCAGTCATCATGCTTGGGTGAGAGTGTTCTTTCTGGGAGACGGTGCATACTCAATGGGCTGGAAAGCCTCCTTCTGCACTGTAGGGATTCTATGATTTCGTAAATCCTTGCTGACTTTCCTTAATTAACTCAGTTGCCCAAGTGACTATTAATTTTGTCCGGAGCTATTGTTTCTAGAAGCTTATCTACCATCCAGGTTAAACTGACTGCCTGTAATCCCTGGGTTTTACACCCTTTTTTGAACATTTGCAATTATCCAGGCCTCTGGTGTTAGACGTTTTAGTTGCTCTGATATGAAGAGTCTAAAGTTCTGTTCCTTTTTCACAAACACACATTTATTTCATTCCGACAGCCTTTGCACAAAACTCTAACTATACATCACCTGACAGAGGTCACCTGAAGCCCCTTTACATATCAGTGTCAATTAATGGATACTTAACATAAATGAGACAACGAATTGCAATGTCTCTTAACCCATTACTTAACATCTGGTATCATGCCCGGGTCTAAGGAAGACTGGAAAATGATGGCCAGTACCACCACAATTTCCAATCTCACTTTGTTCAGTGTCCTTGGATGCATCCCATCCGGTCTTGGTGCCTTATCAACTTTTAGGTACAGTGAACCTGTCCAATACCAGCTCCTTAACAATTTTAAACCCTTCCAACTATCTATGCTACCTCCTCTTTCGCCATGAGCATCATGTGTAGCATCTCGTTCCTTGGTTTTCACTTAGCCATCTCCTCCATTCGTAAATTTCTTTTTTGATCCCTAATCAGCTGCAGTCCTCCTCTTGTACCATCTTTTTACTATTTAAATACTTCAGGAAGACTTTTGAACGTCCTTTTATGTTCGGTGCTAGTCTCTTTTCATACTTGCGTGCTTTCATTTATATTTCACTTCCCCTCTAAACCTTCCATATTCAGCCTAGTTCTCTGTTGCACTGCGGGGGAAATGGTGGTAGCATATTGGTATTGTCACTAGACTAGTAAGCCGGAGATCTTCTCGAGTAATGCTGTGGGGTCACAAGTTCAAATCCCGCCACTGCAGATGCTGAAATTTAAATTTAATCAAAATCTGGAATTGGAAAATAAAAGGCCAATGATGATTGTGAAAGCATTGCCCATTGTCGTAAAAAAAACTATCTGGTTCACTAATCCCCTTTAGGAAAGAAAATCTGCCATCCTTACCTGGTCTGGCCTACATGTGACTTCAGATCCACAGTAACGTGGTTGACTCATAACTGCCCCCTCAAGGGCAATTAGGGATGGGCAATAAATGCTGGCTCAGCCTGCGACACCCACGTCCCATGAATACATTTTTAAAAACCTGATACTGTCACTTTACTTTTCTTCTTGACCTTCACCCTCTATCTCTTTTGTCCTCTGGGAGCCATAGATTTATTTGCCCTGCCTTCCACTTTGTGGGAACATATACCTATTTATGTGCCCAAACTATCTCTTCTCTCAAAGCCGTTTTGCTTGCCACACTTCTGATCTGGGTTACATCTTCGCCTTTCACACTACTAATTATCCCAGTAGATATTTGGATAGGTAAGGTCTCCCTTTGTAACTACTCTATAATTCATGCACCTCTGTAATTTCCTTACAGATTTACATCCTTCCCAATAATTGGTGGCCTGTAGATTACAGTGATTTAATTGTTAGTTGTTAATCACCTGTAAAGATCTCACTTGGACTCGGAATCATCTGATCCTGAGGTCATCATCTCAATTTAACTAGCACAGAAATTGTTTTCTTTAAGGTGTATCTTTGTGTCTCTGTTCTCTGCTTGAAGGTAGGTCTGGTCCACAGCCCCACAATCTTCACAGGTCAGATAAGTAGGCAGGGCCCGATTCCACCCCCAGAATGGGGATTGAACCCACTGTTGGCACCAATCTGGCCTAACAAGCTCCCCAAGGCTTCTGAGTTGCTGTGGCATGCATGTTGTGGATTGCAGCAATTAATCATGATGGTAGAGGCTCCCAATATCTTTCCATCACACTGCTGAGCAGAAATATCTCCAACTCTTATTGCTTGCCATTGGCATATGTTGAAGGAGTTATAAATTGATTTGTGTCCTGTTTGTATGAATGCACCTTCTTTGGACCATCAAGTCCTGGAGTGTGGCTTTGACCTTCTGGCTTAGCAGCAGAGACCATACCCACAAGATCTTCCCTGTGTCAATTTATGTACACTCTTATAAATAATTAATTTGCTTCATTGAAAGCAGCAGTTGCACAGAAATGTTCATTCTGGTATTTTCATTTCTTGTTGACCATTGTTTGAAATATTATCCTGAGGTTTGAGTATTTTCAACAGTTCAGAGATGAGACTGAAAGCAATCCAGGAAGCCTGACAGAAAAAAAAAAATGTTTTTGATGACTAAATTAGTAGCCTGAACAACCGATCTAGAAAATGCAGATATTATCTTCTCATGTATCTAACTGTTGAAAGCAAAATAATATTTCTGATGGTAATTGTAGAAGTGCAATTAATATACAATACAGATCGTGAATGTTCACACCAGATTTTGGCTTTTGTAAAATACCTTTTATTTACAGATATTTATGGGAATTCATACTGGTATTCTTTAAAATAGCAGTTAGTAGAACTTCATTTTAATTTGTCGCAATAACTGCAGTCAATTGGTTATACTGATGGGGTTGTTTGAAATCCATTTTCTTTTCTCTACCTGCTCTGAGCATGTTGGTTTTCCTTTGTAAATATTTTTTTAAAAACTCAACAGCATAACTGTGACTAGTTCTTAAAAACAAATTGTACGTTCACGGTGATCAGAAGTGATCAGTGGCTGAATGTCCACCTAGCTAGGAGACCGAAAACCCCCAAGCAGGGGCAGTCAAAAAGTCAAATCTTTTGATATCTTTGGCAGATCTACCCAAGTCAAGTTCATGACTGGTACTAGCCAGCCCACTCTCCATTTTGTGTGGTTTTCATAAGTACTCTGCTCGTCTGGGTTCCTGGTATTGGGAATCCTTGGCACATTCCCATGATGGTTAGAGGTGAGTGGAAGTTCTACCCTCAATAGATGTCAGCCCAATTTGTGGTGCCTCTCATGTGCTCCTGCAGGAATATAGCTTTTCAACTTTGATTTTGGGCTATGGTGTTAAAGTACAAAGTTCATACCAGGATCAATCTGGAGCCTATGGAAATTTCCAACGACAATATTTTGGATGCTTGGAGAGACTTTTTTAAAATTTGTGATTCATTGAAATATGGTCGTGGTCGAAGTTTTGAGACCAATTGTTTTAGGCTAAAAGTCATGAGTTGACTTACACAGGCAATGTTTTGAAGAATTAACATGTACCTGATTTGGACCCCAAAAAAGACCATCGCAATGTTAAGTATTATGAGTAACCCCAAAGAATTCATATATATTTTTTTAAAAGTTACAATGTTAAATACATTTCATCTAGTGTAATGTAAAGATATACAATAATGAATTAACAACAATACTTCACATACAATCCTTCAAAATCGCGTTCATCACCATCTGAATCACTGAACAATTTGTCCCAATAACTTAACAGTAGAACACCAACAGATGGATCTTCCTAGTTTTTGTCATCATTGGTGACAGTACCGGGTGTCATGACATGCCGAATGCAGATAATGATATACAGACAGGCAGCTAATTAACACCGAGAACAGGACATGACCAATGAGCAGGCAGGACACTCGGGGGCGGTATCTCACTATAAAAGGCACGAGGCACTCGCACTCCGCCTCTTTCGACTGATGAACATCTACAGAGTGAGTCAGGGTGTATGTACAGTATCACACCTCCAGCACGTGGCTAAGAGCTAGTCTGGTTCAGTCAGACAGAGTAACCATCATACATTTTCGGGAGTTGGTTACCGTTGACTGTTGAGGGAGAGGATGGGGGGTTTCTTGGGTTTGGGTGGCATTTTTTTTATACTGTCGGGGTGGTTCTATTTTTTCTTTTGTATGGTGAAAATTTGTCGAATAAAAAGATTTTTTTTTTAAAAAGATAATCAAATAGATTTCAGTACTTCCTGAAGATTTGAACAATTATTTGCTTTCGAAAAGGTGAAAAACCTGGCAGCTTATCCTGAATTTGACCATTTAAGAACTTTCATGTTTTTCAATGGATAAAAATGTTGTTGAAATAACTTTTGCACTCTGGAGCATTATCTAATTAGACATGAAAGTAAACCATCCTGAGGCAACTTCGGAAAAACTGAGTTTTTAAAAATTGCTATTTTGTTTTTTCCCCCTCAATTTTATTTTCCTCATGCATGTTTCCTTGGACCCTGGCATTGGCAGTTTCTGATGTTTCCCCCAAATGGCCATTCCTGTGATCGTGGACAGACTATACCTTGGCCTGGGATGGGGTGCAGACATCAAGGATGAGTCTGTTCCAATCAGCAAATGTTATCAGTATGATCAATCATCTCGCTGGCTGAAATCAGCCGATAGCACGCAGACCAGTGTTGTGGGCCACAGTTTAAAAATGTATTCAACAGACTTCTTCAGTGCTTTTAATCAAAAAAAAACAAGCTTTATTCTAAGAATTTAGTTCACATTTGTATAAACACACACACACCAAGAATTTTTATCAATTACAAACATAAAGTCCCCACACAGCTACAGTAATGTGTGCATAATCCTTAATGAATTTCCCCCTTAACTGTTCCAATTCAGTAACTAAATACATGTAAAACCAGAAACCCCTTTTCAAAGGCGTGGCCCAGCACACTGCATTCTCACTAGTAGAAGACTGTTGTTATTGATACTCTGTTCCCCTTTTCAAACAGCAGATTTGAATTCCTTCCAGAAAGCAATTATCTCTTTTACGTTACCAAGTAGTCTGGAACAGCTTGGAGAAAGACGTTTCTTTCAATTTGTGTAGTTCAAAACTCAAAGCGAAAGTAAAAGCTCAGAGCCACAGCACAGCTCCACCCACATAAATGGCATCACTGAAGCCATGTGATAAGACAAAAACCTTTCTTCAAGGGACACTCCCGTGACACCAGGGATCAAACATATTATCATTGTTCTTATTTTTATTGTCTAAATGGATTATGCCTTTCTCCAGAGAGTTATTAGAAAGTAATCCTGATACTTTTGAGGTTGAAATGTTGTGTACAAAGGAGCTATTTATTTGTTCCAAAGATTATTGTTGTGTGCATGAAAATGTGTAAATGCACTGTGAAACACAAGCTACGCTAATTGGAGGTAACTTGCACCAACTCCATATTGATGATCATGTATTTGACACAAATGTTTTCTTCTTCCTTTCCAGATTGCATGACTGGCTGGACTTGATGCATGGTTGCATGACTAATGTCTTTGTGGATTTATGAATAAGCAGATGCAGAAATGGCTCACACTGTGATTAATGGGAGTGTTCCAGGTAACCACTTGTATTATTGCATTCCATAATGTAGAAATTTTCCCTTGGATAAAGCCAAACCTACAGCATCAGATTAATTGTAGGCCCAATAAGGTTTCCATAAGATCATAAGATATGGGAGCAGAATTAGGCCATTCAGTCCATTGAAGCTGCTCTGCCATTCGATCATGGCTGATATGTTTCACAACCCCATTCACCTGCTTTTCCCCATGACTCCTGATCCCCTTATTAATCAAGAACCTGGGCAGCATGGTGGCACAGTGGTTAGCACTGCTGCCTCACGGCGCTGAGATCCCAGGTTCAATCCCGGCTCTGAGTCACTGTCCGTGTGGAGTTTGCACATTCTTCCCATGTTTGCATGGGTTTCGCCCCCACAACCCAAAGAGGCGCAGAGTAGGTCGATTGGACACGCTAATTTTTTCCTTAAATTGGAAAAAATGAATTGGGTACTCTAAATTTAAAAAAAGATACTGCATGATGATTTAGCCTCCACAGCCTTCTGCGGCAATGAGTTCCACAGATTCATCACCCTCTAGTTGAAGAAATTCCTCCTTAGTTTTAAAGGATCATCCCTTAAGCTGTGTCCTCGGGTTCTAGTTTCTCCTACTAGTGGAAATCTCTTCTCCACATCCACTCTATCCAGGCCTCTCAGTATTCTTTAGGTTTCAATAAGATCCTCCCCCTTCAGCCTTCCTACATCCCATCGAGAAATGACCCAGAGCCCCCAACCCTTCCTCTTATGACAAGTCCTTCATTCCAGGGATCATTCTTGTGAACCTCTTCTGGATCCTTTCCAAGGCCAGCACATCCTTCCTTAGATAAGGGGCCCAAAACTGCTCACAATATTCCAAATCGGGTCTGACCAGACCCTTATACAGCCTCAGCAGTACATCCTTGCTCATGTATTCTAGCCCTCTTGAGATGAATGCTAAAATTGCATTGCCTTCCTTTTATAATTTTTTTTTCAATTTTTTATAAATTTGGAGTATCCAATTCTTTTTTTCCAATTAAGGGGCAATTTAGCGTGGCCAATGCATCTACACTGCACATCTTTTTGGGTTGTGAGTGTGAGACCCATGCAAACACAGGGAGAATGTGCAAACTCCACACCTACAGTGACGAGGCCGGGATTGAACCCGGGTCCTCAGCGCTGTGAATTAGCAGTGCTAACCACTACGCCACCATGCCGTCCTGCATCTGCCTTCCTAACTGCCAACTGAACCTGCATGTTATCCTTGAGAGAATCCTGAACTGGAACTCCCAAGTCCTTTTGTGCTTCAGATTTCCAAAGCCTTTTAGAAATTAGTCTGTGCCTCTATCCTTCCTACCGAAGTGCATAACCTCCTAATTTTCCACATTGCATTCCATCTGTCACTTCTTTGCCCACTCTCCTAGCCTGTCCAAGTCTTTCTGCAGCCTCCCTATTTCTTCAACACTGCCCCTCTACACATCTTTGTGTCATCTGCAAATTTTGCAACAACACCCCCAGTTTCTCCTTCCAGATTGTTAATGTATATCATAGAACATACAGTGCAGATAGAGGCCATTTGGCCAATAGAGTCTGCACTGACCAACTTAAGCTCTCACTTCCACCCTATCCCCGTAACCTAATAACCCCTCCTAACCTTTTTGGTCAATAAGGGCAATTTATCATGGCCAATCCACCTAACCTGCACGTCTTTGGACTGTGAGAGGAGACCGGAGCACCCGGAGGAAACTCACGCAGACACTGGGAGAACGTGCAGACTCCACACAGGCAGTGACCCAGCGGGGAATCAAACCTGGGACTCTGGTGCTGTGAAGCCACTTGTGCTACCGTTCTGCCATATCGTGAATAATTGTGGTCCCAACACTGACCCCTGTGGAACATCATTAGTCGCAGGCTGCCATCCTGAAAAAGACCCTTCATCGCCACTCTCTGCCTTCTGCCAGTCAGCCAATCCTCTATCTATGCCAGTACCTTGTCCCTAGCACCATGAGCTCTTATCTTTTTTAGCAGCCTCCTATATGGCGCCTTGTTGAAGGCCTTCTGGAAATCCAAATAGATCACGTCCACTGGCTCTCCTTTGTCTAACTTCCTCGTTGCCTCAAAGTATTCTAACAGATTTATCAGGCATGACCTCCCCTTGACTAAGCCGTGCTAACCATTGTACCATGCACTTACAGGTCTCATTCTTAATAATGGACTCTAAAATCTTACCAACGACCGAAGTCAGGCTAACCAGCCTATAATTTCCCCTTTTCTGCCTCCCACCCTTCTTAAACAGGGGTTGTTACATATACCCATTTTCTAGTCCTCTGGGATCCTTCCTGCCTCCCAGTGATTCCTGAAAGATTGGCACCAATCTCCTCCGCTATCTCCTTCACAACCTTGGTGTGCAGTCCATCCGTTATTGGTGCTTCCTTCAGACGTTTAAGTTTCCCCAAAACCATCTCCTTAGTGATGGCCATTACACTCACATCTACCCCCCCCCCCCCCCCCCCCCCCCCCCCCGGACTCTCTTGAAGTTTTGGTATGCCACTAGTGTTTTCCACTGTGGAGACCGAGTCCCCCATGATTATTGTAAAATTACTTTTATTAAATGCCATTTCTATCTCCCTATTTATTTTTGGCCCCACATCCTGACTTCTCGTAGAGAGCCTGTGCATGTCTCCCATCAGGGTATTTTTTCCTTTGAGATTCCTTAACTCTGCCCACACAGATCCTACACCTTGTGACCCTATATCGCTTCTTGCTATCAAATTCTTATTCACACTGCAACTTCTTCCCAGCTGCCTGTGCTTTCGATAAGACACACATCCATGGATATTTAGATCCCAGTCCTGATCTCTTTGCAGCCATGTCTCTGTGATGTCCACAACCTGTGATGCCCACATCGTACCCGCTACAAGCTCATTTACCTTTATTTTGTATCCTGCCGCATTTAGGTGCAACATCCTCAGTCCTGCATGACTGCCCCCCTTCTCATAGGTGTCCTCTTTTCTGCTGTGCATGACGTTAGATTCCTGCCACTTCCTAGCCCACTAGTTAGTTTAAAGCCCTATCTACAGCCCTAGTTTTTCGATTTGCCAGGACTCTGATCCCAGCATGATTCAGACAAAGACCGTCCCATCGGAACAGCTCCGTCCTTTCCCAGTACTGGTGCCAATGTTCCATGAATTCAAACCCATTTCTCTCCCACCAACTTTTAAGCCACGCATTTACCTCTATTGACCCTGGGCTAATTAGCTTGTGGCTCTGGTAGAAATACGGATACTATTACCTTTTTGGTTCTACTTTTTCATTTAGCCCCTAGCTGCTCATATTCCTTCAGCAGAAGCTCTATCCTTGTTCTAACTGTGTAGGTGTGGACCACGACAACTGGATCTTCTCCCCTTCCCCTCAAAGTTCCTCTACGTATCTCGCTCATAGTTACACCCTCCAGTCCCTGACCACGCCATATTCAAGCTGTTTAATCTAAGGGGTGTGACTACCTCCTAAAACACAGCATCCAGGTAATTCTTCCTCCTCCCTAATGTGTCACAGCATCCGAAGCTCAGACTCTAGCTCATCAACTCTGAGCTGAAATTCCTCAAGCAACAAACACTTGCTCCAGATGTGTTCTCTGCGAAACATAATGGGGGTCCATTAGCTCCCACATCATGCAGGTACAACACATTACCAGGCCATGCATCTCTATTTTATTTCATTAGTTTTTAATTTGTTTTTTTATTTAAATTTCCAACTGGTATTTAGTCTTTCCCATCTATAAAATATTTCTCTTTATACCTTTAACCGGAAAGTAAATTGGAATAGGTAGTGCAAATTAGCAATTACCTAGTAGCCAATGAACTTGCTGTTTTCGTAAGACATCACTGCTTTTTTTCCCCACTCTGTTTATGGTGAGTTCCTCTCTGTAGCTCCCTTCCCACTGGGTCCGCCTCTCTCTGCGCTGTTTCTCACTGAAGCTCCTCTCCCTTTTCCCGCTCGTTTCATTTCCAAGTAACACTTCTTGCATTGGCATCAACTGAAATTACTGTTCTACAATAGAACAATGAAACAATAAAAAGTACAAGTAACTTTATCATGCTAATAACTCAAAATAAATTAATGCTACTGTATGAATGTACATTGTCTTTATTGGGTACAGTATTTGTAGGAGTGTGCAACTAATGGAGAAAAATTGTTCAATGGACCTTGTTGGGAAGTGAAATATAGTTTTACTCAAATAATTGAAAGTGTCAAGTCGTAAAGAAACAAACATATTTAAGTGTCACACACTTATTCATTTTAAAATGTATTTATATGGTAACTAGTGTAAAAGTCCTCTACCATATCCTTAGCAAAATAACACTCAATCCTTGGAAATGTATGCGCTCAGATTTGTGTTATACTGAATGCACTTAAAATTTCTGACTTCTTTAGTGCAAGAATCGCACAGTATATCATGAGGCTGCCTGCTTCATCCTTCCCAGGTATTGGGGTTAATTGCAACATTTCAGTTTCATTTGCCCTGCTGTATTGCAGTCTCTGACTGCAGCTCATTATCCAAATGTTTCTTCAGCCACACAAACTTCTGATCCTTTAATTGATGTTTCCAAAAAGAAATCGCCTACCCGTTATAACCCCGTGGCTATATGCAGTCACAGAGCATTTTCTGTTATCTCAGCAAGTCCCAAGAATGCCACGATTGACACCATTCACTGTATTGGGAAGGGCCAAGTCCAGCTTTTTTAACAAACTCAATGGAGACATAGGAACACTAGGTTAATCTTCCAACAAAAGTCTCTGCATGTCAAGCTGTTGTCATCACTGCTCCACTGTAAAGATTGCAGTTCGGGCTCTGCTACCATCCTCAAGATTCCTGAAAAGTAGTATGCATTTTAACGGGCTTTTATTATCTGTAGGATTTTAGTTAAATGTAATGTGGAAAGCGATACTTTTGACTGTGCCATCACTCTGGGGAGGCTGGGCCTGATCGAGCCACCAAGGTCAGCTCCACAGAGATTGAAGTAACCATGGTTTCTGATTTGCAATCCTCAAGTTCGCACACCTTAAAACATATTAAATTTCTGCATGAGTTCCTTGCCCAATTCTATGTAAAATATTCTAATACAAGAAATTTAGTTGACCAGACACACGTGCATCACAAAGAACAATGCAGCGCAGGAACAGGCTCTTCGGCCCTCCAAGCCTGTACTGGTCATGATACCAACTTTGGCCAAAACCCTCAGCACTTCTTTGTGCCGTGTCCCTCTATACCCATCCTATCCATGTATTTGTCAAGAAAAGAACAAAGAAGCTGATCCCCTTGGGTATGACAATGCAGTGAATTATTGAGCCAACACTGACTGACAGCTGTTGAAACTGGCCTTGCTGATAATGTCCAGGATGATGGTATGTTTCCGTCTTATGCACCTTCAAATCCCAATTCACCCTTATCTCTCAACCTGACTAGAAGTGCAAACTGAAGACGATTTGGCCATAGGCCTTTTAGCGCTCTGTCCAACCCTCCCCAAGAACTGACAGCTGGCCAGCCAGTGTAGCCTCATGATGAAGGTTACAAGCAAGAACATTTGTCAGATGAAGAAGCACCATTATGTAATCAGGCACTTGCAGTCACCAGTTCAGATACTGGCACCGTGCATACTTCAGAAGTGTTCCCTGTAAACTGACTCGGGGTGCGTACAGTTCCCTGTTGTGAGCCACCCTCCATCCCTCATTTCCACAGTTCCCCCTCTCTTCTACCTGAACTTCATCTCTCTCAAACTCCATGGCCAGCACCACTCAACATCTTCCAGCTTTTCCAACAACAAGGTACACAGCACTTCCTCTGACACCGCGAGCAGCATAAGAAAGTCAAAAAACCTCACCTGCCAGTCACAATCTGATCCAGTCAGTGAGGTGTCCTTTGTTCAGCTGAACACGTCAGCTGAGAATGTTTTGAGGGCATTAACAGGACCAGTGAGGCCAAAATGGCAGGTTGGATGCCAAATCATTTCAACTTTTGTGTACTACTAATAAACAAGGATGGCCTGTTCACCTGTGCTATCTCTCTGAAAGAACTAGTCATTTATAATAAGAATAATAACCTTTTATTGTCACAAGTATGAAGTTACTGTGAAAAGCCATAGTCACCACATTCCGGCACCTGTTCAAGTAAGCTGGTATGGAAACTGAACCGGCGCTGCTGGCGTTCTGCATCACAAACCAGCTGTCTAGCCCACTGAGCTAAACCAGCCCAATATTCCCAAGACTTTTCGTTTTTAGTATTTGCCTGCCTCATATTTAGCAGTTATTATAGATTCTGCTTCCCAGTAGGTCATGCCAAGTTACAATTTACAAGTTACAACGGTGGTTAACACTGCTACCTCACATCTCCAGAGTCCCGGATTCTATTCGACCTTGGGTGAATGTCTGTGGAGTTTGCACATTCTCCCTGTGCCTATGTGCGTTTCTTCCGGATGTTCCAGTTTCTTCCCACACTCCAAAGATGTGCAGGTTAGGTGGATTGGACATGCTAAATTGCCACTCGGTGTCCAAAAGTTAGGTGGGGTTACGGGGATAGGCGAGAATTGGGTCTTGGTAAGGTGCTCATTCGGAGCATCGGTGCGGACTCACTGGGCTGATTGGTCTCTTTCTGCACTCCATGGAATCTATGGATACCCTCAGTTTTACAGAATCTCCCAGCTTTTTTCTCTGGTGACCATCTTAAATTTGTGCCCTCCTGTTATTGTTTCACTCCCCAGTGAAAATAATCTTCAATAACTTTCCACAGCGACTGTGGGTGGTGATGTCAAAATACGACTTTATTGTTAGTTACCCACTGGTACACACTTGAATAAGAACTGAATCAAACTTAGAAACAAAATATCACACAATACAGGAAAAACTCGAGCACATGGCAGAAGCATTAAGCACAAAAGAAATCACTAAACACAAACAACAGATAGACGATTCAAGAATTCAGGAACAAAGAACCTCGACCACGAGGTCCTCTCTTTAAGGTAAATTCTTATCTCTGGCTTAACCCCTCACTTGCATTCACTGGCTTCTAAGTCTTAGCTCAGAGCTCCTAGTTTGTTTAAATGAATGTCTGTTACTTGGAGGATAACTTGTTCATCAAACATTGAACATTACTTGAGATTGATTGGTGTCTATCAAAATTAGCTTGGTATTTGCGTGTGCAATCTTAGGAAAAATACCGGATATCTTTTCTCACACTTCGCCATATTTCATAGCTTGGCAGAGACCTAACTAAAACTGATTATTTTTTTCCTATTAAGGGGCAATTTAGCATAGCCAATCCACCTCACCAGCACATCTTTTAGGTTGTGGGGGTGAAACCCACGCAGACACTGAGAATGTACAAACTCCACATGGGCAGGACCTGGGGCCGGGTTTTAATCCAGGTCCTCGGTGCCATGAGGCAGCAGTGCTAACCACCGTGCTGCCCTGATTTTACATATTAATATAGTGCCCTTGCCTCAAACATCTTCAACTGCTTCATCAATCATCTTCCCTCTATCATAAGATCAGATGTGAGGATGTTCTACGATGACTGTGCAATGTTCACCATTCACGACAACTCAGACACTGAAACAGTCCATGTCCAAATACAACAAAACCTGAACAACATTCAGACTTGGGCTTATAAATGGCAAGGAAGGGGCAGCACGGTGGCGCAGTGAGTAACACTGCAACCTCACGGCGCCGAGGTCCCAGGTTCGATCCCGGCACTGGGTCGCTGTCAGTGTGAAGTTTGCACATTCTCCCCGTATTTGCATGGGTTTCACTCCCACAACCCAAAGATGTGCAGGGTAGGTGGATTGGCCACGCTAAATTGCCCCTTAATTGGAAAAATGAATTGGGTACTCTCAATTTATAAAAGATAAATGGCAAGGAACATTCGCACTACACTAGTACCAGGCAATGGTCATCTCCGACAAGAGAGAACCTAACCATCTCCGTTTGACATTCAGTGGTATTACCATTGTTGAATCCCCCATTACCAACATACTGAGCGTTACAATTGATCAGAAACAGATTGGACCAGCAATATAAATACTGTGGCAACAAGAGCATCAGGGGTTGGGAATTCTATAGCGAGTAACTCTCCTCGACTCTCAAGCCTGATAAGCATCTACAAGGCACCAGTCAGGAGTACGGTGGAATACTCTCCTTGTCTGGTTGTGTGCAGCTCCAGCAACACTTAAGACAAAGCAGTCTCCTTGATTGGCACCCATTTACCACCTAAAGCATTCATTCCATGCACCATCGCTGGACAGTAGCAACAGTGTGTGCCATCTACAAGATCACTGCAGCAACTCATCAAGGCTTCTTCAACAGCACTTTCAAAACCCATGACATCTACCACCTAGGACAAAGATAGCAAATGCATGAGAGCACCACTACCTGTGTTCCTCAAATCCACCATCCTGACTTGAAACTACATTGCCATTCCTTCACCGTCGCTTGATCAAAATCCTGTAACTCCCTAATAGCACTATAGGCGTACCTACACCATGTGGACGGCAGCAGCTTCTTCTGGCAAGCAATTGGGGATGGGCAGAAAACGCTGGCCTATCCAGCCACCTACATTCTGTGACAGAATAAACATTTTTTAAACTAAACAGGTAAACTGTCAATCAAGAAAAGGAGGGGCTTGGAAATTTAAGGGAGCTATGACATAGAATTGGAGGTGTGGAGCCCTTCTTTAGATATCATGAAGGTTGGATGATTACACGGAATCTTGATGTTGAGTAATGTATCTTTCTTGCTCTGCTTCTTTGGAGCACAAATCCAAAAGAGCTCATTGAGTTGAATCAGAGGTTGAAAATGGCCTATATCAATTTTTTGTAAATCTGTAGGCTAATTGTACACCAAATCAGCCTTGGAGGCTTTTATAATTACTGGCACACAGCGGGTTTAGTCATCCATTGCCGGAATTGTTTGTTTCACACCAAACACTCAGGTGGAATTCTCCGAATTTGAGATCCGCATTTGAGACTGGGGTGGGAATGTGTAATGTTCCCCGCTGCACTAAATCTACTGGCCTCAATCTCATTAATTATGCACCCACATGTTTTACACCGTACGCAGTCGTGGAGCAGGCCTGGATGGTGTTGTGTACAGGTGCTACATTGAAAAGTTGTCCAACATCACTGACCCACCGTTGAAGAAAGAAGATGGATCCTCTGAAAAAGACCTCTGGGAGCATTTTGAGCCGCAAGGTGGACCGCCAGAGAAAGAAAAAGGAACTCCAAGAGCATTCTGAAGCTGGAAGATAGATCCCCTCCATGGCACCAAATCTGCATGGTCCACCTGCAGGTGCTTCCCCCATCCCACTGCTCTGGTGGCCCAGGGATATTCCATCCCAAACTCTAGAGGCAGCCCCAGGCATTGTTCAGGTGAGTCCTGACATCTGCATGTCACGTTGTTTCAAACTTGTTTTGTACCGGCATGTTTGCCCACCAGCATCACTGAGATCACACCTGCCTCTGGCAGGTTTGCCGATCTGCAAAACTGATTTCTGGGCCTCCACCATTCCTGTCGTCAAACCTGGCTTCAGGGGCTTGGGAGAATTCTGCCTTCTGCCTCTGCTCCCCTCGGCCAGAACTGCTCACTATTACAGGATGATCCAGGAATTTGCTTTTCTCCTTGAACCCCTTTCGCCTGCCCTCTCAACCCTCA
This sequence comes from Scyliorhinus torazame, assembly GCF_047496885.1. NCBI lineage: Eukaryota > Metazoa > Chordata > Chondrichthyes > Carcharhiniformes > Scyliorhinidae > Scyliorhinus > Scyliorhinus torazame. The sequence goes on from NC_092715.1 coordinate 183,150,116, forward strand.
CTTACCACCAGTACAAGGAATTTACTTCTTCCAGACTTAACTGTTTCAACATTTCAATGCTCTCCTGACCACCCTCCCGTCTTCCATTGTCTAAAAATATGAACGCATCCAAAACGCTGCTACCGGTGTTCTAACTCGTGAGTTTTATTCTCCATCATCCTGGTGTTTACTGAACTACCTCAGCAGTTGGAGCAGCAATGCCTTTTTTTTTTTTTAAAGTACTCATCCTCTTGTACAAATCCCTCCATGGCAGTCCTTGCAACTCCTACAATCCTCCAAGGAATGTGTTCCTCAGACTTTGGCCTGTTGTGGACCCTGCACTTGCTGTGCATTGATGGCCATACCTGTTGCCATCTCGGATTCAATGCTAGAAATTCTCAACACCAAATATCTTTTCCTCTTTGCTTTTTTCTTCTCTTTAAAGATTCTGCTTCAAACCTACCTCTTTAACCAAGTGTTTAATTACCTGTCCAAATGTTTGTTTCTTTGAAGCGCAGTTAATTTCTTTGTCTGCATTCCTATTGTATGGCTTGGGAAGCTTTAATGGATTAGACGTTCCAGTTTCCAGGAAGTTTGAAGTTGAGATAGGCAATTCTCCTGCTTCCCAAGGACCCTCGAAAAATTTGCCAACTCTTAAGAGTTAACAGTCGAAGACTTTGGGCGGTTCTGACTTGGATACCTGGATAGGTAGAGGGTGCAATTTTCCAGCTTCATTAAGCTGTCGCTCAAGTGAAATGAATAGCGGAAGAGACCAAAACCGAGAACTGTGCCAGGCGCAAACAGTTTATGATGCAACCGGCCTGCTCCCTGAGGCGAAATCGTGATCTCGCCATAATGTGGCGAGAAACCAAATCACCACTTAAGCCCAATTTCCATGCAATTAACAAGAGCCACCCCATATCCAAAGGCCTCCCAAGTCATTCAGCGGCCTCCTCAGCAAGTGGTCAGGCTGGCGCCAATTAAGACTCCTTTTGAAAAACGTGAACCTGGCGGAAGGGCTTCTGTGGGGAGCCAAGGTGGTGAGTAGCCACTTTGCTCACAGGCAAAGAGCTCAGTGGTGCTAGGATTGCCACCCCAGTGCTCGCTGAGGGGGGGGGAAAGCAACTACTCGTGGCACCACCATGCCAAACCCTGGATCGTTTACCTGTTCTGAGAACCCTTGTCCCACACAAGCAACAGCCAACTCGCAAACACCTAGGGGATAGGACACAGTTCTCGGGACATGTCCACGGGCGGAGCGTGGGTGGGTGCTATGGGGAGGGGGAGTTGCCTGGAGAGATGGGCCAAGCGATCAGAGGTCATCTCACATTGCGGAAGAAATTGACAGCGGCGTCATAATGGTTGTGCACAAGGGTGTTCAATGTGAAATACAATTCCTCACTAATCCGATGGTGCCCAGTCCCCCGGTGCCCTCGGTAATTTTCAACGTGTCTGGCCCTCCCAGCTCTACCGTTAATTCTAGGTGTCTCCCAAGGGTGCACAATGAGGTGGAGGTAGCCAACTTCTTAACATGTCCCGTGGTCTTCGCTACCCCTGATGGGAGCCCTTTGGGGCCAGAGGGCCCTGGCGCACTTGGCAGCACATGCACAGCTGTGCCATCCTGGCCCGTGTGCTGACTTCGAAACGCAGCCTCATCAAAGGGGTGAAACTCGGGGGAAGCTGGTGGCCACCATCACCACTCCATGGGACGGATCTGGATTGGCACCCAGAGTCCCCTCGGTGCCCATCGGATCCTGGGGTTCACCTTGGGGTGGAGGGGCAGCTAGTTCAAGCCCCGGCTGCCCCTGCATCATCTGGCTCTGCTAGCCCTGGCAGATCCCCATAGTCTACACCATCATTTTTAAAAAGTCTTTTTATTCTCCTCATTTTAAACATTTTCAGCACAAGAAACTAAACAAAATAAAATACAGTAGCAATCCCCCAAACAGCATCCCCTTCAGTATACAGACCAAAATGTCACCCGTACGTTCCAAGTAAAAAAAGAAAGATAATTAGCAATCAATCATTAAACGGTGTACTCCAGAACAACCGCATTGCCACCACCACTAGACTCCCAGAGTATTTACCCGGGGCCATCAGGAGCGGCGCTGTTGCCAACACCCTCAACCCCGACCGCCTGCACAGACCCTCCTCCGTTCTTTTGTTTTAATAAATTTAGAGTACCCAATTATTTTTTTTTCCAATGAAGGGGCAATTTAGCCTGGCCAATCCACCTAACCTGCACATCTTTGGGTTGTGGGGGTGAAACCCACGCAGACATGGGGAGAATGTGCAAACTCCACACGGACAGTGACCCAGGGCCAGGATTCGAACCCGGATTCTCAGTGCCGCAGTCCCAGGGCTAACCACTGCACCACATGCATTCCCCGACCCTCTTCCATTCTAACCCACACCCCCAACTCCTCATCTTTTCGGCATTCGCCGTCCAATAGTAATATACTAAATTAGGGATTAACAAACCCCACTGCTTGTCGCCCTCTCTTCAAGCTACTACCCCCCCGCGCGGCAAAAATAACCAAGGTGATCAGGTTATCCACTTCCTTCAAAAAAGCCTTTGGCAAAATGACCAGCAGGCACTGGAAAAAAAACAGAAATCGCAGCAGCACATTCGTTTTAATCACCTGCACCCGAGCTGCCAGTGACAGAGGAAGGTTATCCCACCTTGCTAAATCCGCTTTCACCTTCTCCAAGCCAGTAAAATTGTACCTACAGAGCCCTGCCCCCAGTCCCATGCCACCTGCACCCCCAAATACCTAAAGTGGGTTGTTACCCTGTGGAATGGCAGCCCTCCCACCCGCACCCCCGCCCCCACTCCCAGCCGGGACACCACAAAGTATTCACTCTTTTCCAGGTTTAATTTATACCTTGAAAAGGACCCAAAAGTTTGGAAAAGCTCCATTATATCCCCCATCGACGCACTCGGCTCAGATACCTAATCTAATAAATTATCCGCATTCAGAATCACCCTATGTTCCACCCCTCTGCCCTGCCCACTGGGCTAGGCCTGCCCATCCCATCCACTTGATCTCAAAAGCACCTCCCAGTATCAGTCCCCTTTCTTCCCCCCCCCAGCTCCCGCCTTTTCACACCTCCGAGGCCCATCAAAACCTGTTGAACAAGGCTCCAATGGCCGCAGCCCCTTCCCCCACCACACCTCCGTTTTCTTGCTGACCTAAGCTTGCAAGGGTGGAGGCACCTGGCCAAACCCCACTCCCCTCCAATCTCCCCACCGCCGCGCCCCCCCCCCCCCCCCCCAACCCAGTCCTAGGAAAAGAAAACCAGTCTCTTGGCAGCTCATTCGCCTTTGGTTTGGGCCTCAACGACCAATGAGGTTGATCCACTTCGTACCGGGAGGGATCTTCCCCCTCCCCCAACAGCTTTGTCAACATCGTGGCAGAGTACACAGTCGGCCTCTGGCCCTCCATCCCTTCGGGCAGGCCCACGATCCTCAACGTTTGCCCCCTCGATCTGTTTTCCAGATCCGTCAACTTGGCTCGCAGACCTTTGGTGGCCTCGACCACCCTCTGCCTCACCCATCGAGGTGAGCTGATTGCTGTGTTTGGACAAGGCCTCCTCCACTCCCTTCAGTTTCTCACCCTGCTCCCACACCTCGGCCGATGTCATTGACACTTCTGCCTTCACCGGGGCAATTGCCCCCTCCACCAGCACCTTCAGCACCGCCATCATCTCCTTCATCACCTCCATAGCTTTGCAAACTGTTCCTCGAATTCCAAAGCCATTCCCTCGGTCATCTTTGCTGCCGTAAGCAGTGCGGCCCCACCCCAATGACCCAGCCTCCGCCATCTTTCCGGTTGACGAGCTGACCCTTTCGCTCGACGGCGAACCTTCACTCGCTCCCTTCTTCCCGACGGCTTTCTTTTGGGTTTTCAGCATCCCCCTCCTTATGTCTTCCTGCACTTATTTGTCAAAAAATTGCCCCTGGGACCGGGCATTAAATTCTTAAAAAATCCACCCAACGTGCGACTTCCTCCTACATGCCGCCATCAGAAGTCCACAGTCTACACCCACCGTGTCAGCCCCCTCGGCGATGCTCCTCAGTCACTGGCCCATGCTCTTCAGCACTACCTACCTGCGACTGGGATAAGCTCCACAGCTCCTCGGCCATACCCATCTGAGAGCAGGGCATGTCCCACAGAACCTCATCAAGGTCGGCCTGGTACTGGGTAACACACCCCAGCGAGACAGACATATTGCTGAGACCCTCCGCCATGGCAGTCACCGACTGCTCAACGCCATGCACATCTTCATTCATGGTGCCGCCGTCGTGCACCAGGCACTGCACTGCGGTCACCACCCTGGCAGTGTTGGCCTCAGTGCCACGCATAGCCGGCGACATGTCCTGCGCCCGTAGTCTCTGGGCCTTCTCCAAGTGGCTATGGATCTGTTGGAGTGACGCTGCATCTCTCTCTAAATGTCCGGACTACTCCCTATCTTCTCCATCAGCTCCGGGCAACTCTGTACCACAGGCACAGCATCAGGCCGGGATCCACCCAGGTCCTGGGATCCAGCAGTACTCCGACTGCTGACTTGTCTTGGGGTTCCTGTCTCCACCCTGATGTGCATCAGCAGCAGTGTGGTGCTCACCAGACTGTACCCCCAAAGCCTGTCCGCTAACATGTCCGAGCGAGGTGTGTGTATCTGCACCGCTGGAGGCTGGGGATGACAGCTGTGCCACGACTATAATGGTTGCATCCTTGGAGCTCGTGGGAGGCAGGAGAGGGGGCCGCCCGGGATGGGCTGGCGCCATCGGCTGGAGGACCTGTGGGGGAATAGACATGTGGTCAGTGGGAGGGGTGGGTCATCAGTAAGGAAATCACTACTCCTGTTTGACAGGTCCTCCTGGTGGAGCCAGGTGGTTCCTCACCTCTGCACATCTGGCAGCCTCCCGGTAGGTTACTGCCCTGTCCTTGGCCACCCCAGTCACCTCCAGGGTACGCTCCTCAAAGGGGGTGAGGATTATTAAATCTGGCACCCCTCCACCAGTCTGGGCCCCCTCCCAACGATTATAGAAGAGCTTTTACTGAGGAGAAACAGCAAGGACATCGTTAGCCGCACACGTGGTTCACAGAGGTGGGAGGGTGGTGTGAAGGGAGGGTTGGGGTGGGGATTGAAAGGGGAGGAGGGTTGAGGGAGGATTGGGGGTTGCATGGGGAGTTGAGGGGTGGATGCTCCTTTGGGGGGAGATAGAGGGACATTAGTGTCTACGCACTCGTGCTATCTGGTGTAGGTTGTTGACCTTTTTTCGGCACTGGAGGCCAGTCCTCCTGGTGACACTCCCCGAGCTCACAGCTGCCTCCACCTTGTTCCAGGCAGCACCGGCTGCCCTGTGGCTCACCCTCGGGGGAACAGATCATCACTTGTGGCCTCCACCATGTCTAGAAGCCTCCCCAGGTCCGCACCGCCGAATCTTGGTGCCGGTTATCTGAGCACCATTGTTGCGAGCTGGCTAGGGTTGGCTGAGTTAAGTGCTGCTCGACCTTGTTAGTGGAGGGCTGGCAAACACTGTCCCAGCAAATCAGCTGCTGAGCCTTCATTCCTGGCAAGAATCCTGCGAGGCCTCGTTAAGTTAACCAATTAACGTTGAAATGTGTTGCCGGCAATTCCCGCTCGCTACCACGCTTGGAATTCTTTTCTAGAGAATCGCGCCCAGAATATTTAAACCGTGTAATCCTGATCTAAGTCCTGTGTAACTACACTACTGTTTCCAGCACCCTGGTTCTTCTCCCCCACCATGCTCACTCCCCTAACCTTGACCTTCAATACTCCCCCACCCATCCCAAACCAAGCTCGCCACCTGACCCCCCCCCCCCCCCCCCCCCCCAATTCGCTTGGCCCGATCTTGCCATCCGACTACTTCCCCAACCTCAACACCCTCATCCGACAACCTCCCCTCACACCAGTTGCCTTACTCATCCTACCCTCTTACATTTTCACCTTCTGTCCCTCTCCCTTTTTAAAAAAAAAAAAATTGGGGGTATTTAAATTCATTACTTGCCAGGATTTGGCAGCTAATGGCATAGAAATGGGGCATGGCTTATGCACTAATTTCTATTTTGCTGATAGCTCGAAGGTTTTTTCCTGCGCTGAATCAGTTTGGAAGCATCCTCTGTCAGGTGATTGCTCAGAAATATCGGAGTGGGTAAGTGGATATTTTTTTTTGCCTGAACATGGTCGGAAAAAGTGTTTCCGATCCTGATCGGAAAATGTGGGAAATTACTTTTAAAAGAACGATCTACATGCAATTTGCATGTTTCTGAAAGTAAGAAGGTGCAATGTATATGGCTTGGCACTTTCCAAATCCACTTCTTGCTGTGGAAGAAGTACTGGAAGAATTTCTATAATTAAAGCTTGTTTATTTTTGCTTCTTTAATTCTAGGCTGCCTTTAAGAAAGTAAACCATAGAAATCCAGCAAGTGTAGCCCCACAGCCTTGGCCATTTTGTTATGAGTGAAAGTGAGCTACGGTGTCAGTGCTCTTGCTAGAACCAAAAACAAATCCTCTGGGTTGCTATCTATCTGCAGCCTTTGTCTAATATTTAACTACCTGTAATTCGAAGCATGAGTCAGTTGCCAATTCAAGCCATATAATAATTAAACATTGCTCTGTTGACAGTAAGGTTTTACTTTAGTAGAATATGAAGCCTTCTAAGGCTCTTGGTGATTGACACAGCGCTAACAGGCATTACGAATAATAGTCGAATTGAGACCTACGGCTTGGCAGCTTCTACAACATTTTCAAGGAAATTCCAAAAGGACTGAGAATCTGGCCTTAGCAATGCTAGTTATTTGCCTGCTGATGTGTCAGGAATAAACGAGCCAGTCTAAATGTGAAGTGTGCTACAGACTTGCGTTTTGCACTGTGTGGGAGAAAGAGAAGGATTATTAAGCTGTGGTAAGTAGACAAGCTTCTTTATCTCAAACTTGTTCCTTTATGTTTTTAGAGAAACAAACTTTAATGAGCCTAATCTTCTATAATGCTGACATACGTCACTTTGATATTCACAATAAAATCCTCAATGTGGCAAATTAGAATAAATAGGCTTGTATGATTTGCTAGGAAGTTATTCATTAATTCCGGACTTGTACTAAGCACTGAGTGCATAATTAGGTTTCACAATTTCACATCTGTACTCTACTGTTCACTAAGTCACTTTTCTCATCTCTCTCTCTCTGACATTTTGTATCCTAACACTGCATTAAAAATCTGTGTTTATGCGAGTATCCCCATAATCATTACCCTGTCTGTCACTGCCTATGGCCTTAAATCCTCCTCTGCTTCCCTCCTTGATGGGGAATAACTTGATGTGGCAAAACATCTCATGGCATCTGGCATTAGTTAAATGTGCCCTTGCATGAGTTTTTGAATGGAAAGTTGCTGAAAATGCAAGTTGATAACATCGCAACAAGGGCAACCCCTGGCATCTGCAACCTAGTGTGTTGGATAAGTAATTGTATCCTCTTAACCAATTGGATTGAGGAATTGTGAAATGTACGCCACATGCACTGAGAAGAAAGTGCAAATTAGATAATGAATTTAATGCCAAACCCTGTGAAGAAAAGAGCAATGGAGAGGGAAAGAAAGATTGGATTGATGGAGGGGAAAAAAGAAAAGATGAGGAATTTTTCTTTCATCACAACTAATCACTGAAAGAACGAGTCCACATTTGTAATAAATGCAAATTACTGCGGATGCTGGAATCTGAAAATACTGAACAATCTCAGCAGTTCTGACAGCATCAGTGGAGAGAAGGGAGCTAACGTTTTTTGAGTCTGGATGACTATCAAAGGTTTGGCAAAGAATCGTCCAGGCTCGAAACGTTAGCCACATTTGCAGTAGTTCATCTTCAATGGCAAAAAGGCTCTTTGGCAGTAATTAACACATTTACCACACCAACAATAGGATAGTTGGACTGCTGTGAACAACACTGAACAATGTGATGAGTTTTCCTTCCAACCGACCAGACAAATCAGCCACTTCATGCTGTTTAATATATTTTAGTCGTGAGCCAGACGCCAAGATGCCATTTTCTCAGAGCAACTTTTCAATTTCTGCCTTTAACGTTACATATGCCTCGCCTGAAGTTACTGTAGGATCTGCACATAAATAATGGCAATCACATTGCTTTGACAGTAATTCTGAACTTACTGGTCAGAATTTAGCAACAACTCGGTTAGGTTTTTTTCCATGTACGCACTTTTAAGATGCTATAAAATGGCCACCAAATCTGTATCTCATCCAATGCTTCAGTGATACTCTTATTGTATGACATGCATAGCGCACAAATAGAAGTGATTGCAACGTTCCAATGTCTTTCAGCTCAGTTTTTGTTTTGAATGGTCAATATGGTCAAGTCCATTGTCATGCAAGTAAAGTATTTCGGAAGTCTAATCCATTTTGTCCAAAACCTTTCTATAGAATAGTTTCTTTGCACTGTGATATAAAAATCAATAAACTTGTCTTTTCTTAAAACTATTTTCAAATCATGATCCCAAGCATAAAAATGTTCTTTGTACAGGATGTTTGCCAAAAGACCTGCAGATATTCTTTGTGATTTAAAAAATATTCGTGTTTGCGAAAATGGGATGGTTCAGCACATTGTTGATCTAGATTCTAGAAGTATGTTGCAAAAGGTAAAATGATCAAAATCGCATTGCGATCTGTCAAGCAGGCATCTGGCTAGGCAGCCATGAATTTTTAGACCGTAAAATTCTAGTCTCAAGTCACAGGGTGGTACCTGAATGGAAACCTGAATGAATTCAGCTGGAGAGCGGTGTGGCTACATGCGGGATCTTGCACTGTTCTCATTAATTATCGATTTGCAAGGAGTCTGCTGAATCTCTGGGCGGGCAGCAAGTTGCCCACCCCACCATTATCTCAGAGGCTCCCACATCTGGGCACTCCTCGGTCTCACCCATCTCTGTGCCCAGCCTTGGCACAGCTTGTTTTACAGGGAGCTACCGATCTCAGCGGGGGCCAGTTTAGCTCAGTTGGCCGGACAACTAGCTTATGATGCTGAGGTTATTCATGAAGGCCCCTCCTTCTCTCACCCTTGCCCCTCGTTTGAGGTGGGGTGATCCTCAGGTTAAATCACCACCAGTCAGCTCTGCCCCTCAAAGGGGAAAGCAGCCTATCTGGGACTATGGCAACTTTACTTACTTATATCTCAGCGAGGGTGTGAAAGGAAAACAAAATCAGCACCTACTGACCTCCCAAGCCCAGGAAGAAGTCTATCTCATCAGGTGCATACCACTTGTGTAGAGTCCTGAAAGTGAATGTTCTAAATTCCCACTGGCTGGGTGCTTAATTTGGACGGGAACAAGATTCCACAGTAGTGACCTTTGTAATGAGCATTCTTGAGATGCAAATAGGGTTCCTGACATGACTTGGCCCACGTATAAATCGCCAAGAAAGTCAGATCAGAATTCCTAAATAATTTCCCAAAATTCCCATCCCCCACTGCCATGATTCCTGCTGTTTGCAGGAGTGGAAAATCCACCCATAGTTTGTTTCATATGTGTTAACAGTCACTTCCTGTTGCTTCCACTTAAATCCTGTCATGGTTTGGTTTCCTTAACCTGGTGACGGAATCGTATATCTATATTTTCATGGGCCTGTTGACTTTTATCATCAGTATGAGAGAGTTATCCAGTACATGAATATTAAGTTGCGATGAAGCTGTATAAACCAGCAGGGGCTGGTTTAGCACTGGGCTAAATAGCTGGATTTTAAAGCAGACCCAGGCAGGCCAGCAGCGCGAGTTCAATTCCCGCACCAGCCTCCCCGAACAGGCGCCGGAATGTGGCGACTAGGGACTTTTCACAGTAACTTCATTTGAAGCCTACTTGCGACCATAAGCAATTTTAATTTCATTTTATAGAACACTCTTTGAACTGCAGTGAGAGTACTCTGTGCTGTTCTGGTTGCCACACTCTCAAATGGATGTGATTGCAGTAAAGAGGGTGCAGAGATTCACCAGGATGTTGCCTGGGCTGAAGCATTTCAGTTATGAAGAGAGGAAGGCTAGGCTAGGATTGTTTTCCTTTGAGCAGAAAAGACTGAGGGGGGACATGATAGAGATGTACAAAATTATGAGGGACGTAGGTAGGGTAAATAGGAAGAAACTTAGGCTGAAGGGCTTCTTTTGTGCTGTAAACTCTGACTGTCGTCCTGCATCTGACTATCCTCCTGCAATCTGACACATCAAGTTGTCAAGTGCCTTAGAATGATCATGCAGCAATTCAGCATCGTAGATTCCTAGACATTTAGAGAACTGGAGATCACGTGGCCCATCGTGTCGGCATCGGTCAGCAAGAAATCACCTAGCCTTTTAGGGTATGTTGCGTATATCAAAGTACTTTGAGGGTTACTGCCTCTGCCAATTCTTTCAGCCGCATGTTCCTGATCCTCACCATCCTCACTGCAATAGTTTCCCCATTAATCCACTCAACATACTACCTCATGCTAAATCTATACTGTCATGTGAGAGTACCTTTAAGAAATGGATGTTTAAGCAATGTACCTTTAAGAAAACAGTGATGTCAGAGAGTGGGTGGAGCTGAGCTCAGTTCAGCCATTTTGAAGTTCCAGTTTTGAGGAAAAAAAGCTTGGTGTGTGTCTGTGTTTGCAGTGAGCTGGATCTGCTGTGATCTCTGCCATGAAAGACTATCTCTGGATCATTTGGGTGATTTAAACTCAAAAGTAAAGCCTTTAACCTGATGTGTTTCTGTTTAAAGGTGTTAAGTCTCTGGGATGTTGAAAGGAATAACTGAAGGATTATTTAGTGTTGTAATATTTTCGGGGTTATCTTTGAAGAAAGGGTGTTAAGAGATCCAATGTTTATTTAAGATGTTAAGTTGAGTTCATGGAATAAACATTGTTTTGTGTTTAAAAACCCATTTGTCCATAATTGTAATCCCACTCCTCGGGAACAAGCCGTGTGCTCGGAAAAGCAACAATAGCATTAAAGGGGGAGGTTGGTTGAACTCTATGATACATTTTGGGGTTCTGAAAAGGCCTCGCCCATAACAATTGGGGGCTCGTCAGGGATAAAAGTCTATCTGTTGGATTGGCTTTTGTGAACTTAAAGACAGTTGCTTTTCCGGTGTGGTATTTTAGTTTAAGTGGGGAGTGTTGTGAACAATGGCTCTTTCGGAGGCTCAGAAGTTTTTGGGGTTGGATGCGGTGACATGTGATACCTTACGGACAAAGACTAAAAACAGACTGTTGGGTCTGGCAAAAACATTGCAGTTAACATTACCTGTCAAAATGCGAAAAGATGAGGTAATTATGGCGGTGGTTAAGCATTTAAAGTTGCCTGAGACAGAGTTTGACTCATGGGAAATGGCAAAAATTCAGTTGCAAATTAAACAAATGGAACATGAGAAAGAATTAAAGCGGCTTGAATACAAAAGAGAGAGAGAGGACAGAGAAAAAGAGAGAGAGAGGAAAAAGAAAAGGAGAAGAAAGGAGAAAAGAAAGAATAGCCCTAGCGGAACAAAACGAAAAAGGGAGATACAGATCAGGGAAAAAGATAAAGAGAGGGAGTTTGAACTTCAGAATATGGCCATGAAACATGACAATCAGTTAAAATTGGCAGACATAAAGGGAAACGTACAGTTGGAGGATAGTGATGAGGATAGTGAGAAAGAGCGTCACAGTCAAAGGCTTGGTGGGAATCTATTTAAATATGTCCAAGCAGTGCCAAGGTTTGACGAGAAGGAAGTGGAAGCCTTTTTCATTTCATTTGAGAAGGTAGCTAAACAAATGAAATGGCCACAGGACATGTGGGTGTTACTGATTCAAACAAAGCTGGTAGGTAGAGCTAGTGAAGTGTTTGCATCACTACTGGAGGAGGTATCTGGAACTTGTGAGGAGGTGAAGAAATCCATCTTAAGTGCATATGAGCTAGTGCCTGAAGCTTACAGACCAAGGTTTAGAAATGTAAGGAAAGAATTTGGTCAAACATACATGGAGTTTGAAAGGCTCAAACAGAGTAATTTTGATAGGTGGATAAGGGCTTTGAAAATAGACCAAACGTATGAAGCTCTCAGAGAAATTATACTTTTTGAGGAGTTTAAAAATTCAATTCCTGATATAGTGAGAACGCGTGTGGAAGAACAGAGGGTTAAAACTGCGAAATTAGCAGCAGAAATGGCAGATGATTATGAATTAGTTCATGAATCAAAGATTAGTTTCCGACATCAGTTTCAGCCGGTGAGGGATAGAAACTGGGGACATGAGAAATACTCAAGTGGTAAAGGTGAAGGTGATCTGATGGGAGATAATAAAGAGAGTGTACCTCAGATTAAAAAAGAAATCCAGGAGGATGGAAAAGAAATGAAAAGCTTCAAATGTTTTCATTGTAATAAACTAGGCCATGTAAAGTCACAGTGTTGGTGCTTGAAGAAAAGCACTGGGAAGGCTGATGTGGTCAAACAGGATAAGACAGTGGGATTTGTTAGAGTGGTAAAGGAACGCCCAAGGGAAGCGAAGGAGGTAAGAAGGTGCCAGATGTCTTTAAAGAATTTACTTGTGTGGGTAAAGTTTACTCATGTGTATCAGGAGGAGCAGGTAAAGAAGTCACAGTTTTAAGAGATACAGGGGCTAGTCAATCTTTAATGGTAAGAGATGAGGAATTATGTAGTTTGGGAAGAATGTTGCCAGAAAAAGTGGTGATATGTGGAATTCAGGGTGAGAGGAGTAGCATTCCATTATATAAGGTAAGGTTGGAAAGTCCAGTGAAGAGTGGTGAAGTGGTAGTCGGAGTAATAGAGAAACTATCTTGTCCAGGAATACAGTTTATTTTGGGTAATGATATAGCTGGGTCACAGGTGGGAGTGATGCCTACTGTGGTTGATAAGCCAGTGGAAAACCAGTCAACTGAAGTCTTGAAGGACGAATATCCTGGGATGTTTCTGGATTGTGTGGTAACAAGGTCGCAAAGTCACAGGTTAAGACGAGGAGAAATCAAAGAGTGAAGATGAAGTTGAAGTGCAATTAACAGAAACGATTTTTGATCAGATGGTTGAAAAATAACAAGAACAGGTGGAGGATGAGGTGGATATTTCTAGCTCAGGAAAATTGGCGGAGTTACAACAGAAAGATGTGGAAATAAAACGGACATATCAGAAAGCATATACGGAAGAGGCATCTGAGCGTAAACCAGAGTGTTATTACCGTAAAAGTGATGTCTTGATGAGAAAATGGAGACCTGTACATATGTAGGTGGATGAAAAGTGGGCAGAAGTTCATCAAGTAGTATTGCCGGTAGGGTATAGAAAGGAGGTGTTGCAAGTTGCACATGAGGAACCAGTGGGAGGTCATTTGGGAATAAGGAAAACTCGAGCTAAAATCCAGAAACATTTTAATTGGCCTTGACTACATAAAGATGTAGTTACATTTTGTCAATCATGTCACACATGTCAATTGATAGGGAAACCTCAAGCAGTGATAAAACCAGCGCCCTTAATACCCATTCCAGCATTTGAGGAACCTTTTACAAGGGTCCTAATCGATTGTGTAGGACCGTTTCCTAAAACAAAAAGTGGAAATCAATATCTTTTGACTATAATGGATGTGTCTACTAGGTTTCTAGAGGCCATGCCAGTACGTAATATTACAACTAAAAAGATTGTGGAGGAGTTACTTAAATTCTTTACTAGATAGGGACTACCACAGAAATTCAATCGGATCAATGATCAAATTTTACCTCACCAAAGTTATTCAAAGAAGTTATGGATAGCTTAGGAATAAAACAATTTAAATCAACTTACCATCCAGAATCGCAGGGAGCGTTAGCAAGGTGGCATCAGACATTAAAGACAATGTTGAGGGCGTATTGTCAAGATTATCCAGAGGATTGGGATAAAGGAATCCCATTCGTATTGTTTGCAATTAGGGATGCACCTAATGAGTCTACCAAATTTTCTCCTTTTGAACAAATTTTTGGTCACAAGGTAAGAGGACCACTTAAATTGATTAAGGAAAAATTGGTGGGTGAGAAATCGGAAATTACACTATTGGATTATGTGTCACATTTTAGGGAACGATTAAATAGAACAGGTGAATTGGCTAGACAACATTTGAAAGTTGCACAAAATGTGATGAAACGGGTAACGGACAAGAAATCCAAAGTTCGTAGTTTTGCCAGTGGGGATAAAGTTTCAGTGTTGTTACCAGTGGTAGGTGAGCCTTTAAAAGCTAGGTTTTGTGGACCATATCAGATTGAAAGGAAATTAAGTTAGGTGAATTATGTGGTAAAAACACCAGATAGAAGGAAGACTCACCAAGTGTGTCATGTGACTATGCTTAAAACTTACTTTGAAAGGGAAGGAGAGAAAAAGGAGGTTTTCATGATTATAACTCAACGTGACGAACCAAATCCAGATGACTGTGAATTTGACATACCTCAAATTAAATTGGAAAATGAGGATGTTCTTAAAAATTGGGATGAATTGTTACGTTACCTTCCAGAGGAAAAACGAACTGACCTGAAAGAGTTATTGATATCACATGGGCAAGTTTGTAGAGATAAATTGGGAAGTATTAAAATGGCTATATCTGATGTAGATGTGGGAAATGCTGTTCCTTTCAAACAACATCCATATAAACTTAATCCTTTAAACTTGGCATAGGTTAACAGAGAGATTGAGACTATGCTGAAGAATGGCATAATTGAAGTGGGTTGCAGCCAATGGGGCTCACCCATAGTGACGGTACCCAACGGTTGTGTGTGGACTATGGAAAGGTGAATGCAGTTACAAGAACGGACTCTTATCCTATCCCACTCGTGAAGGATTACATTGAGAAATTGGGACAATCTGCTTTCATTTCCAACTTCCAGACATGGAAAGAACATTTTACACATCGTATGGAGTTCTTCAATCGACTTCAGGCGGCGGGTTTAGTGATGAACCTAGCAGAAAGCGAATTTGGAGAAGCCTGAATCACTTTCCTTGAGTTTCCGGTACCCTCAAGGCGAAGGGACATAATGCAATCTCTTAGCATGAATGAATTTGATCGAACCTTTGTGCAAAAGACTTGTGGCGTGATTACGCCACTGATGGAATTGTTGAAGAAACTTTTAAAAATTCAATGGACATCAGACTTTCAACAGGCATTTGACTGCCTGAAAGCTGTGATCACCAATGCTCCTGTATTGGAGAATTGCAAGGGGCCCTGTGGTCAGATTTAACGACAGTATCTGATTCTAAAGTGAAATGCCGAGGAGATGGATCGTGCAGCGACTTTCTTGTTCAAAGAGACTGTCAATCGAGAAGGATTTTGGTTGGAGGAAGAAGAACAAAGAAAAATGGACTATATTATTATACTGTTTGCGTGTGTTGTTTTCTTTAAATGAAAATGTATATTTACTGTGTACATTTCTTAGTGGATGGTGCAAAAATGAAACCATCTTGAAGTTGATGGGTTTTTTTTTCTTGGGGGGAGGTGTCATGTGAGAGTACCTTTAAGAAATGGATGTTTAAGCAATGTACCTTTAAGAAAACAGTGATGTCATCGCTTCTCGGCCTTTTGGCTAAGATCAAGTGTCTGTAGATTGAGCCTTTGGTTCAGATCTGGTATGTCTCTCTTGTGGGGACCATGAATTGGATTCAATTTGAATTAGTTTTTTGGAGCAGGTGAGGAGCTGGATTAGGGATTCACCCCTGACCCACACTCTGAGCCCTGGCTTGGTAACTCAGAAAAGGAAAAAAAATTTAAAGAAAACAAGTGATGTCAGAGAGTAGGTGGAGCTGAGCTCAGTTCAGCCATTTTGAAGTTCCAGTTTTGAGGAAAAGAGCTTGGTGTGTGTCTGTGTTTGCAGTGAGCTGGATCTGCTATGATCTCTGCCATGAAAGACTATCTCTGGATCATTTGGGTGATTTAAACTCATAAAAGTAAAGCCTTTAACCTGAAGTGTTTCTGTTTAAAGGTGTTAAGTCTCTGGGATGTTGAAAGGAATAACTGAAGGATTATTTAGTGTTGTAATATTTTCGGGTTTATCTTTGAAGAAAGGGGTGTGAAGAGATCCAATGTTTATTTAAGAGGTTAAGTTGAATTCATGGAATAAACATTGTTTTGTGTTTAAAACCCACGTGTCCATAATTGTAATCCCACACTAGGGAACAAGCCGTGTGCGAGGAAAAGCAGCAATAGCATTAAAGGGGGAGGTTGGTTGAACTCCATGATACATTTTGGGGCTCTGAAAACGCCTCGCCCATAACAATACCCTCTGGTTATCGACCGTTTAACCAAGGGAAATGGACCACTCATAATTCTGTATACTTCGATTAGGTTTTCCTCAGCTTCCTCTGTGCCAAAGAAACAATGCTACTCCATTCAAATCTTTGCTTGCAATTTAAACCGCCGCCTCTGTGCCAAAGACACAATGCTACCCTATCCAATCTTTTCTCGCAATTTAAAATTCTCCAATCCAGGCAACATCCTCGTAAAACTTTTTTGTCTCCTCTCCTATGCAGTCACAATTTGTCTATAGTACGGTGACCAGAGCTGCACTCAGTACTTTATTTGTGCCCTAACCAGTGTTGTGTACAGTTCAGACGACACTAAGATAAGTGGTAAAGCAAAAAGTGCAGAGGATACTGGAAGTCTGCAGAGGGATTTGGATAGGCTAAGTGAATGGGGTAGGGTCTGGCAGATGGAATACAATATTGACAAATGTGAGGTTATCCATTTTGGTAGGAATAACAGCAAAAGGGATTATTATTTAAATGATAAAATATTAAAACATGATGCTGTGCAGAGAGACCTGGGTGTGCTAGTGCATGAGTCGCAGAAAGTTAGTTTTCAGGTGCAACAGGTGATTAAGAAGGCAAATGGAATTTTGTCCTTCATTGCTAGAGGGATGGAGTTTAAGACTAGGGAGGTTATGCTGCAATTGTATAAGGTGTTAGTGAGGCCACACCTGGAGTATTGTGTTCAGTTTTGGTCTCCTTACTTGAGAAAGGACGTACTGGCACTGGAGGGTGTGCAGAGGAGATTCACTAGGTTAATCCCAGAGCTGAAGGGGTTGGATTACGAGGAGAGGTTGAGTAGACTGGGACTGTACTCGTTGGAATTTAGAAGGATGAGGGGGGATCTTATAGAAACATATAAGATTATGAAGGGAATAGATAGGATAGATGCGGGCAGGTTGTTTCCACTGGCGGGTAAAAGCAGAACTAGGGGGCATAGCCTCAAAATAAGGGGAAGTAGATTTCGGACTGAGTTTAGGAGGAACTTCTTCACCCAAAGGGTTGTGAATCTATGGAATTTCTTGCCCAGTGAAGCAGTAGAGGCTCCTTCATTAAATGTTTTTAAGATAAAGATAGATAGTTTTTTGAAGAATAAAGGGATTAAGGGTTATGCTGTTCGGGCCGGAAGGTGGAGCTGAGTCCACAAAAGATCAGCCATGATCTCATTGAATGGTGGAGCAGGCTCGAGGGGCCAGATGGCCTGCTCCTGCTCCTAGTTCTTATGTTCTTATGTAAGGCCATTCGCCCATCGAGTCTGCACCGACCCCTAAAAAGGCACCCAACCTCCCTAACCCCAGAACCCACCTAACCTGCTCATCCTTGGACACTAAGGGGCAATTTAATCATGGCCGATCCACCTAACCTGCATATCTTTGGACTGGGAGGAAACCAGAACACCCGGAGGAAAGCCAGGCAGGCACGGCGCTGTGAGGTAGCAGTGCTAACCACTGTGCCACCATGCCACCCTACCTTCATGGATCTGTGGAGCTGCTGTCCAGAGTTTCTCTGTTCCTCTCCACTTATCTGTCTCCTGCCATTTATTGCGCATTCGCTTGCCTTGTTCGCACTTTTTTTAAATTTAGAGACCTAATTATTTTTTTCCAATTAAGGGGCAATTTAACATGACCTGCACCTACCCTGCACATCTTTTTGGGCTGTGGATGTGAGACCCACGCAGACACGGGGAAAATGTGCAAACTCCATACGGACAACAACCCGGTCCGGGATCGAACCCAGGTCCTCGGTGCTGTGAGGCAGCAGCGCTAAGCACTGCGCCACTATGCTGCCCTACCTTTTATGCCTTCAGTTCTGCTCTTTTTAAATCTCTACTATGGCCGCGATTTAATGAAAAAATAAGAGTCCGGTTTTGGGCATTAGTGGGGTGTTTCCCGGCACCTGCAGTGCCAAGAACAACCCCGCTATTAAACTACTTTTTTTGGCCTCAGTGAGGAACGCCCGTTGAAGACTGACTTGCATTCATGTCCTGCACTGATGAGCTGAGCATTTTTAAATGGCATCCCGATCTCTCAACACTCCACACTCCCCAATGCCCTATCCTATCCATTAGAGGGTCCTCGAGCTCCCCTCACCCCACCTCATTAGGGTAAGGCACCCCTGGGCCTGATTCCCAGTCTGGGCAACCTGTCATGTGGGCACCTTGGCATTGCCAGCCTGGCACCCTGCCAATCTGGCAGTGCCATGGTGCCCGGGTGGCATCGGGGGTGCCAGACGTCCACCCTGCCAGAGTCCGGCCACTGGGTGTCCTCCGATCTCCTGGGAGACATGCCCACCACCCCTGTGCCGTTACGCTTGGTCCACATTTGTGTGGACGGGTGTTCGATCCGCTGCCTTGGGATACTCCGGTGCGAACATGTTTACGTGTGCAGAACATCACAATTAAATATGTAAATTGGGCAGGATCCAGTTTGCGATGTCTAACGAGATCTAATTAGATCTCGCGAGGCATCCTAAGCATCATAAATCTCGCGGGAGGCCTCAAGATTTACGGGACTCGTCATGTCACCCTTTCGGCCGCGACTAGGCCATACAATCACAGCCTATATATTAGCAGAATGTTTGCGTTTCAGTTTGAATGAACAGAAGAAACAGTTAACAAATGTTAAAAGCAGTGCTCAAACTGGGGGAGCCTGGTTTTGGGGTACTGCAGCAACATGCTGTTTTGTTGGCAGGTTAGAGGTAAAGCAAAGCAGAGTGCATTTGCTTATGTATGTAGTCTGTGTTTGGTGTGTATTGTGTATGGCTGTAAATTTTAAAATCAACCAAGCTGCATTTCAAAACAAATATTGATCTTTGTCATGTGGAATTACGTGGTATCCTGTCTAAGTCTGTTTGCACTTCACCAATTAAACAGACCTTCAGTATATTTAAAGGAACTGGTATTGAGTTAATTTTACCAGTGAATACTATTCCTGAAATAGTGCAGAGCAGTGTTCACCATAAAAGTCATAATTGCAACCGGGGTCAATCTTTCATAACTATTTGCAGAATGGTCTGCTTGTAGAGCCTCTGCCAAAATTCTCAATCTGCAAAATTGTGCAGTTGTTTATCATGTTGCAAGGTGAACATAATCCTTTCTAAATACTCATTCAGGTCATTTTTTTTCTTATCGTTTTCTGCAAGATCATGGCTAAACACAGTTCTAGCTATTGAGGGAAATGTCCACATGAAAATGGACCGAATTCCAAAGTTCAATCCCAGAATCTCATGTAATGGAAGCAGAATTTGATTTATTAAAGCCGAATGGCACTGGACCAAGCCTGGCAAATATGAAAAAGTGCAAAAGTGCAGCTGTGCTCTGTCTCGCCTGTGGGATCTTGCATCTGCATTCCTTCATAATAATCCTTAAGATTTAGCAACTAAGGAAATTGCCTGATCAACATTATGGATTCCAAAGATGGTTTCTGCTCCAGTTTGTACCTACTGCTTGTGTGGATTTTCAACACACATGTATCTGGGGTGATATTACCTGAACCAAGCTCTTGATCACCTAAACAGAAACTGCTGTTTACTTCAATATTTGTGAACACTCCTAGGGTGCAAGGCATGTTTTCACATGTCAAATTATTACTCTTCAAAAAATAAGTGACAATTGTTTGTGTGAGTGTTGATGGGCAGTTCACCTCTGAATTTAGTTTGGTTAGTGGGTGGGGGAAGATGGGTGGTGGTGGCGGGGGAGGGGGGGGGGATCCTGATTGAATCTTGATTTGAAAATACCTAACTTCCAAACCGTATACAAAATAGCAGAAATAACTACACTGCAATCAGTAGTACGAGACTCCCACTGTCCTCAACCTCTTGTTGACACAGGCCAATTATGATACTACTACACACATCAGCTAACCGAGCACAGACCCAGAAATAAGCTTTGGTCTGTATTGCGAGAATGTAATAATGATTGAGGTAATTGCCGTATCAATGTTCTAAAAAGTAAGACTGAAACGCACACTTGAAAACCCCAATTTGGTTTAAAACCTTTGTGTGGGGGTATTATATTTATTAGTTATGCAAGTGGCTCCTTTTCAAGATGCTTTTTACATTGTAGGAGTACAGCTATTGGCAGATTAATTCTATCTCACAGATGTCCTGATGTTTGGAACTTTGTACACCTCTGAAAATGATCTGCATGAGTCATCCAGCTAAAGGGGGCTGGTTTCCGACATTAGTATTGCATATTAAAGTTAGATTTCTACACTACACATGGGAGCTCTATGTAAGTAACAGTTCACTGAAAGCAGGGGAGCAGCACACAGCATATCGCACACCCTCTGTCATGAGAAAAGACACTAAAAGCACCACAGGTGGTAATTATAAAACAATTTCTCAGCTGGAACTGGGAAGGAGGTGGTTCCTACTCCTGGACTATTCCATCAAAATATTAGAGCGACAAATTAATGTTACTTCATGATCTGCATTAAGTATTTTTTTTAATAAATTTGAAGTACCCAATTCATTTTTTCCAATTAAGGGGCAATTTAGTGTGGCCAATCGACCTATCCTGCACATCTTTTTGGTTTGTGGGGGTCAGACCCACTCAGCCACTGGGAGAATGTGCTAACTCTACAAGGACAGTGACCCGGGGCCGGGATCAAACCCAGGTCCTCAGTGCTATCCACTGTGTCGCCATGATCTGCATTAAGTTGTTTAAGTGTGTTTATGATAATGGAAGTAGATATTTCTTTCAGTTTTTAAGCCTGTGAGCTTCATACAAGAATCTTAACTTGTGGCAGGTCCATTCCCATGTGGATGGGTTGAGTTTTGCGGTTGGTTTGCTATTTCCATATCCAGTAGTTAAAATGAAATTAAATTACAGGAAATCTTTGTTTGATTAAAGACAATCTATCTAAAATCCATGCTGTACTGATGACCTTGTCATCTCTAGCAGACCTAGGGAGTGGGAAACGCTTTTCCAACCTGGGTGTATAGTGTTCCACCAAGTATGTCAAGTGACTAGCCCTGGGCATGGAATAAAGAGAGAAAGCCCTGCTAAATGTCCATTTGGGCAGTAAATGAATTGCAGGCACATGAGTATGATTGCATTTTCAGGAAAACGTTTGCATGAAAACCAGTTATTGTGCACACATCTGGATACAATGTGCCATTGGAGCTCTAGCCCACGCAGCTGTACTGGCCAGTACAAGGCAGCATGCATGATGTATTTTTAGAACAGCATTGTTCTACTTTTAGCATGGAATCCTTGTATCACCAACATGTAATACCAAGGTTGCTGCATTAATATAAATGATGTCATACTTTGGTGTGAATTATTTTTAATCCGTAAAGTCTCTGTTCAGTTACTGCTGCTTACTAATGCTCCCCCAAGGTGCTGTGTAACAGTTATCCATCCACAAACTCCCATAAGATGAATTAACTGTCAGTCATCTCATTGCTGTTTTAGAATTGTGTGCACAAATTGATTTCTGTCTTCTACATAACATTGGCTGTTACGCTTCAAATGTACTTTATTGGTTGCAAAGTGCTTTGGGACATCCTGAGGACTGCAAAGGGGAGCACTTTTGATTTTGTTTTAGTTCTTTTAAAATTGATTTGATGGTTTACACCAAATGGTGTGGGGGATAAATTGCCTAACTAGAAGGCGTTTACTTTAGATTAGTATTTTCACCATAAGTATTTGTGGGTCTGCAATCATTGTGAATTGGCAAAAGTACAAAATAATGGTCCAGCTCTTCCAATCAGGGTCAGGAACCATGGACAGGATTCTCCCATCTTGTCTGTGGCAGGACACATTGCAAGCGGGAATGGAAAAATTTTCATTCCAGCCAAAACTCACTCCAATCACGGCATCGGAAAATTTAAGCATGTATTTCCAACCCTGATCAGAGAAACACTTCACTGCAACAATTTTCTTCTTTATGAGCGATCGTCCGATGGATGAACCTTCACATCTGAACTGGTGCAAGAAAGCGCGTGGGAAGCATTATAGAGAATCTACGCAGAAGCCACTCCCCTTTTTCATAGCTCAGGCAGCTGCATTCCAGGTAGTCGAGTTTAAATTTTCAAAGGTGCTTTGAAATGCTATAGAGAGATGGTAGGTAGGGGTGGGTAAGGTGATCGGGTGGGTTGGGTAAGGAGGTAACTGGGTGTGTTAAGAGGGTTGGGTGAGGGGGTAACAAGGTAGGGTGGGTAATGGAGAGGATAGTAAGCAGGTCAGGATGTATTTTGGTTGGGTCGGGAGCTAGATGGGTTTGGGAGGAGTAGGGTCGGGGGAGTTGGGTGGTAGGGGCTCGTTGGTTCAAGGGCTAGTCAGATCATGAGGTTAGGGTAGTCCAGGATTGAGGGGTAGTCAAGCGGTCAATGTGAATGATTGTGGAGGAGGTCAATTGTCTAGTTACCCAGATGCTAGACTAGGTTGTTTCCTGGATAACTATTAAAGTGAGCAAGTTAGGACTGTCCAAAGCCTCCGACACTAACTCAAAGCGTTGGAGACCTTTTTCGGAAGGTCCCAGGGAGCAGGAGAATTGCCAGTTGAAGTTCAAACTTCAGGGCAATTCTTACGGAGTCCTTGCAATGGAATGTCAAGGAATCCCGTAGCGCATCTTCGTAGGTACGTCTGGTATCCGACCATTCGGAGACTGGAAGATCTGAATCCAGTTGTAGGGAGATTTTGCTCCCTCTCCTTGAGCACCCTAGACTATTCTCGCCATTAAGGAAAGCTTTGTTAGTGCGATGGTAATTAGTCTTTTATATATATATATATATATATATATATATATATATATATATATATATATATAAATAGTTAGAACCTTAACAAAAGTAAAAAGGCTGATTTATTGGAGTGGTTTCATTTTGTCCATAAAGCCTGATTTTTAATCTCTGGACTGGTATGCATGGTAGATTAAGACTATGCAGGGTTTCCTACTATACCCTGATGTGCCATCCAATCCTTCAGACTTAACTTAGTGCCTTGGAATGTTTTGCTCCATCAAAATTGTCATATTAATGCATGCTCTTTCCAGGCCATTTGCTCAGAGAAGTGGGGCCTGATTTAAATGTCTGCTGGCATACCTGAGGCATACGCACCATTTGAATTGTGGACTCAGCTACGGCATGTACAGTCTTGAATCGGCCAGTGAATGCCGTAGGCAGAAAGTATCCTTGGCACAGGAGGCCCTCGGAAGTGAATCTTTCTTTTTTTTTTACTTTAAATTGATTTCTTGTTGGCCATGCATGCTGTACTTGCTCCACATGGGTTCCCTGAGTCTCCCCAACCTGGGATTGCCTCAATCCAAAACCTTGATTTTCCCAATTCCCCTCACCCCACCCACTTACTTTGCCGGGGACCGTTTCGACAGGTCTCCAATAATTGCCTGACGCCCTGGCCAGCTCCCCCCATGACTTTAGATCCCGAGTGGCCAGTGGTGCTTCGGGTGGAATCTCATGTCAAGGCTTCAACTGAAGTCTGGGAGTTGAAGCCACCACTCGCTTTGACCCCATACTGTTGATTCCTGCCCCAAGTTAAATTCGGGACTATAATTTTGAAAGAAACCTTTTGAAAGCCCTTCAGGTTTCACACATTAATGAAGCATTTTGAGAAGGTAGGAGGAGCTTTGAGACTTAAATTATTTTAATATCATTGCAACAGTTTTTTAAAAAATGAAATTTAGTTGTATACTTTTCCGAATTCAAACCATGTTATATTGTAGATTGTGTGCGGGTTTTTTATGTTTCAGTTTGAATGAACAGAAGGAGCTCTGTTTCCATTCAAAAAGACAGTGTTCAGAAGCAGGTGGGAGAACTGAGGATATTTTGAAAAACAGAGATTTCATTGGTGTTAGCCCAGCCTATGCTGCGGTGTGCTGTACTTGGCTAAGTTTACACTAATACTGGAATTTTCCCTTCTAGGGCACAGTGTGAGTTAGAGCAGGCAGGACTTCAGCTGACGGCTCTTTCAGCGTAGTTGAAGTTTGCTAAAAGTGTCTGAAGCTCTCGATTATAGATTGCAAATTTGTTTCTTGCTGGTTGGGGAGAGGGGGAGGTGGGGGAGAGAGAGTGAGGGACAAAAGCTTGGATGTATATGCTACATAAACTTGGCCACCATTTCAGAAGCTGGATCTTGTTTCTTCACAGTTGCTTGTCTGCAGTCGTAAGTAATGGAATTCTCCTTTTCCTGTTCAGTAGTATAGGCCAAAACCAGCACAGTTAATGAGTCTGAAACAGCAGCCGCTCTTTTAGGGTGTATAGCCATTTTAAAACTGTTCAATAATGTGCAATAATTAGTTAGAGTGGGTACGATGGTTCTACCCTGATATTTGATTAGACAGTTCCTCTTCTAGCTGTGGAATTTCAGGCCATGTTGGAAACAGGTCTGACTGCATATTTTTAGTGAGTGTGCTCAGCAGAGCAAAATCTGATTGGGACGACTTGTGACAAAAAAAACACTGTTACTTAAACACAGTAGATAATTCCCTTTAAACTCAACTTTAAGTAAAATTTTAACTCTCCTTTCCCTCCGAAAGAGATGCAATGAGAGACTGAAGGCAGCAGTGTTCTGCTTTCAGCAGGAAAAGTTTGTGTATTTACCTTTTCTGTACCTCAGAGGAATCTTTCAACATATGGTTCACTGCAGTGCATGTGGGCACCTGATTAATGCACAGAAGTTAAGATCCAAAAGATTTCTACTTCTGAAGCTTTATATCAAGATCAGTTTTAACAGAAATCTATAGCTTGCTGCTAATAAAGGCATCTGCAGAGGTGTATCTTTACCCACTAAATGTGGCATTTCACAGTAAAGCGATTATTAAAACTCTTTGTCATGTGCTATGATTGCAAAATGCACCAAGTAAAATGGCTTTCTCTTTGCTTTGTGTTAAACTTTATCAGGATTTCTCAGTTAGTGATGTTTAAAAGGAAACTCTTACATTTTGACTTTGAATTATAACTGTCTACAGGCAGACTTTTTAAAAATATATTTTTATTTTAAATTTCTCCAGCAGAAAAAGGAGGGCAATCTTTAAATGGAGAAGATGAAAAGGATCCACAATCTCCATATTCTGTGGAAACTCCTTATGGCTTTCAAATAGACTTGGATTTCCTTAAATATGTCGATGATATACAAAGAGGAAACACCATAAAGAAACTGAACATTCAAAGAAAGTCCAAAGTGGCTAGAACGCCTGCAAACCCTCGAAGCACTGGGGACCAGGTCAGCGGATGGACCTCGACAGAATCCCTGTCCTCCTCCAACAGTGAAGACAACAAATTGTCACCATCATTATTTATTGGTGCAAGAAGTCAGCATCCTCCTCAAATAAGAGGTAGTGGTATTGAGGCATCACCAGCATTTTTGTCTGTTCAAGAAAAACTGTTGCCGCCGCCATCACCGAGACCCACAGCACATAACTTCCATGTTGAGAAAACGCTGATGGAAACCCGTAGAAGGTTGGAGCAAGAGCGATTGATCATGCAGTCAACTGTTGGAGATGCACGGCGACCGAGGTTTGCAAGTTTTGGAGGCATGGGCTCTACAAATTCTTTAGCTTCATTTACAGGATCTACTGGACTGAATCAAGCGTCCCCAAATTCTCAGCAAATTCATAATGGTTTCCAGGCAAATGGAGATTATAATCCTTATTTCACTTCATCCATGGGTAGTTCCATTCGTCATAGTCCTTTAAGTTCAGGTATCACAACGCCCGTCACAAATGTTACTCCAATGCACCTTCAGCACATCAGAGAGCAAATGGTGGTTGCGCTCCGAAGACTCAAAGAGCTTGAGGAGCAAGTGAAAACGATTCCGATTCTACAGGTAAAAATTTCAGTGTTACAGGAAGAAAGAAGGCAGTTAACAGCACAGCTGAAAAGCCAAAAGAATTTGAATCAGAATGTCACATCTGGGTTTCGAAAGCGATCTTACAGTGCAGGCAATGCAGACCATTTTGAGCAAATGCTGCAGACGAAGCAGGGAGGAGAATTGCACATTGACTCAGAAGATGAAATGGAAAGTTTAGAACAGAGCTCATTGAGAATGGAGGAGTTCAGGCAACTGACTGCAGAAATGCAGGCTCTTGAAAAAAAGATACAGGAGAGTAGTGACGAGAAGCAGACTGGCAGTAGAATATCTACGCAACCTTTGGCGAAAGCCAAAGAGTACAGGTCCATAGCTGTGGGAACAGATCTGAACATGAATGAGTTTGTGGTTTACCATCGATCTGCGAGACATTTCAAAGATGTAGCAGTCGGGGCAGCTGTCAAGCAGACGGATGCCTGTATTGGGGTCACTGAAACTCTGTTAGGTATCACTACAGAGGCAGAGGTGGAAATTGAACTGCAACAGGAGACCATCGATGCGCTTAAAGAGAAAATCTACAGGCTTGAGGTGCAGTTAAAGGAAACTACACACGAAGTGGAGATGAGTAAACTGAAATTAGAGCTACAGGTTGCTGGATCCAGGAAAAAGACAGATAAATATGTAATGGCACAACCGTTGGTCTCCAGTGCATCAATACAAGCAACAGTACAAACAAAAAACCAAATGGTTGGTGACCATGTAAACTATTGTGATGCTTGTGTAGGCACTCATCAGCAAACACACAGCACTGGAGTCACTTGTAGGCCTGATATCCGAGATGTTGCTGTGGGACCAGATATACCATTGAGCTGCTGGGTTGTACATGAGAAAGTGGAATTGCAGGATATGGGTGTAGGTCATCATGTTGTAATGTGTGATAAAACTATGAATTGTGGGATGGAGAAAGGTTTCTCAGATGTGGCCATAAACACAGACGGGTGTATGCAAGAGCTTATCAAGATGAGAGAAAAAGTTCTACAAATCAAGGAATCTAAGTCAATAGGCTGTGGTGATTGTTCAGTAGATGTTATTGTTTGCCAACCAAAAGAACTGATCTCCTCTAGTACGAACACTGTACCAGTTAATACAGTTGATTCAGCTGTAATGGCAGTACCCCAAACTGCAAACCGGCAAACTCACACAGACGTCGATAGATTGAATCAATTCACAAATACTGAGCTAATAACAGTTGCAGACTCCGCGACCAATACCCTTGTGAGCAATTATGATAAAGAGACCAACACTGCAGTCATTGAAACACGAACTGTAGCTGTGGGAGACGGTAGAGTGAAGGACATCAGTGCAACTATTAAAACGCGCTCCATTGGTGTAGGCACAACAGCCACTTATGATATAGATTTGGACAAGTCATCGGTCAAGATGAAAGATTTCGGAATTGGGCAGTTGAGCGTAAATGAGAACTATCTTGTTGGTTTGAAAACGAGAAGTATTGGTTGTGGCACAATTAATCATCAACATGGGACTCCCAGCACAAAAAGCATCGGTGTCGGTGGTGAGCCTGTGTTTGCTGCAAAAAGCCAAGATACTGATCTTATGTCAAATCCAGAGTCAGAATCCACATTGAATCATTACGTTGAGCGTGTGCAAAAGTTGTTACAGGAGCAGCAGATGCTACTGGCTGAAAATTATACTGAGCTGGCCGATGCATTTGGAGAACCCCACTCTCAGATTGGATCTCTCAATTCACAGCTTATCAATACGCTGACTTCAATAAATTCTGTAATGAAATATGGGAGCACTGAGGAAATGAGCAGTGATGTTGTCGACCCTTGTCCGGAGACCATAATTACAGGTTAGTTGCAAGCCCGTGATTCTCGTGGGTATGTACCTTTGTAACTGACGCAAGTGTTTTGATGGGTTTCCTCACGCTTAACTGATGACAAAACTTACAAATTGGACTACCTTAAATCTTTTGCCATCACATATGTTCAATTAAACCAATTTATGCATGCCTGTGACTAAATGGAATTTTCATCACTCTTCCACATGTTTGTCAGTGATTACAACGTTTTGAATGTCGTGAGACTACCCAATTGCATGTGATAGATTATCTGTTATACTGTGAGATATCCCATATGCTTTAAAAGCGTTTGCCAAAAATGTAAATATTCTTTGTCCTTAACTGAGTTGCAAATTTCTATCAAATTCGTGTAACGTTGAAAAACATCTGAATCAAAGGAAGAAAATAAATCTGGTTTGGCTGCGATATGTTTTAAGGTATAGATGGAAGAACATTTATGGTAGTCACACTTTGGTTCAAGTGAAAAATTATAACTCACTCAACCTTTTGCTATTTGCGGGTCACCTGGTTGCGACATTTAAAGTTGGTGAAAGTCTATACAATATTGCCTCATTGCAGTAAAAATTTTCTTAAGTTGAGAATATAGCAAATAATAAGTTTACTTAAATGCATTACGATTACCACTCTTTTACTCATTACGGACAAATAGTAACCTGACATATTGCCTGAATTTCCGACCAATTTAAGTTATGACTGGTTTGCTCTTGCCAAGAAGCAGGGCAATATTTACTTCATTGTATGCAATTTCTCAGCACTTTAATGCATTCAGTTTGACTACGATTTCCATAACTTACTACAACCTATCATTTACATCCTTGAATACTACAGTCAGTGAATTACGCTTTAATGTCCAATCATTGTTCTGTAGGCAAACACAGCTGTTAATTTCCATAGGCAATGACTAATATTTAAGGAATGAATGTATGCATGGCAACAGTTACACATTCCTTTCTGGCACAAAAACACACAAAAAAAGCAGCCCAACCATGGCTAACAGAAGAACTTGGGGATAGTGTTGGATCCATAGAGGAGTCAAATAAAGTTGCTAGAGAAAATAGCAAGACAAAGGATTGGGAGCAGTTCGGAATAGTGCGAAGCAGGACCAAGAGATTAATTAAGAGAGGAAAATAGACCATAACAGCTTGCAAAAATGGTCTGTAAAAGCTTCTATAAGTATGGAAAAAGATTAGTGGAGACAAATATAGGCCCATATAGTCCGAAAAAGGAGAATTTATAATAGAGAACAAAAAAATGGCAGCACAATTAAACAACTACTTTAGTTCTGTCTTCACAGAGAAAAACACAAATAACTTCCCAGAAATGTTACGGAACCCAGGTCTAGCTCGAAGGAATTGAAGAAAATTAGTATTAACTAAAGAAAAAGTACTGGAGACATTCGGGGACTGAAAGTCAATAAATCCCCAGAACCTGATAATTTATATCCCAAGGTGTGAAAGGGAGTGGCCATGGAAATAGTGCCATCTTCCAAAATTCTGAAACCGTCCCGACAGACTGGAGGATAGCAAATGTAATTCCACTATTTAAAAAAGGAGTGCCTCGCAGTGCCAAGGACCCGGGTTCAATTCCAGCCTTGGGTGACTGTGCGGAGTTTGCACTTTCTCCCCTTGACTGCGTGGGTTTCCTCTGGGTGCTCAGGTTTCCTCCCACAGTCCAAAGAAGTGCAGGTTAGGTGGGTTGACAATGCTAAATTGCCCCTTTAAGTGTCCAAAAGGTTAGGTTGGGTTGCAGGGATAGTGTGGGAGCTCTTTCAGAGGATTGGTGCAAACCTGATGGGCTGGACGGCCTCCTTCTACACTGCAGGAATTTTAAAAGAAAAGAGGGAGAAAACCAGGAATTACAGACTGGTAAGCCTAACGTCAATAGTAGGGAAGATGCAAGAGTCTATTATAAGCAGAACACTTGGAAAATATCAATGGGATTAGACAAAGACAATATGGGTTTATGAAGAGAAATTTATTTTTGACAAGCCCACTCGAGATTTTTGAGCACCCATCTAGTAGAACAAATGGGGGTGAACCAGTGGATGTGGATTTTCAGAAAACTTTTGATAAACCTCCACATAAGAGGTCAGTATGCAAAATTAAAGCACATGGGGCTGGGGGGTAATATTTTGGTTGAAAAAAGTAGAGTTTTTTTTAAGTGGAAGGTGATGACCAGTGGGGTCCCACAAGGATCAGTGCTTGGTCCCCAGCTATTCATCATATACAAAGAACAAAGAACAACAAAGAACAAAGAAATGTACAGCACAGGAACAGGCCCTTCGGCCCTCCAAGCCCGTGCCGACCATACTGCCCGACTAAACTACAATCTTCTACACTAATATACATCCATGATTTGAATAAAGAACCAAATGTAAGTTTTCTGACTATACAAAATTTGGTGGGAATGTGAGTGGTGAGGAGGATGTTAAGATGCTTCAAGGTGATTCGTTGAGTGAGTGGGCAAACATGACAGACGCTGCATAACATGGATAAATGAGACGTTATCTACTATGGACCGAGAACAAAATGGCAGAGCGTTACTTAAATGGTGATAGATTGGGAAATGTTGACGTCCA